>NC_133603.1:1207778-1507778 GCF_964106895.1 Numenius arquata | reverse complement strand
TGGAGCCCCTTCCTCCCTTCTAGAGATATAGGATATTGTTTTACACGCACAGGCTGACTTTCTTTCTTTAATTCCACTTTGAGGGGGAGTACGTCCAGTCCTCCCCGGTTTCCCTCCGCCACCCAGACTATTGGATTAATCACTTTTTCATCCTCTGTGGTCAACTTATAAAGCTGCACCATCATCCTATCATCTTTTGGAACTATTCCGATCCCTAACAATATCTGTAAATCCCTCCCCAATAAGTTCGCTCCTACTTCAGGTATCACTACTAAGTCCATTTTTACTTCTCGGTTATTCCCTCGTATAGTTACTTGCTCTACAATAGGGACTGAAAACCCTTCCCCTTTTCTCCCAACCACGTTCGTCGTTAAGTTCCCCAATTTCATATCCCTGTGGGATTTTGGTTATACTTGTTCTTTCTGCTCCTGTGTCCACTAGGAATACATATTCCTCCTTCTGGGGTCCTAATTTTAAATTTATCAAGGGCTCAATGTGATGGTTCGACCCCAGAAGGTAGAGCCCCTGACACCCCTATTCTAAAGAATAATCATCCCGCTCCATTACTCGAAACACTCCGTTTTCCTTCTGCCTCATCGGACAATCCCTCTTAAAGTGCCCCTCTCTCCCACAATGAAAACACCTTCTAGGACCTACTTGCCACCCATGAGGGTTCCCCCTCCCAGCCGGTTGAACCTTATATTCTCTGCGCTCACGCTGTGGCCCGCGGCTGGGACCTCTGCCACGTTCACACCACCTCTCTCTCTCTCTCTCTCTCCCTCTCTCAGGCTGCCGCCCCGTTACTTGTTCCACTGCTGCCACCATCAACTTAGCTTTAGCTTTCTGCTTCTCATCATCTCTCCTGACATACACTTTCTGAGCCTCTCGCAACAATTCATTCAAGCTCCGATCATGCCAGTCTTCCAGTTTCTCTAACTCCTTCTTTATATCAGGCCACGCCTTAGTGACAAAATTAACCTTCAACAACTCTCGCCCCACATCATTCTCGGGATCTATTCCTGAGTATTGTTGTATATTTCTCCTTAACCTTTCCAGCCAATCTGTAGGAGATTCATCTTTTTGTTGCGTGCTTTCAAAGGCTTTATCAAAATTCTGTCCTTTTGGGACTGCCTCTTTTATTCCCCTGATTACTAATCTTCTGTAATCAGACATATTATTCCTCCCCTCCGCATTATTCTGATCCCAGGCAGGCCTGGTCACAGGGAATTTCTGTTCCCCTAGGACTCCCCCAGGGATATCGGGAGGATTTTCTCGCTCCCAAATTCTAATACCCGCAGCCCGGATCGTTTGTCTTTCTTCCGGTGTGAACAGGGCTCCTAAAATGAACTGCATTTCATCCCAAGTGTAAAGATTAGGGCCCAGAAACTGGTCGAGCTGCTCTGACAACCCTAAAGGGTCCTCTAATAACTTTTTCATCTCTTTCTTAAATTCCCGCACCTCGGTGCTAGTCAGAGGTACATTCACAAAGCCCACCCCCCCCGGGGCTCCCGGCATGGGTACCTCTCTCAAAGGGAACATACCCTCCTTATGTTCCCCTTTACAAGACGGCAAAGGAAAATTCCGAACATCCCTTACTATCTGATCTAATTCAGTGACCCGGGTTCTCCGAGTCTCCCCGAGCAGAGGGGCACCCGGTCTCACAGAGTCCCCCCCCTTCCCGTTCATTATCCTCCTCCTCCCCCCCCCAATCTTCTTCTGTTTCGTCGAATTCAGGGTTGTATGGGGGTGGCAAATGATCCGGAGGTTCCCAACTTTCTTCTCTCTTCTTAATCTTCTTTCCCCCAAGGTCTTTTGTCATGAATAAGGAGTGAGACCTCCTCCAACATGAAGCATATTCAATTTCTTCTTGGTTTACTGGAGTCTTACTACATACGTAGAGATTCAAAGCCTGGCACAACCAATTCTCCATTGACCCGAACTGCGGCCAGCACAGTGGGTCAGATCTAATAGGTTCTTTCACCCACTCAAACATACAGTACTGTATCATTGTTTTTTTCTCTTTTCCCCGGGTGCAACCCTGCCCCCACTTCCCGAGCATCACCCCTAAAGGACTGTCGGGTGGAATGCTCGCACCAGGACTTTCAAGTCCTTGATTCTTTATAGCCTTCTCTCTGCTAGGCCTATTTCCCATTTCACTTTCCCGTGGGACTTTTTCACCTGGAACCGTTTCGCTTCGCCCCTTCACTGGCCGGTCTCCTCGCGGAGAAACGGAACCGCAGTTAGAAGGGCTCCACACTCGCTCCGCAGACAATTCTGCGTCTCACACACACAGTCCCAATCCCGCTATCCCAGCCGCCCGAGTAGTACTTAACAGTCAATTTTCTTACCCGGGTCCCGTGCACAGAAATTATCGGCTGCCGCGCGTAACTCAATCCCGTTAACTCAATTCTTCCCTTCCCCTCCTTTGCTCCGGGAGTCCTCTGTCCGGATAGGACCCGCTGCCCCTCACGGGATGAGACAGTGGGTTGGAGACCACTGAAATCAGCGGGGCGCGCCGTCCCCTCTTCGCTGTCTCACCTCGCAGGAACAGGAGCGCTGGCTCCCGGACGAGCCCCCAAATTGTGAGAAACACCGGCTCACACTTACAATTTTAAAGAGGACGAAGTCACTGGAGCAAAGGTTTATTGTACGAAGCAGCGCTGAATCGGGTGCATCTCAAAGTAGAGGCACACACATCTTTAGTTTTTTAGAAATGTTATACCTTTCTTTCCCGGCCGCCTGAATACCTGTCTCTCTTCTCATTGGCTGAGAAGTTGGAGCTCACATTCTTCCCGACCGCCTAAAGACACAAACCTTTAATTAACAATACATTGTTTCACAGTCTCTGCTAATATCTACTGTCTAATGTTAGTAGTTACAAACATCCCGGTGGTCATCTTCTTGACCTAGTGTCCATATCCTTCTTTTCTTCAGTCACCCCCCAGGTGGCCTTTATCCACTTATCACCTTCCACCGTCCTTTGTTCGCTTATCAGTCTACCATCAATTCGGTTCTCTTTACCTAAATGGCTTCTTGTAAACCAGAGCCTCTGGGCCATTCCAGGGTACTTGTAAGGATTAGTTAGATGCTATAACCGAGCACACAAATAGAAATATACCAAGTAGCTGAAGCAAAATTCAGCTCATTTCTCACAATCCACCCCCTTTTTATTTATTACATTTTTGCTGAAGCTTATTATCTTCTTCCCATTTATTCAACAATAACTGTAATCTTTCATTTTGTTCTTCTTTTCGGTGATCTCTTTTTCTTAAGACCATTATCCTCTGCGATGTAGCACCTTGATTCACAGCATCCACATTCGATAGACTGGTCACTTGCATTCCTTCTACCACTCTAGAAATTAATCCCACTGCACGAGGAATAAAACAAGGTATGAACAGCAGCCCAGCAAGAGCACATAATAGAATGAAGCCTACCTTCTTCCACCAAGATATTCCAAAAAAATCATTCCACCAGTTGACATCCATCATAGATTTCCACCTTTGCACTGGGACGTGTGCTAGTTTTCTGATGTTTGCTGCTATATCTCTTACAGCTTGTCCGTTGTCATCAATATGAAGACAACACTCTGATGTGTTAAATTTGCCACGTACCCCCCCCTCTTCTGCTAATAGGTAGTCTAGTGCCAGTCTATTTTGGTATATGGCAGTTCGCATCTGTGTTTGTTGGACTGCTATTAAGTCTAAGGCTGAGGCTGTCTCATTGGTAATTATTTCAAGCACTGCTTGCAACCTAATTATTCTATTGAGCATATAAACAGGTGTTCGATATCCCCAGCTACCATCTTGTGCCCATGTTGCTGGTCCATATGTTTCTATTATGCGTTGTGGGGGCCATTCATCCTGCCCCCAATTCTGAGTTCCTCCCATTTCGATCGTTGTTCGCTTCTTTCTCCTCAATTCATCATATAGCCGGACCCCCAGCCCAGCTGCCTGTGTATTAGACAGCAAGAAAAAGAAAGGCATTACATATCCAACATAACAGACTCCTGACCAGTTTGGAGGTAATCTTCGGTAAGCATGTTTCCCACAAATCCAATAATGGCCCTCTAAGGCCCAAGCCCCGTTGGCAAAGGGACCGTCCCATGTTTCATCACCTTGTGGTGTTTCATAGTATAGCGGATCTTCTGTGCCCCATGGTCCTCCTGAGGCGTTTAAATCCCCATTGGAGTCACAATAGTCACATTCAAAGGCCTCTGCATCCGGATGCCATTTACAGTTACATCCTCCCTCTCTTATCGTTCGGTTTGTAGCTGACCAGAACTTTGTGAAATATGTTCTGGTCCCATTTGAATTTTGCCAAGCCCATTGATAGACTCTTATTACATGGGTTTTGCTGGTAGTATTGTCCCGCTGACAAGCCAGGAACAGAGAATCTTTAAAACCCCCCTTGTTGCCAATCTCTCTTGCCGCTGCCCTGCAACCAGCATGCCAAGGTTCATGGAAGGAACATCTTACCCAGGTGCCATCTCTAAGCTTAATGTGTGTTTGGTTCCATCTTCCTTGGTACCTCCGGCAATTATAAGGAGTACACAGTGAGTCATAACAATCCATTCCTGGTGATAATGTCCACTCACATTCACTTTTCCCTAAATATTTCCCTCCCGATTTGGTTCTGTTCAGGCAATAATTCCCTTTTCCTGGGTACAATATTTTCCATGCAGCTCCCTCTTCTGCCCAGACCTTTGTTCCATGGCGTACTGTACATAAGCTACTCACCAGCCACTTAGGCTGCACAGGCCGGGCTACCCATGGCCATTCTTCAGATCCCCTCGGGCTTCCACATACCCAACAATTACTCAAATTAAAGCTTTTTGCTATTTCATTCCCTAATGTTACAAATTGGTTATCTTCCATTTGACTGTAACACAGAGGGATGGTCACAAGGTTCATTAGTATGGTAGCATAAAACCTGCCAAGGTCTGGCACAGCCTTCCCTCCCATCTCTCAACGCCTACTGGATTGCAGCCAGCAGCGGAGACCGCTCACAGAAGAGGAGTGAAGAGACTGAGCCAGTCTTGCCCTTGGCTCTAGTTTTTAGAACCTTTGCTGGTAACCTCCCCAGGTATTACACTTTTATTTCATTACTCTCGATTTTACCAATTCTGTCTTTTAAGAGTCAATTTCAGTGGATCACTTCCCTGGGTTACTGCCCACTCTCCAGGAGGTGGGGCTATTGGTCCTTTTACCCGTGTAGCACGTGTCCACCCCTTCTCCTTAGTTCGCACAGCTGCTTCTGTTGTCAGGAGTACCAGGAAAGGTCCTTCCCACACTGGAGTCAGAGTATCCTCTTGCCAGGACTTCACTAGTACCCAGTCTCCAGGCTGTATCTGGTGTAGTTTGAAATCCAGTGGAGCCGTCTGAGGCAGCAATCCACGCTGTCTCAAATCTGTAAGAGATTGGGCTAACCCCCACAGGTAATTTTTAAGAAAGACATCATTAATTTCAGGAATTGGCACACCTTCTTCCCTTCCCAGATATGGAAGTCCGAATAGCATTTCATAGGGAGATACTCCTAAATCCTTCCTTGGAGCAGTCCTGATTCTCAACAGGGCTAGGGGCAGGCATTTGGTCCAGGGCAACTTAGTCTCTATTACCAGCTGGGTGATATGTGTTTTGTGGTTTGATACTCTATGATATCGAGACCATTATGCCCTGGTACCTCTTCCTCTGTCTTCCCATATAAATATTGGGAAGGGTTGATGCTTTTGTCAGTAGTTAGAAATATTTCCATTAAGATGGTTTCATATTTCAGAATCCTAGAATCAGTCAACCACCGTCCGGATTTTTGGCTTAATATTGTTCTCACTATGTGGGGGGTGGATACTATCAGTGTTCCCCCAAAGGTCAGTTTCCGGCTTTCCTCCACCAGTAAGGCTGTTGCTGCCACCGCTTGCACACAGGTTGGCCACCCTCGTGACACCGGATCCAATACTTTAGATCAATAGGCTACTGGTTGTTTCTGCCCTCCCCAGACCTGGGCTAACACTCCATAGGCCATTCCACTCTCAACATTTACATAAAGGTGGAATGGCTTTCCTAGGGAAGGAAGAGACAATACAGGTGCTTGTATTAGTTTTTGTTTAAGTTCTTCAAACTGCTGCCGCTCCTCTGCTGTCCACTGGGGGTCTTCTGTCTCTTCTTGCAATATTCACTTTCAAGGCTTTATCAAAATTCTGTCCTTTTGGGACTGCCTCTTTTATTCCCCTTGTTATAGTTGAATTTTAAGACAAATCGAGTCCGAAATAGATTTATTAAATATTTATTAAGGTAGGAAAGCAAAAGCAGCGCTGGTCGGCCGGGGAGTCGCAGCTCCACCAAAGACTCGCAAATTCAGGCAAGCTAAACGACTCCTTTTATCTTCACAGAGGTCGATTGCAACATCTTCGGTACGCCCCTCAGCTTCTTCCGAGGGGCTTCTTGCTTGGGGCAATTTCGATAAGATATCGTCACAGAATCAGCTTATACAATCTATTCTTTTCAGGGTTGATTGGTACAATGGCACACGTTAGCAAGACATTAACGGTTTAACATTCGCTCAAGGTAACACATTCTGATGACATTGTGGTTAAGCCTTTCTTGTCAAACAGGGTGTTCCCATGTTTGGTGTTGCCAGATAACATTGTGGACGTGTATCTTCTGGTTAAATAGGAAGTTCTCAAGACTGCTACAATGGGTTCGTTCCTCTTGCTTAACCTGTTTGATCAGCAAATTACCCTTAGTTACTTATTACAATCCCCCCTTTTTTTTATTTATAAGTGATTTGCTGATCAAACCTAGACAATACCTCACAAGCGGCATCTAATTCAGGATTTTCGTTTGGTATAATTTTCATTTCCAGTTCTGATTGCTTCATCAGCATTAGCTGCACTTTTTCTAACCTGCCTTTAAAAAAGGTTACAAGTTTATTAATGACACAGGGTCCAAAAGTCAGAGCCAATAGTAACATTATGAGGGGTCCCGCCAAAGTAGAAATTAAGGTAGTCAGCCATGGTGACCAAGATTCATACCAGGAGGACTGAGCCTCTCGTTCCCGTTTTCTTTTCTCTAATCCTTCTCTCAGCTTAGCTAACGAATCTCTTACTACCCCTGTATGGTCAGCATAAAAGCAACATTCTTCACCTAGGGCAGCGCATAATCCTCCGTTTTGCATGAACAAAAGGTCCAATTGAAGGGTTGATGTTTATTTTCTAAAGTCGTGGTAATTAATACCATTAATAGGATACCAGCTTTCATTTCCCCCACTGTTCAGTACCTCTCTGCCTTCCTCGTCTACTCTTTTGCGGAGAGCAACGGGATATTAATATCTTCTCGGCAGCAGCAGGTAGTCTTCAGGGGGATTTTGCTGTTATCCTGTCAATAATTTCCAAGGTCTAAAGAGTTAGTTACCTCTCAAATATATTTCCACCTGTTTGGTTGTTGTGCCCGTTTCCAGGCAAATCTTATAACACACTGTCTTAAAACTCTATACCAGTCTGTTTCATATATTTCCCAAAGCTCGGGTATTGACAATTCCCACCCACAAAATAATTTACGAATCTCTGCTTGAGCCCGTTGTTCCCTGGTATGTGTCAAATTATTGCGACATTTCATACAATAAGGTTGTCTCTTAAATGAAACACAGGACCATTCTTTATCGCAATTTAAACATCGGCAAACAACCCAACATAAATGTCCGGAAGTGGGGTGTTTCACGCAGGGTATTCTACGGAGATCTCCTATACTGGGCGATTCAGGTATTTCTGTCTCTGTTTCACAGCAAAAAGGAAAAACCTGAGGAGTTCCTGTCAGTTTGTATAATCCAGCCCCCCCCGTTTGGTCAGGTATTCTCTCCTCACTCCAAGGTGCAAAATATACTTTTCATAGGGTATTTCCAGGTGGTATTTGGAACCATTGATGTAAACTATTTCTTGCTTCCCTTCTGGAGTGGTTCATTTACCGGTCTCGTTTTTCCTTATCTTCATTCGGAGGTCTCCTGGTTCTGACGTTACGGTCCACCTTTCTGGGAAGATAGGTCCCTTAATTCTGCTGGCATGAGTCCATCCTTTTTCTGCTGTCCGTACAGCCGTATCTGTGGTAAGTAAAACAACAAAGGGTCCTTCCCAACGGGGTGTTAGGGAGGTTTCTTTCCAGGTTTTGATTAATACCTGGTCTCCAGGCTGGATTTGGTGTATGGAAATGTCCAAGGGAGGTCTTTGTACTACCAAACCCTTCTTTCTTAGTTCCTGTCTCCTTCTTGTAAGTTCTAAAATATATTCTGTTAAAATTTTATCCTCGACCTTTGGGTGCTCTACTAATAATCCAAAGTCATAAGGCATCCCATACAACATTTCAAAGGGGGATATACCAGTATCTGTCCTAGATTGAGTTCTAATGTAAAGCAAGGCCAGCGGTAGACATTTAGTCCAACTCATTTATGTCTCCACCATAAGTTTGGTTAGGTGTTTCTTTATTTCCCCATTCATTCTTTCTACTTTCCCGGAACTTTGTGGGTGCCAGGGAGTATGGTATTCCCATTTTGTACCGAACAATTCAGTTGTTTCTTTAATTATTTTGGATGTAAAATGTGGGCCTCGGTCTGAGTCAATTACCGCAATAGTTCCATACCTCGGAATAATTTCTTCCAAGAGGATTTTAATAACTGTCTTTGCAGTAGCCCTTATCACTGGGAAGGCTTCTACAAAGTGCGTAAGGTGATCAACCAAGACTAATAAATACTGATATCTCCCAACCTTCGGTAATTCAGTAAAATCCACTTGTATTTTCTCAAAGGGCCTTTTAGCCAGTTCACGACCCCCTTGAACCTTCTCCCTAAGTTGTCGTTTATTCACTTTGTGACAGGTTAAACATCCCTCTAAGATCCTTTTGGCTAATCCGTATATTCCGATGCAGGCATATTTTGTTTCAAACTGATCCACTAAAGCCTGAATTCCCCAATGGGTTTTATGGTGTAATTTATTTAGTATTCCTCTGGCTAATCCCTTTGGAAGAATTTCCCTACCATCTGGTAGCAGCCATTTATCGCCATCTCTTTTTGCTCCAATTTGTTTTAGCTTATCCAATTCTTGGAGAGTGAAAGTCTTCTCTATTTTTAGCCTCTCAGGTTCCTCTCCCAAGGTCTGAACCATTAACAGGGCAGCCCGTTTTGCCTCTGCGTCGGCTAGATTGTTTCCTCTTACTGTATGGGTTAGTCCCTTCTGATGTCCTTTTACATGGACTATGGCTATCTTTAGTGGACCTCTTAAGGCCTTTAAAACTTCTTGGATTAGTTTTTCATGGACTAATCCCTTTCCCTGGGTGTTAATTAAGCCCCTCTCTTCCCAAATTTTTCCAAAGGTATGCACCACCCCAAAGGCATACTTTGAATCCGTATAAATGGTTCCAATTTTATTTTCTAAAAGTTTTAATGCTCTCATCATAGCATATAACTCACATGCTTGTGCGGACCAAGCTTTATTTAATGGTCCTGACTCTTTTATCTGAAAGGTATACCCGTCCACAATAGCATATCCCGATTTCCGTTGTCCTTCAACCACTCGTGAGGAACCATCCACAAATAATTTCTCCCCTTCGCCTAATTCATCTTCCTCTAAATCCTCCCTTATCTTAGTTTGCAAATTTATTAGTTGGAGACAGTCATGTGTCAAATCTTCCCTAGGTTCCCCATATAAAAATTGGGCAGGATTCTGAACAGAGGTGGTTTCCATTTCTAACCATGGGGAGTTAATCAAAATTCCCTCATATTTTAGTAATCGACTGTCTGTAAGCCACTTATCAGCTCGTTGTTGCAATACTCCTCGAATGTTATGGGGGGTGTATACCTTTAGTTCACCTCCTAAGGTGACCTTTCCAACTTCTTCTACCAATAATGCAGTGGCCACTATTGCTTGTAAACAAGTGGGCCACCCGCGGCTTACAGGATCTAGTATTTTAGAATAATATCCTACAGGCTTTCTCTGCCCTGCCCACCCTTGGGTCAGAACCCCATAAGCTGTCTCGTTATCCACATTGATAAAAAGTTGAAAGGGTTTACGGATATCAGGTAAACTGAGGACAGGTGCTTCCACCAGGTTTCTTTTCACGTTCTCCCAGCGCTTCTCATCTTCAGGGGTCCATTTTACTAACCCATTTTTAGTTAGCTTTTCGTACAAGAATTTTACTTTACTGCTGTAATTTTCTATCCACTGTCGACAATACCCTAACAATCCCAACAGCTGTCTTATCTGTCTTTTATTAGTGGGCGCTGTTAGGGATAAAATTCCTTTCACTCTTTCGGGATCTAATTTCTTGTGTCCCTTTGTGAGCCAATGTCCCAAATATTTTACCTCTTCTTCAGTGAACTGCAATTTGGACTTAGAAACCTTTAACCCCTTGAGGCCCAAAAAGTTTAATAATTTGATGCTCTCATTTCTGACTTCTTCTTGAGTTTTTCCTGCAATCAATAAATCGTCTACGTATTGAATCAGGATTAATCCCTGACTTAATTCGTAGGATTCCAATAATTGTTCCAGAGCTTGTCCAAACAAATTTGGGGATTCTGTGAATCCCTGGGGCAAAACAGTCCACCGTAATTGTTGTTTTCTATGGGTTCTGGGGTCCTCCCACTCGAAAGCAAAATAGTCTCTACATTCTTCTTCTAAGGGACAGGCCCAAAAAGCATCTTTTAAATCTATAACACTATACCATTTATATTCTGGACTTAACCGATTAAGTATAGTGTGTGGGTTAGCCACCACAGGGAACCGGGTAATGGTTCGTTCGTTTATGGCTCTCAGATCTTGTACTAAGCGATAAGACCCATCCGGCTTCTTTACGGGCAATATGGGAGTCTTGTGAGGAGACACACAGGGTTCTAAAAGTCCTTGGACCAAAAGTCTCTCAATTACTGGCTGCAACCCTTCTCTCCCTTCTCTGGAGATGGGATACTGTTTTATCCTAATTGGCTGGTCTGGGTCTTTTATAGAGACTGTGATCGGTTTGATATTTAATTTTCCCACCGATCCAGGGCTATACCAAGTTTCTGGATTAATCTTGGCTTCATCTTCAGCGGTTAATAAGCATAACTTTACTTTTAACATCTCTTGGTCTACTTCCAAATTAATTCCTAATTCCACCATCAGGTCTCGTCCCAAAAGGTTATATTCAGCTTCTGGGACCAATAAAAATGTTCCCACCCCATCTTTATTTGGGGCTTCTATTGCTACATTCCTTATCAGGGGCACCTTGAAAGGTTCCCCTTTTGCACCAATTACTTGGAGTTTATCCTTTGATTCAACACATCCAGATGGTAACTTTTGGACGGTTGATCTTTCGGCACCCGAGTCCACGAGGAACTCGAACACTTCATGCTGAGGACCCAATTTCAATTTTATCAAGGGCTCGGTAACCTTAGGGGTCCCCAGCAAATAGAGCCCCTGACCCCCCTAATCTTCCTTAAAAATCTCCTCATCCTGCATTCTTTTCCAACAATTTCTCTGCAGATGTCCCTTCCTGCGACAATAAAAACATTCTATGTCCTGCGAACCAAATCTCCTTCTTCTCGGTTCTACTGGGCCCTTCCAGGGACTTTCTCTTCTCTTTCCCTGACTTTGCCCTTCCCTTACAGCAGCCATCGGGATTCTGGCTTGTTTCTTCTGACTTTCTTCTTCCCTTCTCACATACACCTTCTGAGCTTCTCGTAGTAACTCATCTAACCCCCTCTCCTGCCAGTCTTCTACTTTCTCTAACTTTCTTCTTATATCTGTCCAAGATTTAGCTACAAATTGAGTTTTCAGCAGGGCTTGACCCACTTGGCTATCGGGGTCTAACCCAGAATATAGCTGTAAACTCTTTCTCAATCTTTCCAGCCATTCGGTGGGGGTTTCATCTTTCTTCTGTTGTTCATTAAAGGCCTTATTGATATTTTGCCCTCTAGGTACAGAATCCCTAATCCCCTGAATTATCATATCACGGAGATCAACCATGTTATTTCTATGTGCGGGGTCTTGATTGTCCCAATTGGGCCTCTGTAAGGGCCATTTTACATCCCCGGCGGGACCATGCTGATGCCTCTGATCCCAGTGTCTCATGCCTGCCATTCTGATCATTCCTCGTTCTTCGTTTGTGAACAAGATCTTTAAAATAGACTCCATCTCGTCCCAAGTATAAATGTTAGGCCCGAGGAATTGATCAAAACGTTCTGCTACCCCTAATGGGTCCTCTAACAAGTGTCCCATTTCTTTCTTAAATTCCCTCACATCCCCGGAGCTGAGGGGTACAGATACAAATCCAACTCCGGGTTGTGGTCCCCCCATAGCAGTCTCCCTTAAGGGATACAATAAATTTTCCTCCCTTCTTTCTCTGATTTGACTTCTAGTTATTCTTCGATTAGAAGGAGGAGTCTCTTCCTCAGGTTCTGTAGGTGCTGTTGGAGGGAGATCTTGCTCAGGACCTTGTGGTGGTGGAGGAGGGGGGACATAGGGTGGGGGGGGACACTGGAGGTTCGTCTATGTCCCACCTTTTCTTTTTATCATTTTTCTTTTCCTTTAATGGAAACAAATTAGCGGCCTGAGCCATGCTCAGGATCCATAAAAAGGCATATTCACTCTCCTCCTTACTAAACAGTCGTTTGTTGTTAACGTATATGTTTAATTGTTGGCATATCCAATCCTCTAAGGATCCATGAATTGGCCAATATAAATCTTTTCTTATCTGTTTTCCTCCCCATATTTCCATACAATAATAGACCAATTTCTCCTTGGATTTCCCTTTTAGGGAAGGGGAACTATCCCAATATCGAATCATTAGGCCTAATGGGCTATCTTGGGGTATATCAGGGAGCCCACCCCCACCCCGTATCTTCTGTATGGAACCAGAAGCCTTACTTTTCTTCTGTCCCATCTTCCGGGAGTGCCTTCTCTCACTCAAGTTTCACTCGCTTCCCTCCGTTCGTGGCCCACGCCCTCGCGGACAATGGGAACCGCACTATTAGGAAGTCCACACTCACTTCGTCCGGTGGGCTACTAAGCCCAGTGGACGTCTCAGTCACTCGCACCCCAGGTACCCAATCCCCGACCGAACGGAACCGCAATATACTTACTCACTCCCGAGTCTTCGTCCGGCTCTTTGTGCACAAAAATTACGGGGAACTGCAGTTTCTCCTTTCTCTTTCTTTTTGCTTTCCTATCTCAGTTCGGAAAATCCAGGTGAGCTAAGTCGGAATCTCCTCCAGGACCATCTGAAGATGGGGGCGCCCTCCCAGAGTTGAATTCTGAGTTGGCTGTCTGGATCCGAGTCACGGCACCAAATTTGTTATAGTTGAATTTTAAGACAAATCGAGTCCAAAATAGATTTATTAAATATTTATTAAGGTAGGAAAGCAAAAGCAGCGCTGGGCGGCCGGGGAGTCGCAGCTCCACCAAAGACTCGCAAATTCAGGCAAGCTAAACGACTCCTTTTGTCTTCACAGAGGTCGATTGCAACATCTTCGGTACGCCCCTCAGCTTCTTCCGAGGGGCTTCTTGCTTGGGGCAATTTCGATAAGATATCGTCACAGAATCAGCTTATACAATCTATTCTTTTCAGGGTTGATTGGTACAATGGCACACGTTAGCAAGACATGAACGGTTTAACATTCGCTCAAGGTAACACATTCTGATGACATTGTGGTTAAGCCTTTCTTGTCAAACAGGGTGTTCCCATGTTTGGTGTTGCCAGATAACATTGTGGACGTGTATCTTCTGGTTAAATAGGAAGTTCTCAAGACTGCTACAATGGGTTCGTTCCTCTTGCTTAACCTGTTTGATCAGCAAATTACCCTTAGTTACTTATTACACCCTGATTACTAATCTTCTGTAATCAGACATATTATTCCTCCCCTCCGCATTATTCTGATCCCAGGCAGGCCTGGTCACAGGGAATTTCTGTTCCCCTAGGACTCCCCCAGGGATATCGGGAGGATTTTCTCGCTCCCAAATTCTAATACCCGCAGCCCGGATCGTTTGTCTTTCTTCCGGTGTGAACAGGGCTCCTAAAATGAACTGCATTTCATCCCAAGTGTAAAGATTAGGGCCCAGAAACTGGTCGAGCTGCTCTGACAACCCTAAAGGGTCCTCTAATAACTTTTTCATCTCTTTCTTAAATTCCCGCACCTCGGTGCTAGTCAGAGGTACATTCACAAAGCCCACCCCCCCCGGGGCTCCCGGCATGGGTACCTCTCTCAAAGGGAACATACCCTCCTTATGTTCCCCTTTACAAGACGGCAAAGGAAAATTCCGAACATCCCTTACTATCTGATCTAATTCAGTGACCCGGGTTCTCCGAGTCTCCCCGAGCAGAGGGGCACCCGGTCTCACAGAGTCCCCCCCCTTCCCGTTCATTATCCTCCTCCTCCCCCCCCCAATCTTCTTCTGTTTCGTCGAATTCAGGGTGGTATGGGGGTGGCAAATGATCCGGAGGTTCCCAACTTTCTTCTCTCTTCTTAATCTTCTTTCCCCCAAGGTCTTTTGTCATGAATAAGGAGTGAGACCTCCTCCAACATGAAGCATATTCAATTTCTTCTTGGTTTACTGGAGTCTTACTACATACGTAGAGATTCAAAGCCTGGCACAACCAATTCTCCATTGACTCGAACTGCGGCCAGTACAGTGGGTCAGATCTAATAGGTTCTTTCACCCACTCAAACATACAGTACTGTATCATTGTTTTTTTCTCTTTTCCCCGGGTGCAACCCTGCCCCCACTTCCCGAGCATCACCCCTAAAGGACTGTCGGGTGGAATGCTCGCACCAGGACTTTCAAGTCCTTGATTCTTTATAGCCTTCTCTCTGCTAGGCCTATTTCCCATTTTACTTTCCCGTGGGACTTTTTCACCTGGAACCGTTTCGCTTCGCCCCTTCACTGGCCGGTCTCCTCGCGGAGAAACGGAACCGCAGTTAGAAGGGCTCCACACTCGCTCCACAGACAATTCTGCGTCTCACACACACAGTCCCAATCCCGCTATCCCAGCCGCCCGAGTAGTACTTAACAGTCAATTTTCTTACCCGGGTCCCGTGCACAGAAATTATCGGCTGCCGCGCGTAACTCAATCCCGTTAACTCAATTCTTCCCTTCCCCTCCTTTGCTCCGGGAGTCCTCTGTCCGGATAGGACCCGCTGCCCCTCACGGGATGAGACAGTGGGTTGGAGACCACTGAAATCAGCGGGGCGCGCCGTCCCCTCTTCGCTGTCTCACCTCGCAGGAACAGGAGCGCTGGATCCCGGACGAGCCCCCAAATTGTGAGAAACACCGGCTCACACTTACAATTTTAAAGAGGACGAAGTCACTGGAGCAAAGGTTTATTGTACGAAGCAGCGCTGAATCGGGTGCATCTCAAAGTAGAGGCACACACATCTTTAGTTTTTTAGAAATGTTATACCTTTCTTTCCCGGCCGCCTGAATACCTGTCTCTCTTCTCATTGGCTGAGAAGTTGGAGCTCACATTCTTCCCGACCGCCTAAAGACACAAACCTTTAATTAACAATACATTGTTTCACAGTCTCTGCTAATATCTACTGTCTAATGTTAGTAGTTACAAACATCCCGGTGGTCATCTTCTTGACCTAGTGTCCATATCCTTCTTTTCTTCAGTCACCCCCCAGGTGGCCTTTATCCACTTATCACCTTCCACCGTCCTTTGTTCGCTTATCAGTCTACCATCAATTCGGTTCTCTTTACCTAAATGGCTTCTTGTAAACCAGAGTCTCTGGGCCATTCCAGGGTACTTGTAAGGATTAGTTAGATGCTATAACCGAGCACACAAATAGAAATATACCAAGTAGCTGAAGCAAAATTCAGCTCATTTCTCACAATCCACCCCCTTTTTATTTATTACATTTTTGCTGAAGCTTATTATCTTCTTCCCATTTATTCAACAATAACTGTAATCTTTCATTTTGTTCTTCTTTTCGGTGATCTCTTTTTCTTAAGACCATTATCCTCTGCGATGTAGCACCTTGATTCACAGCATCCACATTCGATAGACTGGTCACTTGCATTCCTTCTACCACTCTAGAAATTAATCCCACTGCACGAGGAATAAAACAAGGTATGAACAGCAGTCCAGCAAGAGCACATAATAGAATGAAGCCTACCTTCTTCCACCAAGATATTCCAAAAAAATCATTCCACCAGTTGACATCCATCATAGATTTTCACCTTTGCACTGGGACGTGTGCTAGTTTTCTGATGTTTGCTGCTATATCTCTTACAGCTTGTCCGTTGTCATCAATATGAAGACAACACTCTGATGTGTTAAATTTGCCACATACCCCCCCCTCTTCTGCTAATAGGTAGTCTAGTGCCAGTCTATTTTGGTATATGGCAGTTCGCATCTGTGTTTGTTGGACTGCTATTAAGTCTAAGGCTGAGGCTGTCTCATTGGTAATTATTTCAAGCACTGCTTGCAACCTAATTATTCTATTGAGCATATAAACAGGTGTTCGATATCCCCAGCTACCATCTTGTGCCCATGTTGCTGGTCCATATGTTTCTATTATGCGTTGTGGGGGCCATTCATCCTGCCCCCAATTCTGAGTTCCTCCCATTTCGATCGTTGTTCGTTTCTTTCTCCTCAATTCATCATATAGCCGGACCCCCAGCCCAGCTGCCTGTGTATTAGACAGCAAGAAAAAGAAAGGCATTACATATCCAACATAACAGACTCCTGACCAGTTTGGAGGTAATCTTCGGTAAGCATGTTTCCCACAAATCCAATAATGGCCCTCTAAGGCCCAAGCCCCGTTGGCAAAGGGACCGTCCCATGTTTCATCACCTTGTGGTGTTTCATAGTATAGCGGATCTTCTGTGCCCCATGGTCCTCCTGAGGCGTTTAAATCCCCATTGGAGTCACAATAGTCACATTCAAAGGCCTCTGCATCCGGATGCCATTTACAGTTACATCCTCCCTCTCTTATCGTTCGGTTTGTAGCTGACCAGAACTTTGTGAAATATGTTCTGGTCCCATTTGAATTTTGCCAAGCCCATTGATAGACTCTTATTACATGGTTTTTGCTGGTAGTATTGTCCCGCTGACAAGCCAGGAACAGAGAATCTTTAAAACCCCCCTTTTTGCCAATCTCTCTTGCCGCTGCCCTGCAACCAGCATGCCAAGGTTCATGGAAGGAACATCTTACCCAGGTGCCATCTCTAAGCTTAATGTGTGTTTGGTTCCATCTTCCTTGGTACCTCCGGCAATTATAAGGAGTACACAGTGAGTCATAACAATCCATTCCTGGTGATAATGTCCACTCACATTCACTTTTCCCTAAATATTTCCCTCCCGATTTGGTTCTGTTCAGGCAATAATTCCCTTTTCCTGGGTACAATATTTTCCATGCAGCTCCCTCTTCTGCCCAGACCTTTGTTCCATGGCGTACTGTACTTAAGCTACTCACCAGCCACTTAGGCTGCACAGGCCGGGCTACCCATGGCCATTCTTCAGATCCCCTCGGGCTTCCACATACCCAACAATTACTCAAATTAAAGCTTTTTGCTATTTCATTCCCTAATGTTACAAATTGGTTATCTTCCATTTGACTGTAACACAGAGGGATGGTCACAAGGTTCATTAGTATGGTAGCATAAAACCTGCCAAGGTCTGGCACAGCCTTCCCTCCCATCTCTCAACGCCTACTGGATTGCAGCCAGCAGCGGAGACCGCTCACAGAAGAGGAGTGAAGAGACTGAGCCAGTCTTGCCCTTGGCTCTAGTTTTTAGAACCTTTGCTGGTAACCTCCCCAGGTATTACCCTTTTATTTCATTACTCTCGATTTTACCAATTCTGTCTTTTAAGAGTCAATTTCAGTGGATCACTTCCCTGGGTTACTGTCCACTCTCCAGGAGGTGGGGCTATTGGTCCTTTTACCCGTGTAGCACGTGTCCACCCCTTCTCCTTAGTTCGCACAGCTGCTTCTGTTGTCAGGAGTACCAGGAAAGGTCCTTCCCACGCTGGAGTCAGAGTATCCTCTTGCCAGGACTTCACTAGTACCCAGTCTCCAGGCTGTATCTGGTGTAGTTTGAAATCCAGTGGAGCCGTCTGAGGCAGCAATCCACGCTGTCTCAAATCTGTAAGAGATTGGGCTAACCCCCACAGGTAATTTTTAAGAAAGACATCATTAATTTCAGGAATTGGCACACCTTCTTCCCTTCCCAGATATGGAAGTCCGAATAGCATTTCATAGGGAGATACTCTTAAATCCTTCCTTGGAGCAGTCCTGATTCTCAACAGGGCTAGGGGCAGGCATTTGGTCCAGGGCAACTTAGTCTCTATTACCAGCTGGGTGATATGTGTTTTGTGGTTTGATACTCTATGATATCGAGACCATTATGCCCTGGTACCTCTTCCTCTGTCTTCCCATATAAATATTGGGAAGGGTTGATGCTTTTGTCAGTAGTTAAAACTAAGTCATCTTTTTCCATTAAGATGGTTTCGTATTTCAGAATCCTAGAATCAGTCAACCACCGTCCGGATTTTTGGCTTAATATTGTTCTCACTATGTGGGGGGTGGATACTATCAGTGTTCCCCCAAAGGTCAGTTTCCGGCTTTCCTCCACCAGTAAGGCTGTTGCTGCCACCGCTTGCACACAGGTTGGCCACCCTCGTGACACCGGATCCAATACTTTAGATCAATAGGCTACTGGTTGTTTCTGCCCTCCCCAGACCTGGGCTAACACTCCATAGGCCATTCCACTCTCAACATTTACATAAAGGTGGAATGGCTTTCCTAGGGAAGGAAGAGACAATACAGGTGCTTGTATTAGTTTTTGTTTAAGTTCTTCAAACTGCTGCCGCTCCTCTGCTGTCCACTGGGGGTCTTCTGTCTCTTCTTGCAATTTTTCATACAAAAATTTCACATGTTGGCTAAAATTATCAATCCATAGTCGGCAGTATCCAAGGAGGCCCAAAAACTTTCTTATTTCTTTCTTACTCCTTGGAATTGGAGTTGTTACAATACCAGAAATTCGTTCTGGGTTTATTCTCCTTTTCCCTTCGCTGATCACGTGCCCGAGGTACCTCACCTCCTTTTCTACAAACTGCAACTTAGTTTCTGAGACTCGGAGCCCTTTTTCTCCCAAGCAGTTAAGTAATTTGATGGTTGCAGGTCGAACCTCCATCTCCTCTTCCCCCGATATTAGTAAATCATCTACATACTGAAGCAGCTTGGTCCCTGGGGAAAACGAAATTTCCTCAAGTATTTGTTCCAACACTTGCCCAAAAAGGTTGGGTGATTCCGTAAAACCCTGTGGTAACGTGGTCCAGCGGAATTGCTGCCTCCTCCCTGTTACCGGGTCCTCCCATTCAAAGGCAAACATGTCCCGACTTTCCACCGCCAAGGGACAGGTCCAAAAAGCATCTTTAAGGTCTACTACACTGAACCACTTGTGTTCATGAGGTATTTTGCTTAGCAATGTATAAGGATTGGGTACTACCGGGTGACGTGTCTGAACAATTTTATTCAGCTCCCTTAAATCTTGCACTAATCTCCAACTCCCATCCGACTTTCTGACGGGTAAAATAGGTGTATTATAAGGAGACATGCAGGGCTCTAAGAGACCATCTTTCAACAATCCCTCAATTACAGGTTGGAGCCCCTTCCTCCCTTCTAGAGATATAGGATATTGTTTTACACGCACAGGCTGACTTTCTTTCTTTAATTCCACTTTGAGGGGGAGTATGTCCAGTCCTCCCCGGTTTCCCTCCACCACCCAGACTATTGGATTAATCACTTTTTCATCCTCTGTGGTCAACTTATAAAGCTGCACCATCATCCTATCATCTTCTGGAACTATTCCGATCCCTAACAATATCTGTAAATCCCTCCCCAATAAGTTCGCTCCTACTTCAGGTATCACTACTAAGTCCATTTTTACTTCTCGGTTATTCCCTCGTATAGTTACTTGCTCTACAATAGGGACTGAAAACCCTTCCCCTTTTCTCCCAACCACGTTCGTCGTAAGTTCCCCAATTTCATATCCCTGTGGGATTTTGGTTATACTTGTTCTTTCTGCTCCTGTGTCCACTAGGAATACATATTCCTCCTTCTGGGGTCCTAATTTTAAATTTATCAAGGGCTCAATGTGATGGTTCGACCCCAGAAGGTAGAGCCCCTGACACCCCTATTCTAAAGAATAATCATCCCGCTCCATTACTCGAAACACTCCGTTTTCCTTCTGCCTCATCGGACAATCCCTCTTAAAGTGCCCCTCTCTCCCACAATGAAAACACCTTCTAGGACCTACTTGCCACCCATGAGGGTTCCCCCTCCCAGCCGGTTGAACCTTATATTCTCTGCGCTCACGCTGTGGCCTGCGGCTGGGACGTCTGCCACGTTCACACCACCTCTCTCTCTCTCTCTCTCTCTCTCAGGCTGCCGCCCCGTTACTTGTTCCACTGCTGCCACCATCAACTTAGCTTTAGCTTTCTGCTTCTCATCATCTCTCCTGACATACACTTTCTGAGCCTCTCGCAACAATTCATTCAAGCTCCGATCATGCCAGTCTTCCAGTTTCTCTAACTCCTTCTTTATATCAGGCCACGCCTTAGTGACAAAATTAACCTTCAACAACTCTCGCCCCACATCATTCTCGGGATCTATTCCTGAGTATTGTTGTATATTTCTCCTTAGCCTTTCCAGCCAATCTGTAGGAGATTCATCTTTTTGTTGCGTGCTTTCAAAGGCTTTATCAAAATTCTGTCCTTTTGGGACTGCCTCTTTTATTCCCCTGATTACTAATCTTCTGTAATCAGACATATTATTCCTCCCCTCCGCATTATTCTGATCCCAGGCAGGCCTGGTCACAGGGAATTTCTGTTCCCCTAGGACTCCCCCAGGGATATCGGGAGGATTTTCTCGCTCCCAAATTCTAATACCCGCAGCCCGGATCGTTTGTCTTTCTTCCGGTGTGAACAGGGCTCCTAAAATGAACTGCATTTCATCCCAAGTGTAAAGATTAGGGCCCAGAAACTGGTCGAGCTGCTCTGACAACCCTAAAGGGTCCTCTAATAACTTTTTCATCTCTTTCTTAAATTCCCGCACCTCGGTGCTAGTCAGAGGTACATTCACAAAGCCCACCCCCCCCGGGGCTCCCGGCATGGGTACCTCTCTCAAAGGGAACATACCCTCCTTATGTTCCCCTTTACAAGACGGCAAAGGAAAATTCCGAACATCCCTTACTATCTGATCTAATTCAGTGACCCGGGTTCTCCGAGTCTCCCCGAGCAGAGGGGCACCCGGTCTCACAGAGTCCCCCCCCTTCCCGTTCATTATCCTCCTCCTCCCCCCCCCAATCTTCTTCTGTTTCGTCGAATTCAGGGTTGTATGGGGGTGGCAAATGATCCGGAGGTTCCCAACTTTCTTCTCTCTTCTTAATCTTCTTTCCCCCAAGGTCTTTTGTCATGAATAAGGAGTGAGACCTCCTCCAACATGAAGCATATTCAATTTCTTCTTGGTTTACTGGAGTCTTACTACATACGTAGAGATTCAAAGCCTGGCACAACCAATTCTCCATTGACTCGAACTGCGGCCAGTACAGTGGGTCACATCTAATAGGTTCTTTCACCCACTCAAACATACAGTACTGTATCATTGTTTTTTTCTCTTTTCCCCGGGTGCAACCCTGCCCCCACTTCCCGAGCATCACCCCTAAAGGACTGTCGGGTGGAATGCTCGCACCAGGACTTTCAAGTCCTTGATTCTTTATAGCCTTCTCTCTGCTAGGCCTATTTCCCATTTTACTTTCCCGTGGGACTTTTTCACCTGGAACCGTTTCGCTTCGCCCCTTCACTGGCCGGTCTCCTCGCGGAGAAACGGAACCGCAGTTAGAAGGGCTCCACACTCGCTCCACAGACAATTCTGCGTCTCACACACACAGTCCTAATCCCGCTATCCCAGCCGCCCGAGTAGTACTTAACAGTCAATTTTCTTACCCGGGTCCCGTGCACAGAAATTATCGGCTGCCGCGCGTAACTCAATCCCGTTAACTCAATTCTTCCCTTCCCCTCCTTTGCTCCGGGAGTCCTCTGTCCGGATAGGACCCGCTGCCCCTCACGGGATGAGACAGTGGGTTGGAGACCACTGAAATCAGCGGGGCGCGCCGTCCCCTCTTCGCTGTCTCACCTCGCAGGAACAGGAGCGCTGGCTCCCGGACGAGCCCCCAAATTGTGAGAAACACCGGCTCACACTTACAATTTTAAAGAGGACGAAGTCACTGGAGCAAAGGTTTATTGTACGAAGCAGCGCTGAATCGGGTGCATCTCAAAGGAGAGGCACACACATCTTTAGTTTTTTAGAAATGTTATACCTTTCTTTCCCGGCCGCCTGAATACCTGTCTCTCTTCTCATTGGCTGAGAAGTTGGAGCTCACATTCTTCCCGACCGCCTAAAGACACAAACCTTTAATTAACAATACATTGTTTCACAGTCTCTGCTAATATCTACTGTCTAATGTTAGTAGTTACAAACATCCCGGTGGTCATCTTCTTGACCTAGTGTCCATATCCTTCTTTTCTTCAGTCACCCCCCAGGTGGCCTTTATCCACTTATCACCTTCCACCGTCCTTTGTTCGCTTATCAGTCTACCATCAATTCGGTTCTCTTTACCTAAATGGCTTCTTGTAAACCAGAGCCTCTGGGCCATTCCAGGGTACTTGTAAGGATTAGTTAGATGCTATAACCGAGCACACAAATAGAAATATACCAAGTAGCTGAAGCAAAATTCAGCTCATTTTTCACAATCCACCCCCTTTTTATTTATTACATTTTTGCTGAAGCTTATTATCTTCTTCCCATTTATTCAACAATAACTGTAATCTTTCATTTTGTTCTTCTTTTCGGTGATCTCTTTTTCTTAAGACCATTATCCTCTGCGATGTAGCACCTTGATTCACAGCATCCACATTCGATAGACTGGTCACTTGCATTCCTTCTACCACTCTAGAAATTAATCCCACTGCACGAGGAATAAAACAAGGTATGAACAGCAGTCCAGCAAGAGCACATAATAGAATGAAGCCTACCTTCTTCCACCAAGATATTCCAAAAAAATCATTCCACCAGTTGACATCCATCATAGATTTTCACCTTTGCACTGGGACGTGTGCTAGTTTTCTGATGTTTGCTGCTATATCTCTTACAGCTTGTCCGTTGTCATCAATATGAAGACAACACTCTGATGTGTTAAATTTGCCACATACCCCCCCCTCTTCTGCTAATAGGTAGTCTAGTGCCAGTCTATTTTGGTATATGGCAGTTCGCATCTGTGTTTGTTGGACTGCTATTAAGTCTAAGGCTGAGGCTGTCTCATTGGTAATTATTTCAAGCACTGCTTGCAACCTAATTATTCTATTGAGCATATAAACAGGTGTTCGATATCCCCAGCTACCATCTTGTGCCCATGTTGCTGGTCCATATGTTTCTATTATGCGTTGTGGGGGCCATTCATCCTGCCCCCAATTCTGAGTTCCTCCCATTTCGATCGTTGTTCGTTTCTTTCTCCTCAATTCATCATATAGCCGGACCCCCAGCCCAGCTGCCTGTGTATTAGACAGCAAGAAAAAGAAAGGCATTACATATCCAACATAACAGACTCCTGACCAGTTTGGAGGTAATCTTCGGTAAGCATGTTTCCCACAAATCCAATAATGGCCCTCTAAGGCCCAAGCCCCGTTGGCAAAGGGACCGTCCCATGTTTCATCACCTTGTGGTGTTTCATAGTATAGCGGATCTTCTGTGCCCCATGGTCCTCCTGAGGCGTTTAAATCCCCATTGGAGTCACAATAGTCACATTCAAAGGCCTCTGCATCCGGATGCCATTTACAGTTACATCCTCCCTCTCTTATCGTTCGGTTTGTAGCTGACCAGAACTTTGTGAAATATGTTCTGGTCCCATTTGAATTTTGCCAAGCCCATTGATAGACTCTTATTACATGGTTTTTGCTGGTAGTATTGTCCCGCTGACAAGCCAGGAACAGAGAATCTTTAAAACCCCCCTTTTTGCCAATCTCTCTTGCCGCTGCCCTGCAACCAGCATGCCAAGGTTCATGGAAGGAACATCTTACCCAGGTGCCATCTCTAAGCTTAATGTGTGTTTGGTTCCATCTTCCTTGGTACCTCCGGCAATTATAAGGAGTACACAGTGAGTCATAACAATCCATTCCTGGTGATAATGTCCACTCACATTCACTTTTCCCTAAATATTTCCCTCCCGATTTGGTTCTGTTCAGGCAATAATTCCCTTTTCCTGGGTACAATATTTTCCATGCAGCTCCCTCTTCTGCCCAGACCTTTGTTCCATGGCGTACTGTACTTAAGCTACTCACCAGCCACTTAGGCTGCACAGGCCGGGCTACCCATGGCCATTCTTCAGATCCCCTCGGGCTTCCACATACCCAACAATTACTCAAATTAAAGCTTTTTGCTATTTCATTCCCTAATGTTACAAATTGGTTATCTTCCATTTGACTGTAACACAGAGGGATGGTCACAAGGTTCATTAGTATGGTAGCATAAAACCTGCCAAGGTCTGGCACAGCCTTCCCTCCCATCTCTCAACGCCTACTGGATTGCAGCCAGCAGCGGAGACCGCTCACAGAAGAGGAGTGAAGAGACTGAGCCAGTCTTGCCCTTGGCTCTAGTTTTTAGAACCTTTGCTGGTAACCTCCCCAGGTATTACCCTTTTATTTCATTACTCTCGATTTTACCAATTCTGTCTTTTAAGAGTCAATTTCAGTGGATCACTTCCCTGGGTTACTGTCCACTCTCCAGGAGGTGGGGCTATTGGTCCTTTTACCCGTGTAGCACGTGTCCACCCCTTCTCCTTACTTCGCACAGCTGCTTCTGTTGTCAGGAGTACCAGGAAAGGTCCTTCCCACGCTGGAGTCAGAGTATCCTCTTGCCAGGACTTCACTAGTACCCAGTCTCCAGGCTGTATCTGGTGTAGTTTGAAATCCAGTGGAGCCGTCTGAGGCAGCAATCCACGCTGTCTCAAATCTGTAAGAGATTGGGCTAACCCCCACAGGTAATTTTTAAGAAAGACATCATTAATTTCAGGAATTGGCACACCTTCTTCCCTTCCCAGATATGGAAGTCCGAATAGCATTTCATAGGGAGATACTCCTAAATCCTTCCTTGGAGCAGTCCTGATTCTCAACAGGGCTAGGGGCAGGCATTTGGTCCAGGGCAACTTAGTCTCTATTACCAGCTGGGTGATATGTGTTTTGTGGTTTGATACTCTATGATATCGAGACCGTTATGCCCTGGTACCTCTTCCTCTGTCTTCCCATATAAATATTGGGAAGGGTTGATGCTTTTGTCAGTAGTTAAAACTAAGTCATCTTTTTCCATTAAGATGGTTTCATATTTCAGAATCCTAGAATCAGTCAACCACCGTCCGGATTTTTGGCTTAATATTGTTCTCACTATGTGGGGGGTGGATACTATCAGTGTTCCCCCAAAGGTCAGTTTCCGGCTTTCCTCCACCAGTAAGGCTGTTGCTGCCACCGCTTGCACACAGGTTGGCCACCCTCGTGACACCGGATCCAATACTTTAGATCAATAGGCTACTGGTTGTTTCTGCCCTCCCCAGACCTGGGCTAACACTCCATAGGCCATTCCACTCTCAACATTTACATAAAGGTGGAATGGCTTTCCTAGGGAAGGAAGAGACAATACAGGTGCTTGTATTAGTTTTTGTTTAAGTTCTTCAAACTGCTGCCGCTCCTCTGCTGTCCACTGGGGGTCTTCTGTCTCTTCTTGCAATTTTTCATACAAAAATTTCACATGTTGGCTAAAATTATCAATCCATAGTCGGCAGTATCCAAGGAGGCCCAAAAACTTTCTTATTTCTTTCTTACTCCTTGGAATTGGAGTTGTTACAATACCAGAAATTCGTTCTGGGTTTATTCTCCTTTTCCCTTCGCTGATCACGTGCCCGAGGTACCTCACCTCCTTTTCTACAAACTGCAACTTAGTTTCTGAGACTCGGAGCCCTTTTTCTCCCAAGTAGTTAAGTAATTTGATGGTTGCAGGTCGAACCTCCATCTCCTCTTCCCCCGATATTAGTAAATCATCTACATACTGAAGCAGCTTGATCCCTGGGGAAAACGAAATTTCCTCAAGTATTTGTTCCAACACTTGCCCAAAAAGGTTGGGTGATTCCGTAAAACCCTGTGGTAACGTGGTCCAGCGGAATTGCTGCCTCCTCCCTGTTACCGGGTCCTCCCATTCAAAGGCAAACATGTCCCGACTTTCCACCGCCAAGGGACAGGTCCAAAAAGCATCTTTAAGGTCTACTACACTGAACCACTTGTGTTCATGAGGTATTTTGCTTAGCAATGTATAAGGATTGGGTACTACCGGGTGACGTGTCTGAACAATTTTATTCAGCTCCCTTAAATCTTGCACTAATCTCCAACTCCCATCCGACTTTCTGACGGGTAAAATAGGTGTATTATAAGGAGACATGCAGGGCTCTAAGAGACCATCTTTCAACAATCCCTCAATTACAGGTTGGAGCCCCTTCCTCCCTTCTAGAGATATAGGATATTGTTTTACACGCACAGGCTGACTTTCTTTCTTTAATTCCACTTTGAGGGGGAGTACGTCCAGTCCTCCCCGGTTTCCCTCCGCCACTCAGACTATTGGATTAATCACTTTTTCATCCTCTGTGGTCAACTTATAAAGCTGCACCATCATCCTATCATCTTTTGGAACTATTCCGATCCCTAACAATATCTGTAAATCCCTCCCCAATAAGTTCGCTCCTACTTCAGGTATCACTACTAAGTCCATTTTTACTTCTCGGTTATTCCCTCGTATAGTTACTTGCTCTACAATAGGGACTGAAAACCCTTCCCCTTTTCTCCCAACCACGTTCGTCGTAAGTTCCCCAATTTCATATCCCTGTGGGATTTTGGTTATACTTGTTCTTTCTGCTCCTGTGTCCACTAGGAATACATATTCCTCCTTCTGGGGTCCTAATTTTAAATTTATCAAGGGCTCAATGTGATGGTTCGACCCCAGAAGGTAGAGCCCCTGACACCCCTATTCTAAAGAATAATCATCCCGCTCCATTACTCGAAACACTCCGTTTTCCTTCTGCCTCATCGGACAATCCCTCTTAAAGTGCCCCTCTCTCCCACAATGAAAACACCTTCTAGGACCTACTTGCCACCCATGAGGGTTCCCCCTCCCAGCCGGTTGAACCTTATATTCTCTGCGCTCACGCTGTGGCCCGCGGCTGGGACCTCTGCCACGTTCACACCACCTCTCTCTCTCTCTCTCTCTCCCTCTCTCAGGCTGCCGCCCCGTTACTTGTTCCACTGCTGCCACCATCAACTTAGCTTTAGCTTTCTGCTTCTCATCATCTCTCCTGACATACACTTTCTGAGCCTCTCGCAAGAATTCATTCAAGCTCCGATCATGCCAGTCTTCCAGTTCCTCTAACTCCTTCTTTATATCAGGCCACGCCTTAGTGACAAAATTAACCTTCAACAACTCTCGCCCCACATCATTCTCGGGATCTATTCCTGAGTATTGTTGCATATTTCTCCTTAACCTTTCCAGCCAATCTGTAGGAGATTCATCTTTTTGTTGCGTGCTTTCAAGGCTTTATCAAAATTCTGTCCTTTTGGGACTGCCTCTTTTATTCCCCTTGTTATAGTTGAATTTTAAGACAAATCGAGTCCAAAATAGATTTATTAAATATTTATTAAGGTAGGAAAGCAAAAGCAGCGCTGGGCGGCCGGGGAGTCGCAGCTCCACCAAAGACTCGCAAATTCAGGCAAGCTAAACGACTCCTTTTATCTTCACAGAGGTCGATTGCAACATCTTCGGTATGCCCCTCAGCTTCTTCCGAGGGGCTTCTTGCTTGGGGCAATTTCGATAAGATATCGTCACAGAATCAGCTTATACAATCTATTCTTTTCAGGGTTGATTGGTACAATGGCACACGTTAGCAAGACATTAACGGTTTAACATTCGCTCAAGGTAACACATTCTGATGACATTGTGGTTAAGCCTTTCTTGTCAAACAGGGTGTTCCCATGTTTGGTGTTGCCAGATAACATTGTGGACGTGTATCTTCTGGTTAAATAGGAAGTTCTCAAGACTGCTACAATGGGTTCGTTCCTCTTGCTTAACCTGTTTGATCAGCAAATTACCCTTAGTTACTTATTACAATCCCCCCTTTTTTTTATTTATAAGTGATTTGCTGATCAAACCTAGACAATACCTCACAAGCGGCATCTAATTCAGGATTTTCGTTTGGTATAATTTTCATTTCCAGTTCTGATTGCTTCATCAGCATTAGCTGCACTTTTTCTAACCTGCCTTTAAAAAAGGTTACAAGTTTATTAATGACACAGGGTCCAAAAGTCAGAGCCAATAGTAACATTATGAGGGGTCCCGCCAAAGTAGAAATTAAGGTAGTCAGCCATGGTGACCAAGATTCATACCAGGAGGACTGAGCCTCTCGTTCCTGTTTTCTTTTCTCTAATCCTTCTCTCAGCTTAGCTAACGAATCTCCTACTACCCCTGTATGGTCAGCATAAAAGCAACATTCTTCACCTAGGGCAGCGCATAATCCTCCGTTTTGCATGAACAAAAGGTCCAATTGAAGGGTTGATGTTTATTTTCTAAAGTCGTGGTAATTAATACCATTAATAGGATACCAGCTTTCATTTCCCCCACTGTTCAGTACCTCTCTGCCTTCCTCGTCTACTCTTTTGCGGAGAGCAACGGGATATTAATATCTTCTCGGCAGCAGCAGGTAGTCTTCAGGGGGATTTTGCTGTTATCCTGTCAATAATTTCCAAGGTCTAAAGAGTTAGTTACCTCTCAAATATATTTCCACCTGTTTGGTTGTTGTGCCCGTTTCCAGGCAAATCTTATAACACACTGTCTTAAAACTCTATACCAGTCTGTTTCATATATTTCCCAAAGCTCGGGTATTGACAATTCCCACCCACAAAATAATTTACGAATCTCTGCTTGAGCCCGTTGTTCCCTGGTATGTGTCAAATTATTGCGACATTTCATACAATAAGGTTGTCTCTTAAATGAAACACAGGACCATTCTTTATCGCAATTTAAACATCGGCAAACAACCCAACATAAATGTCCGGAAGTGGGGTGTTTCACGCAGGGTATTCTACGGAGATCTCCTACACTGGGCGATTCAGGTATTTCTGTCTCTGTTTCACAGCAAAAAGGAAAAACCTGAGGAGTTCCTGTCAGTTTGTATAATCCAGCCCCCCCCGTTTGGTCAGGTATTCTCTCCTCACTCCAAGGTGCAAAATATACTTTTCGTAGGGTATTTCCAGGTGGTATTTGGAACCATTGATGTAAACTATTTCTTGCTTCCCTTCTGGAGTGGTTCATTTACCGGTCTCGTTTTTCCTTATCTTCATTCGGAGGTCTCCTGGTTCTGACGTTACGGTCCACCTTTCTGGGAAGATAGGTCCCTTAATTCTGCTGGCATGAGTCCATCCTTTTTCTGCTGTCCGTACAGCCGTATCTGTGGTAAGTAAAACAACAAAGGGTCCTTCCCAACGGGGTGTTAGGGAGGTTTCTTTCCAGGTTTTGATTAATACCTGGTCTCCAGGCTGGATTTGGTGTATGGAAATGTCCAAGGGAGGTCTTTGTACTACCAAACCCTTCTTTCTTAGTTCCTGTCTCCTTCTTGTAAGTTCTAAAATATATTCTGTTAAAATTTTATCCTCGACCTTTGGGTGCTCTACTAATAATCCAAAGTCATAAGGCATCCCATACAACATTTCAAAGGGGGATATACCAGTATCTGTCCTAGGTTGAGTTCTAATGTAAAGCAAGGCCAGCGGTAGACATTTAGTCCAACTCATTTATGTCTCCACCATAAGTTTGGTTAGGTGTTTCTTTATTTCCCCATTCATTCTTTCTACTTTCCCGGAACTTTGTGGGTGCCAGGGAGTATGGTATTCCCATTTTGTACCGAACAATTCAGTTGTTTCTTTAATTATTTTGGATGTAAAATGTGGGCCTCGGTCTGAGTCAATTACCGCAATAGTTCCATACCTCGGAATAATTTCTTCCAAGAGGATTTTAATAACTGTCTTTGCAGTAGCCCTTATCACTGGGAAGGCTTCTACAAAGTGCGTAAGGTGATCAACCAAGACTAATAAATACTGATATCTCCCAACCTTCGGTAATTCAGTAAAATCCACTTGTATTTTCTCAAAGGGCCTTTTAGCCAGTTCACGACCCCCTTGAACCTTCTCCCTAAGTTGTCGTTTATTCACTTTGTGACAGGTTAAACATCCCTCTAAGATCCTTTTGGCTAATCCGTATATTCCGATGCAGGCATATTTTGTTTCAAACTGATCCACTAAAGCCTGAATTCCCCAATGGGTTTTATGGTGTAATTTATTTAGTATTCCTCTGGCTAATCCCTTTGGAAGAATTTCCCTACCATCTGGTAGCAGCCATTTATCGCCATCTCTTTTTGCTCCAATTTGTTTTAGCTTATCCAATTCTTGGAGAGTGAAAGTCTTCTCTATTTTTAGCCTCTCAGGTTCCTCTCCCAAGGTCTGAACCATTAACAGGGCAGCCCGTTTTGCCTCTGCGTCGGCTAGATTGTTTCCTCTTACTGTATGGGTTAGTCCCTTCTGATGTCCTTTTACATGGACTATGGCTATCTTTAGTGGACCTCTTAAGGCCTTTAAAACTTCTTGGATTAGTTTTTCATGGACTAATCCCTTTCCCTGGGTGTTAATTAAGCCCCTCTCTTCCCAAATTTTTCCAAAGGTATGCACCACCCCAAAGGCATACTTTGAATCCGTATAAATGGTTCCAATTTTATTTTCTAAAAGTTTTAATGCTCTCATCATAGCATATAACTCACATGCTTGTGCGGACCAAGCTTTATTTAATGGTCCTGACTCTTTTATCTGAAAGGTATACCCGTCCACAATAGCATATCCCGATTTCCGTTGTCCTTCAACCACTCGTGAGGAACCATCCACAAATAATTTCTCCCCTTCGCCTAATTCATCTTCCTCTAAATCCTCCCTTATCTTAGTTTGCAAATTTATTAGTTGGAGACAGTCATGTGTCAAATCTTCCCTAGGTTCCCCATATAAAAATTGGGCAGGATTCTGAACAGAGGTGGTTTCCATTTCTAACCATGGGGAGTTAATCAAAATTCCCTCATATTTTAGTAATCGACTGTCTGTAAGCCACTTATCAGCTCGTTGTTGCAATACTCCTCGAATGTTATGGGGGGTGTATACCTTTAGTTCACCTCCTAAGGTGACCTTTCCAACTTCTTCTACCAATAATGCAGTGGCCACTATTGCTTGTAAACAAGTGGGCCACCCGCGGCTTACAGGATCTCGTATTTTAGAATAATATCCTACAGGCTTTCTCTGCCCTGCCCACCCTTGGGTCAGAACCCCATAAGCTGTCTCGTTATCCACATTGATAAAAAGTTGAAAGGGTTTACGGATATCAGGTAAACTGAGGACAGGTGCTTCCACCAGGTTTCTTTTCACGTTCTCCCAGCGCTTCTCATCTTCAGGGGTCCATTTTACTAACCCATTTTTAGTTAGCTTTTCGTACAAGAATTTTACTTTACTGCTGTAATTTTCTATCCACTGTCGACAATACCCTAACAATCCCAACAGCTGTCTTATCTGTCTTTTATTAGTGGGCGCTGTTAGGGATAAAATTCCTTTCACTCTTTCGGGATCTAATTTCTTGTGTCCCTTTGTGAGCCAATGTCCCAAATATTTTACCTCTTCTTCAGTGAACTGCAATTTGGACTTAGAAACCTTTAACCCCTTGAGGCCCAAAAAGTTTAATAATTTGATGCTCTCATTTCTGACTTCTTCTTGAGTTTTTCCTGCAATCAATAAATCGTCTACGTATTGAATCAGGATTAATCCCTGACTTAATTCGTAGGATTCCAATAATTGTTCCAGAGTTTGTCCAAACAAATTTGGGGATTCTGTGAATCCCTGGGGCAAAACAGTCCACCGTAATTGTTGTTTTCTATGGGTTCTGGGGTCCTCCCACTCGAAAGCAAAATAGTCTCTACATTCTTCTTCTAAGGGACAGGCCCAAAAAGCATCTTTTAAATCTATAACACTATACCATTTATATTCTGGACTTAACCGATTAAGTATAGTGTGTGGGTTAGCCACCACAGGGAACCGGGTAATGGTTCGTTCGTTTATGGCTCTCAGATCTTGTACTAAGCGATAAGACCCATCCGGCTTCTTTACGGGCAATATGGGAGTGTTGTGAGGAGACATACAGGGTTCTAAAAGTCCTTGGACCAAAAGTCTCTCAATTACTGGCTGCAACCCTTCTCTCCCTTCTCTGGAGATGGGATACTGTTTTATCCTAATTGGCTGGTCTGGGTCTTTTATAGAGACTGTGATCGGTTTGATATTTAATTTTCCCACCGATCCAGGGCTATACCAAGTTTCTGGATTAATCTTGGCTTCATCTTCAGCGGTTAATAAGCATAACTTTACTTTTAACATCTCTTGGTCTACTTCCAAATTAATTCCTAATTCCACCATCAGGTCTCGTCCCAAAAGGTTATATTCAGCTTCTGGGACCAATAAAAATGTTCCCACCCCATCTTTATTTGGGGCTTCTATTGCTACATTCCTTATCAGGGGCACCTTGAAAGGTTCCCCTTTTGCACCAATTACTTGGAGTTTATCCTTTGATTCAACACATCCAGATGGTAACTTTTGGACGGTTGATCTTTCGGCACCCGAGTCCACGAGGAACTCGAACACTTCATGCTGAGGACCCAATTTCAATTTTATCAAGGGCTCGGTAACCTTAGGGGTCCCCAGCAAATAGAGCCCCTGACCCCCCTAATCTTCCTTAAAAATCTCCTCATCCTGCATTCTTTTCCGACAATTTCTCTGCAGATGTCCCTTCCTGCGACAATAAAAACATTCTATGTCCTGCAAACCAAATCTCCTTCTTCTCGGTTCTACTGGGCCCTTCCAGGGACTTTCTCTTCTCTTTCCCTGACTTTGCCCTTCCCTTACAGCAGCCATCAGGATTCTGGCTTGTTTCTTCTGACTTTCTTCTTCCCTTCTCACATACACCTTCTGAGCTTCTCGTAGTAACTCATCTAACCCCCTCTCCTGCCAGTCTTCTACTTTCTCTAACTTTCTTCTTATATCTGTCCAAGATTTAGCTACAAATTGAGTTTTCAGCAGGGCTTGACCCACTTGGCTATCGGGGTCTAACCCAGAATATAGCTGTAAACTCTTTCTCAATCTTTCCAGCCATTCGGTGGGGGTTTCATCTTTCTTCTGTTGTTCATTAAAGGCCTTATTGATATTTTGCCCTCTAGGTACAGAATCCCTAATCCCCTGAATTATCATATCACGGAGATCAACCATGTTATTTCTATGTGCGGGGTCTTGATTGTCCCAATTGGGCCTCTGTAAGGGCCATTTTACATCCCCGGCGGGACCATGCTGATGCCTCTGATCCCAGTGTCTCATGCCTGCCATTCTGATCATTCCTCGTTCTTCGTTTGTGAACAAGATCTTTAAAATAGACTCCATCTCGTCCCAAGTATAAATGTTAGGCCCGAGGAATTGATCAAAACGTTCTGCTACCCCTAATGGGTCCTCTAACAAGTGTCCCATTTCTTTCTTAAATTCCCTCACATCCCCGGAGCTGAGGGGTACAGATACAAATCCAACTCCGGGTTGTGGTCCCCCCATAGCAGTCTCCCTTAAGGGATACAATAAATTTTCCTCCCTTCTTTCTCTGATTTGACTTCTAGTTATTCTTCGATTAGAAGGAGGAGTCTCTTCCTCAGGTTCTGTAGGTGCTGTTGGAGGGAGATCTTGCTCAGGACCTTGTGGTGGCGGAGGAGGGGGGACATAGGGTGGGGGGGGACACTGGAGGTTCGTCTATGTCCCACCTTTTCTTTTTATCATTTTTCTTTTCCTTTAATGGAAACAAATTAGCGGCCTGAGCCGTGCTCAGGATCCATAAAAAGGCATATTCACTCTCCTCCTTACTAAACAGTCGTTTGTTGTTAACGTATATGTTTAATTGTTGGCATATCCAATCCTCTAAGGATCCATGAATTGGCCAATATAAATCTTTTCTTATCTGTTTTCCTCCCCATATTTCCATACAATAATAGACCAATTTCTCCTTGGATTTCCCTTTTAGGGAAGGGGAACTACCCCAATATCGAATCATTAGGCCTAATGGGCTGTCTTGGGGTATATCAGGGAGCCCACCCCCACCCCGTATCTTCTGTATGGAACCAGAAGCCTTACTTTTCTTCTGTCCCATCTTCCGGGAGTGCCTTCTCTCACTCAAGTTTCACTCGCTTCCCTCCGTTCGTGGCCCACGCCCTCGCGGACAATGGGAACCGCACTATTAGGAGGTCCACACTCACTTCGTCCGGTGGGCTACTAAGCCCAGTAGACGTCTCAGTCACTCGCACCCCAGGTACCCAATCCCCGACCGAACGGAACCGCAATATACTTACTCACTCCCGAGTCTTCGTCCGGCTCTTTGTGCACAAAAATTACGGGGAACTGCAGTTTCTCCTTTCTCTTTCTTTTTGCTTTCCTATCTCAGTTCGGAAAATCCAGGTGAGCTAAGTCGGAATCTCCTCCAGGACCATCCGAAGATGGGGGCGCCCTCCCAGAGTTGAATTCTGAGTTGGCTGTCTGGATCCGAGTCACGGCACCAAATTTGTTATAGTTGAATTTTAAGACAAATCGAGTCCGAAATAGATTTATTAAATATTTATTAAGGTAGGAAAGCAAAAGCAGCGCTGGGCGGCCGGGGAGTCGCAGCTCCACCAAAGACTCGCAAATTCAGGCAAGCTAAACGACTCCTTTTATCTTCAAAGAGGTCGATTGCAACATCTTCGGTATGCCCCTCAGCTTCTTCCGAGGGGCTTCTTGCTTGGGGCAATTTCGATAAGATATCGTCACAGAATCAGCTTATACAATCTATTCTTTTCAGGGTTGATTGGTACAATGGCACACGTTAGCAAGACATTAACGGTTTAACATTCGCTCAAGGTAACACATTCTGATGACATTGTGGTTAAGCCTTTCTTGTCAAACAGGGTGTTCCCATGTTTGGTGTTGCCAGATAACATTGTGGACGTGTATCTTCTGGTTAAATAGGAAGTTCTCAAGACTGCTACAATGGGTTCGTTCCTCTTGCTTAACCTGTTTGATCAGCAAATTACCCTTAGTTACTTATTACACCCTGATTACTAATCTTCTGTAATCAGACATATTATTCCTCCCCTCCGCATTATTCTGATCCCAGGCAGGCCTGGTCACAGGGAATTTCTGTTCCCCTAGGACTCCCCCAGGGATATCGGGAGGATTTTCTCGCTCCCAAATTCTAATACCCGCAGCCCGGATCGTTTGTCTTTCTTCCGGTGTGAACAGGGCTCCTAAAATGAACTGCATTTCATCCCAAGTGTAAAGATTAGGGCCCAGAAACTGGTCGAGCTGCTCTGACAACCCTAAAGGGTCCTCTAATAACTTTTTCATCTCTTTCTTAAATTCCCGCACCTCGGTGCTAGTCAGAGGTACATTCACAAAGCCCACCCCCCCCGGGGCTCCCGGCATGGGTACCTCTCTCAAAGGGAACATACCCTCCTTATGTTCCCCTTTACAAGACGGCAAAGGAAAATTCCGAACATCCCTTACTATCTGATCTAATTCAGTGACCCGGGTTCTCCGAGTCTCCCCGAGCAGAGGGGCACCCGGTCTCACAGAGTCCCCCCCCTTCCCGTTCATTATCCTCCTCCTCCCCCCCCCAATCTTCTTCTGTTTCGTCGAATTCAGGGTTGTATGGGGGTGGCAAATGATCCGGAGGTTCCCAACTTTCTTCTCTCTTCTTAATCTTCTTTCCCCCAAGGTCTTTTGTCATGAATAAGGAGTGAGACCTCCTCCAACATGAAGCATATTCAATTTCTTCTTGGTTTACTGGAGTCTTACTACATACGTAGAGATTCAAAGCCTGGCACAACCAATTCTCCATTGACCCGAACTGCGGCCAGCACAGTGGGTCAGATCTAATAGGTTCTTTCACCCACTCAAACATACAGTACTGTATCATTGTTTTTTTCTCTTTTCCCCGGGTGCAACCCTGCCCCCACTTCCCGAGCATCACCCCTAAAGGACTGTCGGGTGGAATGCTCGCACCAGGACTTTCAAGTCCTTGATTCTTTATAGCCTTCTCTCTGCTAGGCCTATTTCCCATTTCACTTTCCCGTGGGACTTTTTCACCTGGAACCGTTTCGCTTCGCCCCTTCACTGGCCGGTCTCCTCGCGGAGAAACGGAACCGCAGTTAGAAGGGCTCCACACTCGCTCCGCAGACAATTCTGCGTCTCACACACACAGTCCCAATCCCGCTATCCCAGCCGCCCGAGTAGTACTTAACAGTCAATTTTCTTACCCGGGTCCCGTGCACAGAAATTATCGGCTGCCGCGCGTAACTCAATCCCGTTAACTCAATTCTTCCCTTCCCCTCCTTTGCTCCGGGAGTCCTCTGTCCGGATAGGACCCGCTGCCCCTCACGGGATGAGACGGTGGGTTGGAGACCACTGAAATCAGCGGGGCGCGCCGTCCCCTCTTCGCTGTCTCACCTCGCAGGAACAGGAGTGCTGGCTCCCGGACGAGCCCCCAAATTGTGAGAAACACCGGCTCACACTTACAATTTTAAAGAGGACGAAGTCACTGGAGCAAAGGTTTATTGTACGAAGCAGCGCTGAATCGGGTGCATCTCAAAGGAGAGGCACACACATCTTTAGTTTTTTAGATATTTTATACCTTTCTTTCCCGGCCGCCTGAATACCTGTCTCTCTTCTCATTGGCTGAGAAGTTGGAGCTCACATTCTTCCCGACCGCCTAAAGACACAAACCTTTAATTAACAATACATTGTTTCACAGTCTCTGCTAATATCTACTGTCTAATGTTAGTAGTTACAAACATCCCGGTGGTCATCTTCTTGACCTAGTGTCCATATCCTTCTTTTCTTCAGTCACCCCCCAGGTGGCCTTTATCCACTTATCACCTTCCACCGTCCTTTGTTCGCTTATCAGTCTACCATCAATTCGGTTCTCTTTACCTAAATGGCTTCTTGTAAACCAGAGTCTCTGGGCCATTCCAGGGTACTTGTAAGGATTAGTTAGATGCTATAACTGAGCACACAAATAGAAATATACCAAGTAGCTGAAGCAAAATTCAGCTCATTTCTCACAATCCACCCCCTTTTTATTTATTACATTTTTGCTGAAGCTTATTATCTTCTTCCCATTTATTCAACAATAACTGTAATCTTTCATTTTGTTCTTCTTTTCGGTGATCTCTTTTTCTTAAGACCATTATCCTCTGCGATGTAGCACCTTGATTCACAGCATCCACATTCGATAGACTGGTCACTTGCATTCCTTCTACCACTCTAGAAATTAATCCCACTGCACGAGGAATAAAACAAGGTATGAACAGCAGTCCAGCAAGAGCACATAATAGAATGAAGCCTACCTTCTTCCACCAAGATATTCCAAAAAAATCATTCCACCAGTTGACATCCATCATAGATTTTCACCTTTGCACTGGGACGTGTGCTAGTTTTCTGATGTTTGCTGCTATATCTCTTACAGCTTGTCCGTTGTCATCAATATGAAGACAACACTCTGATGTGTTAAATTTGCCACATACCCCCCCCTCTTCTGCTAATAGGTAGTCTAGTGCCAGTCTATTTTGGTATATGGCAGTTCGCATCTGTGTTTGTTGGACTGCTATTAAGTCTAAGGCTGAGGCTGTCTCATTGGTAATTATTTCAAGCACTGCTTGCAACCTAATTATTCTATTGAGCATATAAACAGGTGTTCGATATCCCCAGCTACCATCTTGTGCCCATGTTGCTGGTCCATATGTTTCTATTATGCGTTGTGGGGGCCATTCATCCTGCCCCCAATTCTGAGTTCCTCCCATTTCGATCGTTGTTCGTTTCTTTCTCCTCAATTCATCATATAGCCGGACCCCCAGCCCAGCTGCCTGTGTATTAGACAGCAAGAAAAAGAAAGGCATTACATATCCAACATAACAGACTCCTGACCAGTTTGGAGGTAATCTTCGGTAAGCATGTTTCCCACAAATCCAATAATGGCCCTCTAAGGCCCAAGCCCCGTTGGCAAAGGGACCGTCCCATGTTTCATCACCTTGTGGTGTTTCATAGTATAGCGGATCTTCTGTGCCCCATGGTCCTCCTGAGGCGTTTAAATCCCCATTGGAGTCACAATAGTCACATTCAAAGGCCTCTGCATCCGGATGCCATTTACAGTTACATCCTCCCTCTCTTATCGTTCGGTTTGTAGCTGACCAGAACTTTGTGAAATATGTTCTGGTCCCATTTGAATTTTGCCAAGCCCATTGATAGACTCTTATTACATGGTTTTTGCTGGTAGTATTGTCCCGCTGACAAGCCAGGAACAGAGAATCTTTAAAACCCCCCTTTTTGCCAATCTCTCTTGCCGCTGCCCTGCAACCAGCATGCCAAGGTTCATGGAAGGAACATCTTACCCAGGTGCCATCTCTAAGCTTAATGTGTGTTTGGTTCCATCTTCCTTGGTACCTCCGGCAATTATAAGGAGTACACAGTGAGTCATAACAATCCATTCCTGGTGATAATGTCCACTCACATTCACTTTTCCCTAAATATTTCCCTCCCGATTTGGCTCTGTTCAGGCAATAATTCCCTTTTCCTGGGTACAATATTTTCCATGCAGCTCCCTCTTCTGCCCAGACCTTTGTTCCATGGCGTACTGTACTTAAGCTACTCACCAGCCACTTAGGCTGCACAGGCCGGGCTACCCATGGCCATTCTTCAGATCCCCTCGGGCTTCCACATACCCAACAATTACTCAAATTAAAGCTTTTTGCTATTTCATTCCCTAATGTTACAAATTGGTTATCTTCCATTTGACTGTAACACAGAGGGAGGGTCACAAGGTTCATTAGTATGGTAGCATAAAACCTGCCAAGGTCTGGCACAGCCTTCCCTCCCATCTCTCAACGCCTACTGGATTGCAGCCAGCAGCGGAGACCGCTCACAGAAGAGGAGTGAAGAGACTGAGCCAGTCTTGCCCTTGGCTCTAGTTTTTAGAACCTTTGCTGGTAACCTCCCCAGGTATTACCCTTTTATTTCATTACTCTCGATTTTACCAATTCTGTCTTTTAAGAGTCAATTTCAGTGGATCACTTCCCTGGGTTACTGTCCACTCTCCAGGAGGTGGGGCTATTGGTCCTTTTACCCGTGTAGCACGTGTCCACCCCTTCTCCTTAGTTCGCACAGCTGCTTCTGTTGTCAGGAGTACCAGGAAAGGTCCTTCCCACGCTGGAGTCAGAGTATCCTCTTGCCAGGACTTCACTAGTACCCAGTCTCCAGGCTGTATCTGGTGTAGTTTGAAATCCAGTGGAGCCGTCTGAGGCAGCAATCCACGCTGTCTCAAATCTGTAAGAGATTGGGCTAACCCCCACAGGTAATTTTTAAGAAAGACATCATTAATTTCAGGAATTGGCACACCTTCTTCCCTTCCCAGATATGGAAGTCCGAATAGCATTTCATAGGGAGATGCTCCTAAATCCTTCCTTGGAGCAGTCCTAATTCTCAACAGGGCTAGGGGCAGGCATTTGGTCCAGGGCAACTTAGTCTCTATTACCAGCTGGGTGATATGTGTTTTGTGGTTTGATACTCTATGATATCGAGACCGTTATGCCCTGGTACCTCTTCCTCTGTCTTCCCATATAAATATTGGGAAGGGTTGATGCTTTTGTCAGTAGTTAAAACTAAGTCATCTTTTTCCATTAAGATGGTTTCGTATTTCAGAATCCTAGAATCAGTCAACCACCGTCCGGATTTTTGGCTTAATATTGTTCTCACTATGTGGGGGGTGGATACTATCAGTGTTCCCCCAAAGGTCAGTTTCCGGCTTTCCTCCACCAGTAAGGCTGTTGCTGCCACCGCTTGCACACAGGTTGGCCACCCTCGTGACACCGGATCCAATACTTTAGATCAATAGGCTACTGGTTGTTTCTGCCCTCCCCAGACCTGGGCTAACACTCCATAGGCCATTCCACTCTCAACATTTACATAAAGGTGGAATGGCTTTCCTGGGGAAGGAAGAGACAATACAGGTGCTTGTATTAGTTTTTGTTTAAGTTCTTCAAACTGCTGCCGCTCCTCTGCTGTCCACTGGGGGTCTTCTGTCTCTTCTTGCAATTTTTCATACAAAAATTTCACATGTTGGCTAAAATTATCAATCCATAGTCGGCAGTATCCAAGGAGGCCCAAAAACTTTCTTATTTCTTTCTTACTCCTTGGAATTGGAGTTGTTACAATACCAGAAATTCGTTCTGGGTTTATTCTCCTTTTCCCTTCGCTGATCACGTGCCCGAGGTACCTCACCTCCTTTTCTACAAACTGCAACTTAGTTTCTGAGACTCGGAGCCCTTTTTCTCCCAAGTAGTTAAGTAATTTGATGGTTGCAGGTCGAACCTCCATCTCCTCTTCCCCCGATATTAGTAAATCATCTACGTACTGAAGCAGCTTGATCCCTGGGGAAAACGAAATTTCCTCAAGTATTTGTTCCAACACTTGCCCAAAAAGGTTGGGTGATTCCGTAAAACCCTGTGGTAACGTGGTCCAGCGGAATTGCTGCCTCCTCCCTGTTACCGGGTCCTCCCATTCAAAGGCAAACATGTCCCGACTTTCCACCGCCAAGGGACAGGTCCAAAAAGCATCTTTAAGGTCTACTACACTGAACCACTTGTGTTCATGAGGTATTTTGCTTAGCAATGTATAAGGATTGGGTACTACCGGGTGACGTGTCTGAACAATTTTATTCAGCTCCCTTAAATCTTGCACTAATCTCCAACTCCCATCCGACTTTCTGACGGGTAAAATAGGTGTATTATAAGGAGACATGCAGGGCTCTAAGAGACCATCTTTCAACAATCCCTCAATTACAGGTTGGAGCCCCTTCCTCCCTTCTAGAGATATAGGATATTGTTTTACACGCACAGGCTGACTTTCTTTCTTTAATTCCACTTTGAGGGGGAGTATGTCCAGTCCTCCCCGGTTTCCCTCCGCCACCCAGACTATTGGATTAATCACTTTTTCATCCTCTGTGGTCAACTTATAAAGCTGCACCATCATCCTATCATCTTTTGGAACTATTCCGATCCCTAACAATATCTGTAAATCCCTCCCCAATAAGTTCGCTCCTACTTCAGGTATCACTACTAAGTCCATTTTTACTTCTCGGTTATTCCCTCGTATAGTTACTTGCTCTACAATAGGGACTGAAAACCCTTCCCCTTTTCTCCCAACCACGTTCGTCGTAAGTTCCCCAATTTCATATCCCTGTGGGATTTTGGTTATACTTGTTCTTTCTGCTCCTGTGTCCACTAGGAATACATATTCCTCCTTCTGGGGTCCTACTTTTAAATTTATCAAGGGCTCAATGTGATGGTTCGACCCCAGAAGGTAGAGCCCCTGACACCCCTATTCTAAAGAATAATCATCCCGCTCCATTACTCGAAACACTCCGTTTTCCTTCTGCCTCATCGGACAATCCCTCTTAAAGTGCCCCTCTCTCCCACAATGAAAACACCTTCTAGGACCTACTTGCCACCCATGAGGGTTCCCCCTCCCAGCCGGTTGAACCTTATATTCTCTGCGCTCACGCTGTGGCCCGCGGCTGGGACCTCTGCCACGTTCACACCACCTCTCTCTCTCTCTCTCTCTCCCTCTCTCAGGCTGCCGCCCCGTTACTTGTTCCACTGCTGCCACCATCAACTTAGCTTTAGCTTTCTGCTTCTCATCATCTCTCCTGACATACACTTTCTGAGCCTCTCGCAAGAATTCATTCAAGCTCCGATCATGCCAGTCTTCCAGTTCCTCTAACTCCTTCTTTATATCAGGCCACGCCTTAGTGACAAAATTAACCTTCAACAACTCTCGCCCCACATCATTCTCGGGATCTATTCCTGAGTATTGTTGCATATTTCTCCTTAACCTTTCCAGCCAATCTGTAGGAGATTCATCTTTTTGTTGCGTGCTTTCAAGGCTTTATCAAAATTCTGTCCTTTTGGGACTGCCTCTTTTATTCCCCTTGTTATAGTTGAATTTTAAGACAAATCGAGTCCAAAATAGATTTATTAAATATTTATTAAGGTAGGAAAGCAAAAGCAGCGCTGGGCGGCCGGGGAGTCGCAGCTCCACCAAAGACTCGCAAATTCAGGCAAGCTAAACGACTCCTTTTATCTTCACAGAGGTCGATTGCAACATCTTCGGTATGCCCCTCAGCTTCTTCCGAGGGGCTTCTTGCTTGGGGCAATTTCGGTAAGATATCGTCACAGAATCAGCTTATACAATCTATTCTTTTCAGGGTTGATTGGTACAATGGCACACGTTAGCAAGACATTAACGGTTTAACATTCGCTCAAGGTAACACATTCTGATGACACTGTGGTTAAGCCTTTCTTGTCAAACAGGGTGTTCCCATGTTTGGTGTTGCCAGATAACATTGTGGACGTGTATCTTCTGGTTAAATAGGAAGTTCTCAAGACTGCTACAATGGGTTCGTTCCTCTTGCTTAACCTGTTTGATCAGCAAATTACCCTTAGTTACTTATTACAATCCCCCCTTTTTTTTATTTATAAGTGATTTGCTGATCAAACCTAGACAATACCTCACAAGCGGCATCTAATTCAGGATTTTCGTTTGGTATAATTTTCATTTCCAGTTCTGATTGCTTCATCAGCATTAGCTGCACTTTTTCTAACCTGCCTTTAAAAAAGGTTACAAGTTTATTAATGACACAGGGTCCAAAAGTCAGAGCCAATAGTAACATTATGAGGGGTCCCGCCAAAGTAGAAATTAAGGTAGTCAGCCATGGTGACCAAGATTCATACCAGGAGGACTGAGCCTCTCGTTCCTGTTTTCTTTTCTCTAATCCTTCTCTCAGCTTAGCTAACGAATCTCCTACTACCCCTGTATGGTCAGCATAAAAGCAACATTCTTCACCTAGGGCAGCGCATAATCCTCCGTTTTGCATGAACAAAAGGTCCAATTGAAGGGTTGATGTTTATTTTCTAAAGTCGTGGTAATTAATACCATTAATAGGATACCAGCTTTCATTTCCCCCACTGTTCAGTACCTCTCTGCCTTCCTCGTCTACTCTTTTGCGGAGAGCAACGGGATATTAATATCTTCTCGGCAGCAGCAGGTAGTCTTCAGGGGGATTTTGCTGTTATCCTGTCAATAATTTCCAAGGTCTAAAGAGTTAGTTACCTCTCAAATATATTTCCACCTGTTTGGTTGTTGTGCCCGTTTCCAGGCAAATCTTATAACACACTGTCTTAAAACTCTATACCAGTCTGTTTCATATATTTCCCAAAGCTCGGGTATTGACAATTCCCACCCACAAAATAATTTACGAATCTCTGCTTGAGCCCGTTGTTCCCTGGTATGTGTCAAATTATTGCGACATTTCATACAATAAGGTTGTCTCTTAAATGAAACACAGGACCATTCTTTATCGCAATTTAAACATCGGCAAACAACCCAACATAAATGTCCGGAAGTGGGGTGTTTCACGCAGGGTATTCTACGGAGATCTCCTACACTGGGCGATTCAGGTATTTCTGTCTCTGTTTCACAGCAAAAAGGAAAAACCTGAGGAGTTCCTGTCAGTTTGTATAATCCAGCCCCCCCCGTTTGGTCAGGTATTCTCTCCTCACTCCAAGGTGCAAAATATACTTTTCGTAGGGTATTTCCAGGTGGTATTTGGAACCATTGATGTAAACTATTTCTTGCTTCCCTTCTGGAGTGGTTCATTTACCGGTCTCGTTTTTCCTTATCTTCATTCGGAGGTCTCCTGGTTCTGACGTTACGGTCCACCTTTCTGGGAAGATAGGTCCCTTAATTCTGCTGGCATGAGTCCATCCTTTTTCTGCTGTCCGTACAGCCGTATCTGTGGTAAGTAAAACAACAAAGGGTCCTTCCCAACGGGGTGTTAGGGAGGTTTCTTTCCAGGTTTTGATTAATACCTGGTCTCCAGGCTGGATTTGGTGTATGGAAATGTCCAAGGGAGGTCTTTGTACTACCAAACCCTTCTTTCTTAGTTCCTGTCTCCTTCTTGTAAGTTCTAAAATATATTCTGTTAAAATTTTATCCTCGACCTTTGGGTGCTCTACTAATAATCCAAAGTCATAAGGCATCCCATACAACATTTCAAAGGGGGATATACCAGTATCTGTCCTAGGTTGAGTTCTAATGTAAAGCAAGGCCAGCGGTAGACATTTAGTCCAACTCATTTATGTCTCCACCATAAGTTTGGTTAGGTGTTTCTTTATTTCCCCATTCATTCTTTCTACTTTCCCGGAACTTTGTGGGTGCCAGGGAGTATGGTATTCCCATTTTGTACCGAACAATTCAGTTGTTTCTTTAATTATTTTGGATGTAAAATGTGGGCCTCGGTCTGAGTCAATTACCGCAATAGTTCCATACCTCGGAATAATTTCTTCCAAGAGGATTTTAATAACTGTCTTTGCAGTAGCCCTTATCACTGGGAAGGCTTCTACAAAGTGCGTAAGGTGATCAACCAAGACTAATAAATACTGATATCTCCCAACCTTCGGTAATTCAGTAAAATCCACTTGTATTTTCTCAAAGGGCCTTTTAGCCAGTTCACGACCCCCTTGAACCTTCTCCCTAAGTTGTCGTTTATTCACTTTGTGACAGGTTAAACATCCCTCTAAGATCCTTTTGGCTAATCCGTATATTCCGATGCAGGCATATTTTGTTTCAAACTGATCCACTAAAGCCTGAATTCCCCAATGGGTTTTATGGTGTAATTTATTTAGTATTCCTCTGGCTAATCCCTTTGGAAGAATTTCCCTACCATCTGGTAGCAGCCATTTATCGCCATCTCTTTTTGCTCCAATTTGTTTTAGCTTATCCAATTCTTGGAGAGTGAAAGTCTTCTCTATTTTTAGCCTCTCAGGTTCCTCTCCCAAGGTCTGAACCATTAACAGGGCAGCCCGTTTTGCCTCTGCGTCGGCTAGATTGTTTCCTCTTACTGTATGGGTTAGTCCCTTCTGATGTCCTTTTACATGGACTATGGCTATCTTTAGTGGACCTCTTAAGGCCTTTAAAACTTCTTGGATTAGTTTTTCATGGACTAATCCCTTTCCCTGGGTGTTAATTAAGCCCCTCTCTTCCCAAATTTTTCCAAAGGTATGCACCACCCCAAAGGCATACTTTGAATCCGTATAAATGGTTCCAATTTTATTTTCTAAAAGTTTTAATGCTCTCATCATAGCATATAACTCACATGCTTGTGCGGACCAAGCTTTATTTAATGGTCCTGACTCTTTTATCTGAAAGGTATACCCGTCCACAATAGCATATCCCGATTTCCGTTGTCCTTCAACCACTCGTGAGGAACCATCCACAAATAATTTCTCCCCTTCGCCTAATTCATCTTCCTCTAAATCCTCCCTTATCTTAGTTTGCAAATTTATTAGTTGGAGACAGTCATGTGTCAAATCTTCCCTAGGTTCCCCATATAAAAATTGGGCAGGATTCTGAACAGAGGTGGTTTCCATTTCTAACCATGGGGAGTTAATCAAAATTCCCTCATATTTTAGTAATCGACTGTCTGTAAGCCACTTATCAGCTCGTTGTTGCAATACTCCTCGAATGTTATGGGGGGTGTATACCTTTAGTTCACCTCCTAAGGTGACCTTTCCAACTTCTTCTACCAATAATGCAGTGGCCACTATTGCTTGTAAACAAGTGGGCCACCCGCGGCTTACAGGATCTCGTATTTTAGAATAATATCCTACAGGCTTTCTCTGCCCTGCCCACCCTTGGGTCAGAACCCCATAAGCTGTCTCGTTATCCACATTGATAAAAAGTTGAAAGGGTTTACGGATATCAGGTAAACTGAGGACAGGTGCTTCCACCAGGTTTCTTTTCACGTTCTCCCAGCGCTTCTCATCTTCAGGGGTCCATTTTACTAACCCATTTTTAGTTAGCTTTTCGTACAAGAATTTTACTTTACTGCTGTAATTTTCTATCCACTGTCGACAATACCCTAACAATCCCAACAGCTGTCTTATCTGTCTTTTATTAGTGGGCGCTGTTAGGGATAAAATTCCTTTCACTCTTTCGGGATCTAATTTCTTGTGTCCCTTTGTGAGCCAATGTCCCAAATATTTTACCTCTTCTTCAGTGAACTGCAATTTGGACTTAGAAACCTTTAACCCCTTGAGGCCCAAAAAGTTTAATAATTTGATGCTCTCATTTCTGACTTCTTCTTGAGTTTTTCCTGCAATCAATAAATCGTCTACGTATTGAATCAGGATTAATCCCTGACTTAATTCGTAGGATTCCAATAATTGTTCCAGAGTTTGTCCAAACAAATTTGGGGATTCTGTGAATCCCTGGGGCAAAACAGTCCACCGTAATTGTTGTTTTCTATGGGTTCTGGGGTCCTCCCACTCGAAAGCAAAATAGTCTCTACATTCTTCTTCTAAGGGACAGGCCCAAAAAGCATCTTTTAAATCTATAACACTATACCATTTATATTCTGGACTTAACCGATTAAGTATAGTGTGTGGGTTAGCCACCACAGGGAACCGGGTAATGGTTCGTTCGTTTATGGCTCTCAGATCTTGTACTAAGCGATAAGACCCATCCGGCTTCTTTACGGGCAATATGGGAGTGTTGTGAGGAGACATACAGGGTTCTAAAAGTCCTTGGACCAAAAGTCTCTCAATTACTGGCTGCAACCCTTCTCTCCCTTCTCTGGAGATGGGATACTGTTTTATCCTAATTGGCTGGTCTGGGTCTTTTATAGAGACTGTGATCGGTTTGATATTTAATTTTCCCACCGATCCAGGGCTATACCAAGTTTCTGGATTAATCTTGGCTTCATCTTCAGCGGTTAATAAGCATAACTTTACTTTTAACATCTCTTGGTCTACTTCCAAATTAATTCCTAATTCCACCATCAGGTCTCGTCCCAAAAGGTTATATTCAGCTTCTGGGACCAATAAAAATGTTCCCACCCCATCTTTATTTGGGGCTTCTATTGCTACATTCCTTATCAGGGGCACCTTGAAAGGTTCCCCTTTTGCACCAATTACTTGGAGTTTATCCTTTGATTCAACACATCCAGATGGTAACTTTTGGACGGTTGATCTTTCGGCACCCGAGTCCACGAGGAACTCGAACACTTCATGCTGAGGACCCAATTTCAATTTTATCAAGGGCTCGGTAACCTTAGGGGTCCCCAGCAAATAGAGCCCCTGACCCCCCTAATCTTCCTTAAAAATCTCCTCATCCTGCATTCTTTTCCGACAATTTCTCTGCAGATGTCCCTTCCTGCGACAATAAAAACATTCTATGTCCTGCAAACCAAATCTCCTTCTTCTCGGTTCTACTGGGCCCTTCCAGGGACTTTCTCTTCTCTTTCCCTGACTTTGCCCTTCCCTTACAGCAGCCATCAGGATTCTGGCTTGTTTCTTCTGACTTTCTTCTTCCCTTCTCACATACACCTTCTGAGCTTCTCGTAGTAACTCATCTAACCCCCTCTCCTGCCAGTCTTCTACTTTCTCTAACTTTCTTCTTATATCTGTCCAAGATTTAGCTACAAATTGAGTTTTCAGCAGGGCTTGACCCACTTGGCTATCGGGGTCTAACCCAGAATATAGCTGTAAACTCTTTCTCAATCTTTCCAGCCATTCGGTGGGGGTTTCATCTTTCTTCTGTTGTTCATTAAAGGCCTTATTGATATTTTGCCCTCTAGGTACAGAATCCCTAATCCCCTGAATTATCATATCACGGAGATCAACCATGTTATTTCTATGTGCGGGGTCTTGATTGTCCCAATTGGGCCTCTGTAAGGGCCATTTTACATCCCCGGCGGGACCATGCTGATGCCTCTGATCCCAGTGTCTCATGCCTGCCATTCTGATCATTCCTCGTTCTTCGTTTGTGAACAAGATCTTTAAAATAGACTCCATCTCGTCCCAAGTATAAATGTTAGGCCCGAGGAATTGATCAAAACGTTCTGCTACCCCTAATGGGTCCTCTAACAAGTGTCCCATTTCTTTCTTAAATTCCCTCACATCCCCGGAGCTGAGGGGTACAGATACAAATCCAACTCCGGGTTGTGGTCCCCCCATAGCAGTCTCCCTTAAGGGATACAATAAATTTTCCTCCCTTCTTTCTCTGATTTGACTTCTAGTTATTCTTCGATTAGAAGGAGGAGTCTCTTCCTCAGGTTCTGTAGGTGCTGTTGGAGGGAGATCTTGCTCAGGACCTTGTGGTGGCGGAGGAGGGGGGACATAGGGTGGGGGGGGACACTGGAGGTTCGTCTATGTCCCACCTTTTCTTTTTATCATTTTTCTTTTCCTTTAATGGAAACAAATTAGCGGCCTGAGCCGTGCTCAGGATCCATAAAAAGGCATATTCACTCTCCTCCTTACTAAACAGTCGTTTGTTGTTAACGTATATGTTTAATTGTTGGCATATCCAATCCTCTAAGGATCCATGAATTGGCCAATATAAATCTTTTCTTATCTGTTTTCCTCCCCATATTTCCATACAATAATAGACCAATTTCTCCTTGGATTTCCCTTTTAGGGAAGGGGAACTACCCCAATATCGAATCATTAGGCCTAATGGGCTGTCTTGGGGTATATCAGGGAGCCCACCCCCACCCCGTATCTTCTGTATGGAACCAGAAGCCTTACTTTTCTTCTGTCCCATCTTCCGGGAGTGCCTTCTCTCACTCAAGTTTCACTCGCTTCCCTCCGTTCGTGGCCCACGCCCTCGCGGACAATGGGAACCGCACTATTAGGAGGTCCACACTCACTTCGTCCGGTGGGCTACTAAGCCCAGTGGACGTCTCAGTCACTCGCACCCCAGGTACCCAATCCCCGACCGAACGGAACCGCAATATACTTACTCACTCCCGAGTCTTCGTCCGGCTCTTTGTGCACAAAAATTACGGGGAACTGCAGTTTCTCCTTTCTCTTTCTTTTTGCTTTCCTATCTCAGTTCGGAAAATCCAGGTGAGCTAAGTCGGAATCTCCTCCAGGACCATCCGAAGATGGGGGCGCCCTCCCAGAGTTGAATTCTGAGTTGGCTGTCTGGATCCGAGTCACGGCACCAAATTTGTTATAGTTGAATTTTAAGACAAATCGAGTCCGAAATAGATTTATTAAATATTTATTAAGGTAGGAAAGCAAAAGCAGCGCTGGGCGGCCGGGGAGTCGCAGCTCCACCAAAGACTCGCAAATTCAGGCAAGCTAAACGACTCCTTTTATCTTCAAAGAGGTCGATTGCAACATCTTCGGTATGCCCCTCAGCTTCTTCCGAGGGGCTTCTTGCTTGGGGCAATTTCGATAAGATATCGTCACAGAATCAGCTTATACAATCTATTCTTTTCAGGGTTGATTGGTACAATGGCACACGTTAGCAAGACATTAACGGTTTAACATTCGCTCAAGGTAACACATTCTGATGACATTGTGGTTAAGCCTTTCTTGTCAAACAGGGTGTTCCCATGTTTGGTGTTGCCAGATAACATTGTGGACGTGTATCTTCTGGTTAAATAGGAAGTTCTCAAGACTGCTACAATGGGTTCGTTCCTCTTGCTTAACCTGTTTGATCAGCAAATTACCCTTAGTTACTTATTACACCCTGATTACTAATCTTCTGTAATCAGACATATTATTCCTCCCCTCCGCATTATTCTGATCCCAGGCAGGCCTGGTCACAGGGAATTTCTGTTCCCCTAGGACTCCCCCAGGGATATCGGGAGGATTTTCTCGCTCCCAAATTCTAATACCCGCAGCCCGGATCGTTTGTCTTTCTTCCGGTGTGAACAGGGCTCCTAAAATGAACTGCATTTCATCCCAAGTGTAAAGATTAGGGCCCAGAAACTGGTCGAGCTGCTCTGACAACCCTAAAGGGTCCTCTAATAACTTTTTCATCTCTTTCTTAAATTCCCGCACCTCGGTGCTAGTCAGAGGTACATTCACAAAGCCCACCCCCCCCGGGGCTCCCGGCATGGGTACCTCTCTCAAAGGGAACATACCCTCCTTATGTTCCCCTTTACAAGACGGCAAAGGAAAATTCCGAACATCCCTTACTATCTGATCTAATTCAGTGACCCGGGTTCTCCGAGTCTCCCCGAGCAGAGGGGCACCCGGTCTCACAGAGTCCCCCCCCTTCCCGTTCATTATCCTCCTCCTCCCCCCCCCAATCTTCTTCTGTTTCGTCGAATTCAGGGTTGTATGGGGGTGGCAAATGATCCGGAGGTTCCCAACTTTCTTCTCTCTTCTTAATCTTCTTTCCCCCAAGGTCTTTTGTCATGAATAAGGAGTGAGACCTCCTCCAACATGAAGCATATTCAATTTCTTCTTGGTTTACTGGAGTCTTACTACATACGTAGAGATTCAAAGCCTGGCACAACCAATTCTCCATTGACCCGAACTGCGGCCAGCACAGTGGGTCAGATCTAATAGGTTCTTTCACCCACTCAAACATACAGTACTGTATCATTGTTTTTTTCTCTTTTCCCCGGGTGCAACCCTGCCCCCACTTCCCGAGCATCACCCCTAAAGGACTGTCGGGTGGAATGCTCGCACCAGGACTTTCAAGTCCTTGATTCTTTATAGCCTTCTCTCTGCTAGGCCTATTTCCCATTTCACTTTCCCGTGGGACTTTTTCACCTGGAACCGTTTCGCTTCGCCCCTTCACTGGCCGGTCTCCTCGCGGAGAAACGGAACCGCAGTTAGAAGGGCTCCACACTCGCTCCGCAGACAATTCTGCGTCTCACACACACAGTCCCAATCCCGCTATCCCAGCCGCCCGAGTAGTACTTAACAGTCAATTTTCTTACCCGGGTCCCGTGCACAGAAATTATCGGCTGCCGCGCGTAACTCAATCCCGTTAACTCAATTCTTCCCTTCCCCTCCTTTGCTCCGGGAGTCCTCTGTCCGGATAGGACCCGCTGCCCCTCACGGGATGAGACGGTGGGTTGGAGACCACTGAAATCAGCGGGGCGCGCCGTCCCCTCTTCGCTGTCTCACCTCGCAGGAACAGGAGTGCTGGCTCCCGGACGAGCCCCCAAATTGTGAGAAACACCGGCTCACACTTACAATTTTAAAGAGGACGAAGTCACTGGAGCAAAGGTTTATTGTACGAAGCAGCGCTGAATCGGGTGCATCTCAAAGGAGAGGCACACACATCTTTAGTTTTTTAGAAATGTTATACCTTTCTTTCCCGGCCGCCTGAATACCTGTCTCTCTTCTCATTGGCTGAGAAGTTGGAGCTCACATTCTTCCCGACCGCCTAAAGACACAAACCTTTAATTAACAATACATTGTTTCACAGTCTCTGCTAATATCTACTGTCTAATGTTAGTAGTTACAAACATCCCGGTGGTCATCTTCTTGACCTAGTGTCCATATCCTTCTTTTCTTCAGTCACCCCCCAGGTGGCCTTTATCCACTTATCACCTTCCACCGTCCTTTGTTCGCTTATCAGTCTACCATCAATTCGGTTCTCTTTACCTAAATGGCTTCTTGTAAACCAGAGTCTCTGGGCCATTCCAGGGTACTTGTAAGGATTAGTTAGATGCTATAACCGAGCACACAAATAGAAATATACCAAGTAGCTGAAGCAAAATTCAGCTCATTTCTCACAATCCACCCCCTTTTTATTTATTACATTTTTGCTGAAGCTTATTATCTTCTTCCCATTTATTCAACAATAACTGTAATCTTTCATTTTGTTCTTCTTTTCGGTGATCTCTTTTTCTTAAGACCATTATCCTCTGCGATGTAGCACCTTGATTCACAGCATCCACATTCGATAGACTGGTCACTTGCATTCCTTCTACCACTCTAGAAATTAATCCCACTGCACGAGGAATAAAACAAGGTATGAACAGCAGTCCAGCAAGAGCACATAATAGAATGAAGCCTACCTTCTTCCACCAAGATATTCCAAAAAAATCATTCCACCAGTTGACATCCATCATAGATTTCCACCTTTGCACTGGGACGTGTGCTAGTTTTCTGATGTTTGCTGCTATATCTCTTACAGCTTGTCCGTTGTCATCAATATGAAGACAACACTCTGATGTGTTAAATTTGCCACATACCCCCCCCTCTTCTGCTAATAGGTAGTCTAGTGCCAGTCTATTTTGGTATATGGCAGTTCGCATCTGTGTTTGTTGGACTGCTATTAAGTCTAAGGCTGAGGCTGTCTCATTGGTAATTATTTCAAGCACTGCTTGCAACCTAATTATTCTATTGAGCATATAAACAGGTGTTCGATATCCCCAGCTACCATCTTGTGCCCATGTTGCTGGTCCATATGTTTCTATTATGCGTTGTGGGGGCCATTCATCCTGCCCCCAATTCTGAGTTCCTCCCATTTCGATCGTTGTTCGTTTCTTTCTCCTCAATTCATCATATAGCCGGACCCCCAGCCCAGCTGCCTGTGTATTAGACAGCAAGAAAAAGAAAGGCATTACATATCCAACATAACAGACTCCTGACCAGTTTGGAGGTAATCTTCGGTAAGCATGTTTCCCACAAATCCAATAATGGCCCTCTAAGGCCCAAGCCCCGTTGGCAAAGGGACCGTCCCATGTTTCATCACCTTGTGGTGTTTCATAGTATAGCGGATCTTCTGTGCCCCATGGTCCTCCTGAGGCGTTTAAATCCCCATTGGAGTCACAATAGTCACATTCAAAGGCCTCTGCATCCGGATGCCATTTACAGTTACATCCTCCCTCTCTTATCGTTCGGTTTGTAGCTGACCAGAACTTTGTGAAATATGTTCTGGTCCCATTTGAATTTTGCCAAGCCCATTGATAGACTCTTATTACATGGTTTTTGCTGGTAGTATTGTCCCGCTGACAAGCCAGGAACAGAGAATCTTTAAAACCCCCCTTTTTGCCAATCTCTCTTGCCGCTGCCCTGCAACCAGCATGCCAAGGTTCATGGAAGGAACATCTTACCCAGGTGCCATCTCTAAGCTTAATGTGTGTTTGGTTCCATCTTCCTTGGTACCTCCGGCAATTATAAGGAGTACACAGTGAGTCATAACAATCCATTCCTGGTGATAATGTCCACTCACATTCACTTTTCCCTAAATATTTCCCTCCCGATTTGGCTCTGTTCAGGCAATAATTCCCTTTTCCTGGGTACAATATTTTCCATGCAGCTCCCTCTTCTGCCCAGACCTTTGTTCCATGGCGTACTGTACTTAAGCTACTCACCAGCCACTTAGGCTGCACAGGCCGGGCTACCCATGGCCATTCTTCAGATCCCCTCGGGCTTCCACATACCCAACAATTACTCAAATTAAAGCTTTTTGCTATTTCATTCCCTAATGTTACAAATTGGTTATCTTCCATTTGACTGTAACACAGAGGGAGGGTCACAAGGTTCATTAGTATGGTAGCATAAAACCTGCCAAGGTCTGGCACAGCCTTCCCTCCCATCTCTCAACGCCTACTGGATTGCAGCCAGCAGCGGAGACCGCTCACAGAAGAGGAGTGAAGAGACTGAGCCAGTCTTGCCCTTGGCTCTAGTTTTTAGAACCTTTGCTGGTAACCTCCCCAGGTATTACCCTTTTATTTCATTACTCTCGATTTTACCAATTCTGTCTTTTAAGAGTCAATTTCAGTGGATCACTTCCCTGGGTTACTGTCCACTCTCCAGGAGGTGGGGCTATTGGTCCTTTTACCCGTGTAGCACGTGTCCACCCCTTCTCCTTAGTTCGCACAGCTGCTTCTGTTGTCAGGAGTACCAGGAAAGGTCCTTCCCACGCTGGAGTCAGAGTATCCTCTTGCCAGGACTTCACTAGTACCCAGTCTCCAGGCTGTATCTGGTGTAGTTTGAAATCCAGTGGAGCCGTCTGAGGCAGCAATCCACGCTGTCTCAAATCTGTAAGAGATTGGGCTAACCCCCACAGGTAATTTTTAAGAAAGACATCATTAATTTCAGGAATTGGCACACCTTCTTCCCTTCCCAGATATGGAAGTCCGAATAGCATTTCATAGGGAGATACTCCTAAATCCTTCCTTGGAGCAGTCCTAATTCTCAACAGGGCTAGGGGCAGGCATTTGGTCCAGGGCAACTTAGTCTCTATTACCAGCTGGGTGATATGTGTTTTGTGGTTTGATACTCTATGATATCGAGACCGTTATGCCCTGGTACCTCTTCCTCTGTCTTCCCATATAAATATTGGGAAGGGTTGATGCTTTTGTCAGTAGTTAAAACTAAGTCATCTTTTTCCATTAAGATGGTTTCGTATTTCAGAATCCTAGAATCAGTCAACCACCGTCCGGATTTTTGGCTTAATATTGTTCTCACTATGTGGGGGGTGGATACTATCAGTGTTCCCCCAAAGGTCAGTTTCCGGCTTTCCTCCACCAGTAAGGCTGTTGCTGCCACCGCTTGCACACAGGTTGGCCACCCTCGTGACACCGGATCCAATACTTTAGATCAATAGGCTACTGGTTGTTTCTGCCCTCCCCAGACCTGGGCTAACACTCCATAGGCCATTCCACTCTCAACATTTACATAAAGGTGGAATGGCTTTCCTGGGGAAGGAAGAGACAATACAGGTGCTTGTATTAGTTTTTGTTTAAGTTCTTCAAACTGCTGCCGCTCCTCTGCTGTCCACTGGGGGTCTTCTGTCTCTTCTTGCAATTTTTCATACAAAAATTTCACATGTTGGCTAAAATTATCAATCCATAGTCGGCAGTATCCAAGGAGGCCCAAAAACTTTCTTATTTCTTTCTTACTCCTTGGAATTGGAGTTGTTACAATACCAGAAATTTGTTCTGGGTTTATTCTCCTTTTCCCTTCGCTGATCACGTGCCCGAGGTACCTCACCTCCTTTTCTACAAACTGCAACTTGGTTTCTGAGACTCGGAGCCCTTTTTCTCCCAAGTAGTTAAGTAATTTGATGGTTGCAGGTCGAACCTCCATCTCCTCTTCCCCCGATATTAGTAAATCATCTACGTACTGAAACAGCTTGATCCCTGGGGAAAACGAAATTTCCTCAAGTATTTGTTCCAACACTTGCCCCAAAAGGTTGGGTGATTCCGTAAACCCCTGTGGTAACGTGGTCCAGCGGAATTGCTGCCTCCTCCCTGTTACCGGGTCCTCCCATTCAAAGGCAAACATGTCCCGACTTTCCACCGCCAAGGGACAGGTCCAAAAAGCATCTTTAAGGTCTACTACACTGAACCACTTGTGTTCATGAGGTATTTTGCTTAGCAATGTATAAGGATTGGGTACTACCGGGTGACGTGTCTGAACAATTTTATTCAGCTCCCTTAAATCTTGCACTAATCTCCAACTCCCATCCGACTTTCTGACGGGTAAAATAGGTGTATTATAAGGAGACATGCAGGGCTCTAAGAGACCATCTTTCAACAATCCCTCAATTACAGGTTGGAGCCCCTTCCTCCCTTCTAGAGATATAGGATATTGTTTTACACGCACAGGCTGACTTTCTTTCTTTAATTCCACTTTGAGGGGGAGTACGTCCAGTCCTCCCCGGTTTCCCTCCGCCACCCAGACTATTGGATTAATCACTTTTTCATCCTCTGTGGTCAACTTATAAAGCTGCACCATCATCCTATCATCTTCTGGAACTATTCCGATCCCTAACAATATCTGTAAATCCCTCCCCAATAAGTTCGCTCCTACTTCAGGTATCACTACTAAGTCCATTTTTACTTCTCGGTTATTCCCTCGTATAGTTACTTGCTCTACAATAGGGACTGAAAACCCTTCCCCTTTTCTCCCAACCACGTTCGTCGTAAGTTCCCCAATTTCATATCCCTGTGGGATTTTGGTTATACTTGTTCTTTCTGCTCCTGTGTCCACTAGGAATACATATACCTCCTTCTGGGGTCCTAATTTTAAATTTATCAAGGGCTCAATGTGATGGTTCGACCCCAGAAGGTAGAGCCCCTGACACCCCTATTCTAAAGAATAATCATCCCGCTCCATTACTCGAAACACTCCGTTTTCCTTCTGCCTCATCGGACAATCCCTCTTAAAGTGCCCCTCTCTCCCACAATGAAAACACCTTCTAGGACCTACTTGCCACCCATGAGGGTTCCCCCTCCCAGCCGGTTGAACCTTATATTCTCTGCGCTCACGCTGTGGCCCGCGGCTGGGACCTCTGCCACGTTCACACCACCTCTCTCCCTCTCTCAGGCTGCCGCCCCGTTACTTGTTCCACTGCTGCCACCATCAACTTAGCTTTAGCTTTCTGCTTCTCATCATCTCTCCTGACATACACTTTCTGAGCCTCTCGCAACAATTCATTCAAGCTCCGATCATGCCAGTCTTCCAGTTTCTCTAACTCCTTCTTTATATCAGGCCACGCCTTAGTGACAAAATTAACCTTCAACAACTCTCGCCCCACATCATTCTCGGGATCTATTCCTGAGTATTGTTGTATATTTCTCCTTAACCTTTCCAGCTAATCTGTAGGAGATTCATCTTTTTGTTGCGTGCTTTCAAAGGCTTTATCAAAATTCTGTCCTTTTGGGACTGCCTCTTTTATTCCCCTGATTACTAATCTTCTGTAATCAGACATATTATTCCTCCCCTCCGCATTATTCTGATCCCAGGCAGGCCTGGTCACAGGGAATTTCTGTTCCCCTAGGACTCCCCCAGGGATATCGGGAGGATTTTCTCGCTCCCAAATTCTAATACCCGCAGCCCGGATCGTTTGTCTTTCTTCCGGTGTGAACAGGGCTCCTAAAATGAACTGCATTTCATCCCAAGTGTAAAGATTAGGGCCCAGAAACTGGTCGAGCTGCTCTGACAACCCTAAAGGGTCCTCTAATAACTTTTTCATCTCTTTCTTAAATTCCCGCACCTCGGTGCTAGTCAGAGGTACATTCACAAAGCCCACCCCCCCCGGGGCTCCCGGCATGGGTACCTCTCTCAAAGGGAACATACCCTCCTTATGTTCCCCTTTACAAGACGGCAAAGGAAAATTCCGAACATCCCTTACTATCTGATCTAATTCAGTGACCCGGGTTCTCCGAGTCTCCCCGAGCAGAGGGGCACCCGGTCTCACAGAGTCCCCCCCCTTCCCGTTCATTATCCTCCTCCTCCCCCCCCCAATCTTCTTCTGTTTCGTCGAATTCAGGGTTGTATGGGGGTGGCAAATGATCCGGAGGTTCCCAACTTTCTTCTCTCTTCTTAATCTTCTTTCCCCCAAGGTCTTTTGTCATGAATAAGGAGTGAGACCTCCTCCAACATGAAGCATATTCAATTTCTTCTTGGTTTACTGGAGTCTTACTACATACGTAGAGATTCAAAGCCTGGCACAACCAATTCTCCATTGACCCGAACTGCGGCCAGCACAGTGGGTCAGATCTAATAGGTTCTTTCACCCACTCAAACATACAGTACTGTATCATTGTTTTTTTCTCTTTTCCCCGGGTGCAACCCTGCCCCCACTTCCCGAGCATCACCCCTAAAGGACTGTCGGGTGGAATGCTCGCACCAGGACTTTCAAGTCCTTGATTCTTTATAGCCTTCTCTCTGCTAGGCCTATTTCCCATTTCACTTTCCCGTGGGACTTTTTCACCTGGAACCGTTTCGCTTCGCCCCTTCACTGGCCGGTCTCCTCGCGGAGAAACGGAACCGCAGTTAGAAGGGCTCCACACTCGCTCCGCAGACAATTCTGCGTCTCACACACACAGTCCCAATCCCGCTATCCCAGCCGCCCGAGTAGTACTTAACAGTCAATTTTCTTACCCGGGTCCCGTGCACAGAAATTATCGGCTGCCGCGCGTAACTCAATCCCGTTAACTCAATTCTTCCCTTCCCCTCCTTTGCTCCGGGAGTCCTCTGTCCGGATAGGACCCGCTGCCCCTCACGGGATGAGACGGTGGGTTGGAGACCACTGAAATCAGCGGGGCGCGCCGTCCCCTCTTCGCTGTCTCACCTCGCAGGAACAGGAGTGCTGGCTCCCGGACGAGCCCCCAAATTGTGAGAAACACCGGCTCACACTTACAATTTTAAAGAGGACGAAGTCACTGGAGCAAAGGTTTATTGTACGAAGCAGCGCTGAATCGGGTGCATCTCAAAGGAGAGGCACACACATCTTTAGTTTTTTAGATATTTTATACCTTTCTTTCCCGGCCGCCTGAATACCTGTCTCTCTTCTCATTGGCTGAGAAGTTGGAGCTCACATTCTTCCCGACCGCCTAAAGACACAAACCTTTAATTAACAATACATTGTTTCACAGTCTCTGCTAATATCTACTGTCTAATGTTAGTAGTTACAAACATCCCGGTGGTCATCTTCTTGACCTAGTGTCCATATCCTTCTTTTCTTCAGTCACCCCCCAGGTGGCCTTTATCCACTTATCACCTTCCACCGTCCTTTGTTCGCTTATCAGTCTACCATCAATTCGGTTCTCTTTACCTAAATGGCTTCTTGTAAACCAGAGTCTCTGGGCCATTCCAGGGTACTTGTAAGGATTAGTTAGATGCTATAACCGAGCACACAAATAGAAATATACCAAGTAGCTGAAGCAAAATTCAGCTCATTTCTCACAATCCACCCCCTTTTTATTTATTACATTTTTGCTGAAGCTTATTATCTTCTTCCCATTTATTCAACAATAACTGTAATCTTTCATTTTGTTCTTCTTTTCGGTGATCTCTTTTTCTTAAGACCATTATCCTCTGCGATGTAGCACCTTGATTCACAGCATCCACATTCGATAGACTGGTCACTTGCATTCCTTCTACCACTCTAGAAATTAATCCCACTGCACGAGGAATAAAACAAGGTATGAACAGCAGTCCAGCAAGAGCACATAATAGAATGAAGCCTACCTTCTTCCACCAAGATATTCCAAAAAAATCATTCCACCAGTTGACATCCATCATAGATTTCCACCTTTGCACTGGGACGTGTGCTAGTTTTCTGATGTTTGCTGCTATATCTCTTACAGCTTGTCCGTTGTCATCAATATGAAGACAACACTCTGATGTGTTAAATTTGCCACATACCCCCCCCTCTTCTGCTAATAGGTAGTCTAGTGCCAGTCTATTTTGGTATATGGCAGTTCGCATCTGTGTTTGTTGGACTGCTATTAAGTCTAAGGCTGAGGCTGTCTCATTGGTAATTATTTCAAGCACTGCTTGCAACCTAATTATTCTATTGAGCATATAAACAGGTGTTCGATATCCCCAGCTACCATCTTGTGCCCATGTTGCTGGTCCATATGTTTCTATTATGCGTTGTGGGGGCCATTCATCCTGCCCCCAATTCTGAGTTCCTCCCATTTCGATCGTTGTTCGTTTCTTTCTCCTCAATTCATCATATAGCCGGACCCCCAGCCCAGCTGCCTGTGTATTAGACAGCAAGAAAAAGAAAGGCATTACATATCCAACATAACAGACTCCTGACCAGTTTGGAGGTAATCTTCGGTAAGCATGTTTCCCACAAATCCAATAATGGCCCTCTAAGGCCCAAGCCCCGTTGGCAAAGGGACCGTCCCATGTTTCATCACCTTGTGGTGTTTCATAGTATAGCGGATCTTCTGTGCCCCATGGTCCTCCTGAGGCGTTTAAATCCCCATTGGAGTCACAATAGTCACATTCAAAGGCCTCTTCATCCGGATGCCATTTACAGTTACATCCTCCCTCTCTTATCGTTCGGTTTGTAGCTGACCAGAACTTTGTGAAATATGTTCTGGTCCCATTTGAATTTTGCCAAGCCCATTGATAGACTCTTATTACATGGTTTTTGCTGGTAGTATTGTCCCGCTGACAAGCCAGGAACAGAGAATCTTTAAAACCCCCCTTTTTGCCAATCTCTCTTGCCGCTGCCCTGCAACCAGCATGCCAAGGTTCATGGAAGGAACATCTTACCCAGGTGCCATCTCTAAGCTTAATGTGTGTTTGGTTCCATCTTCCTTGGTACCTCCGGCAATTATAAGGAGTACACAGTGAGTCATAACAATCCATTGCTGGTGATAATGTCCACTCACATTCACTTTTCCCTAAATATTTCCCTCCCGATTTGGTTCTGTTCAGGCAATAATTCCCTTTTCCTGGGTACAATATTTTCCATGCAGCTCCCTCTTCTGCCCAGACCTTTGTTCCATGGCGTACTGTACATAAGCTACTCACCAGCCACTTAGGCTGCACAGGCCGGGCTACCCATGGCCATTCTTCAGATCCCCTCGGGCTTCCACATACCCAGCAATTACTCAAATTAAAGCTTTTTGCTATTTCATTCCCTAATGTTACAAATTGGTTATCTTCCATTTGACTGTAACACAGAGGGAGGGTCACAAGGTTCATTAGTATGGTAGCATAAAACCTGCCAAGGTCTGGCACAGCCTTCCCTCCCATCTCTCAACGCCTACTGGATTGCAGCCAGCAGCGGAGACCGCTCACAGAAGAGGAGTGAAGAGACTGAGCCAGTCTTGCCCTTGGCTCTAGTTTTTAGAACCTTTGCTGGTAACCTCCCCAGGTATTACACTTTTATTTCATTACTCTCGATTTTACCAATTCTGTCTTTTAAGAGTCAATTTCAGTGGATCACTTCCCTGGGTTACTGTCCACTCTCCAGGAGGTGGGGCTATTGGTCCTTTTACCCGTGTAGCACGTGTCCACCCCTTCTCCTTAGTTCGCACAGCTGCTTCTGTTGTCAGGAGTACCAGGAAAGGTCCTTCCCACGCTGGAGTCAGAGTATCCTCTTGCCAGGACTTCACTAGTACCCAGTCTCCAGGCTGTATCTGGTGTAGTTTGAAATCCAGTGGAGCCGTCTGAGGCAGCAATCCACGCTGTCTCAAATCTGTAAGAGATTGGGCTAACCCCCACAGGTAATTTTTAAGAAAGACATCATTAATTTCAGGAATTGGCACACCTTCTTCCCTTCCCAGATATGGAAGTCCGAATAGCATTTCATAGGGAGATACTCCTAAATCCTTCCTTGGAGCAGTCCTAATTCTCAACAGGGCTAGGGGCAGGCATTTGGTCCAGGGCAACTTAGTCTCTATTACCAGCTGGGTGATATGTGTTTTGTGGTTTGATACTCTATGATATCGAGACCGTTATGCCCTGGTACCTCTTCCTCTGTCTTCCCATATAAATATTGGGAAGGGTTGATGCTTTTGTCAGTAGTTAAAACTAAGTCATCTTTTTCCATTAAGATGGTTTCGTATTTCAGAATCCTAGAATCAGTCAACCACCGTCCGGATTTTTGGCTTAATATTGTTCTCACTATGTGGGGGGTGGATACTATCAGTGTTCCCCCAAAGGTCAGTTTCCGGCTTTCCTCCACCAGTAAGGCTGTTGCTGCCACCGCTTGCACACAGGTTGGCCACCCTCGTGACACCGGATCCAATACTTTAGATCAATAGGCTACTGGTTGTTTCTGCCCTCCCCAGACCTGGGCTAACACTCCATAGGCCATTCCACTCTCAACATTTACATAAAGGTGGAATGGCTTTCCTAGGGAAGGAAGAGACAATACAGGTGCTTGTATTAGTTTTTGTTTAAGTTCTTCAAACTGCTGCCGCTCCTCTGCTGTCCACTGGGGGTCTTCTGTCTCTTCTTGCAATTTTTCATACAAAAATTTCACATGTTGGCTAAAATTATCAATCCATAGTCGGCAGTATCCAAGGAGGCCCAAAAACTTTCTTATTTCTTTCTTACTCCTTGGAATTGGAGTTGTTACAATACCAGAAATTCGTTCTGGGTTTATTCTCCTTTTCCCTTCGCTGATCACGTGCCCGAGGTACCTCACCTCCTTTTCTACAAACTGCAACTTAGTTTCTGAGACTCGGAGCCCTTTTTCTCCCAAGTAGTTAAGTAATTTGATGGTTGCAGATCGAACCTCCATCTCCTCTTCCCCCGATATTAGTAAATCATCTACATACTGAAGCAGCTTGATCCCTGGGGAAAACGAAATTTCCTCAAGTATTTGTTCCAACACTTGCCCAAAAAGGTTGGGTGATTCCGTAAACCCCTGTGGTAACGTGGTCCAGCGGAATTGCTGCCTCCTCCCTGTTACCGGGTCCTCCCATTCAAAGGCAAACATGTCCCGACTTTCCACCGCCAAGGGACAGGTCCAAAAAGCATCTTTAAGGTCTACTACACTGAACCACTTGTGTTCATGAGGTATTTTGCTTAGCAATGTATAAGGATTGGGTACTACCGGGTGACGTGTCTGAACAATTTTATTCAGCTCCCTTAAATCTTGCACTAATCTCCAACTCCCATCCGACTTTCTGACGGGTAAAATAGGTGTATTATAAGGAGACATGCAGGGCTCTAAGAGACCATCTTTCAACAATCCCTCAATTACAGGTTGGAGCCCCTTCCTCCCTTCTAGAGATATAGGATATTGTTTTACACGCACAGGCTGACTTTCTTTCTTTAATTCCACTTTGAGGGGGAGTACGTCCAGTCCTCCCCAGTTTCCCTCCGCCACCCAGACTATTGGATTAATCACTTTTTCATCCTCTGTGGTCAACTTATAAAGCTGCACCATCATCCTATCATCTTCTGGAACTATTCCGATCCCTAACAATATCTGTAAATCCCTCCCCAATAAGTTCGCTCCTACTTCAGGTATCACTACTAAGTCCATTTTTACTTCTCGGTTATTCCCTCGTATAGTTACTTGCTCTACAATAGGGACTGAAAACCCTTCCCCTTTTCTCCCAACCACGTTCGTCGTAAGTTCCCCAATTTCATATCCCTGTGGGATTTTGGTTATACTTGTTCTTTCTGCTCCTGTGTCCACTAGGAATACATATTCCTCCTTCTGGGGTCCTAATTTTAAATTTATCAAGGGCTCAATGTGATGGTTCGACCCCAGAAGGTAGAGCCCCTGACACCCCTATTCTAAAGAATAATCATCCCGCTCCATTACTCGAAACACTCCGTTTTCCTTCTGCCTCATCGGACAATCCCTCTTAAAGTGCCCCTCTCTCCCACAATGAAAACACCTTCTAGGACCTACTTGCCACCCATGAGGGTTCCCCCTCCCAGCCGGTTGAACCTTATATTCTCTGCGCTCACGCTGTGGCCCGCGGCTGGGACCTCTGCCACGTTCATTTCACACCACCTCTCTCTCTCTCTCAGGCTGCCGCCCCGTTACTTGTTCCACTGCTGCCACCATCAACTTAGCTTTAGCTTTCTGCTTCTCATCATCTCTCCTGACATACACTTTCTGAGCCTCTCGCAACAATTCATTCAAGCTCCGATCATGCCAGTCTTCCAGTTTCTCTAACTCCTTCTTTATATCAGGCCACGCCTTAGTGACAAAATTAACCTTCAACAACTCTCGCCCCACATCATTCTCGGGATCTATTCCTGAGTATTGTTGTATATTTCTCCTTAACCTTTCCAGCCAATCTGTAGGAGATTCATCTTTTTGTTGCGTGCTTTCAAAGGCTTTATCAAAATTCTGTCCTTTTGGGACTGCCTCTTTTATTCCCCTGATTACTAATCTTCTGTAATCAGACATATTATTCCTCCCCTCCGCATTATTCTGATCCCAGGCAGGCCTGGTCACAGGGAATTTCTGTTCCCCTAGGACTCCCCCAGGGATATCGGGAGGATTTTCTCGCTCCCAAATTCTAATACCCGCAGCCCGGATCGTTTGTCTTTCTTCCGGTGTGAACAGGGCTCCTAAAATGAACTGCATTTCATCCCAAGTGTAAAGATTAGGGCCCAGAAACTGGTCGAGCTGCTCTGACAACCCTAAAGGGTCCTCTAATAACTTTTTCATCTCTTTCTTAAATTCCCGCACCTCGGTGCTAGTCAGAGGTACATTCACAAAGCCCACCCCCCCCGGGGCTCCCGGCATGGGTACCTCTCTCAAAGGGAACATACCCTCCTTATGTTCCCCTTTACAAGACGGCAAAGGAAAATTCCGAACATCCCTTACTATCTGATCTAATTCAGTGACCCGGGTTCTCCGAGTCTCCCCGAGCAGAGGGGCACCCGGTCTCACAGAGTCCCCCCCCTTCCCGTTCATTATCCTCCTCCTCCCCCCCCCAATCTTCTTCTGTTTCGTCGAATTCAGGGTTGTATGGGGGTGGCAAATGATCCGGAGGTTCCCAACTTTCTTCTCTCTTCTTAATCTTCTTTCCCCCAAGGTCTTTTGTCATGAATAAGGAGTGAGACCTCCTCCAACATGAAGCATATTCAATTTCTTCTTGGTTTACTGGAGTCTTACTACATACGTAGAGATTCAAAGCCTGGCACAACCAATTCTCCATTGACCCGAACTGCGGCCAGTACAGTGGGTCAGATCTAATAGGTTCTTTCACCCACTCAAACATACAGTACTGTATCATTGTTTTTTTCTCTTTTCCCCGGGTGCAACCCTGCCCCCACTTCCCGAGCATCACCCCTAAAGGACTGTCGGGTGGAATGCTCGCACCAGGACTTTCAAGTCCTTGATTCTTTATAGCCTTCTCTCTGCTAGGCCTATTTCCCATTTCACTTTCCCGTGGGACTTTTTCACCTGGAACCGTTTCGCTTCGCCCCTTCACTGGCCGGTCTCCTCGCGGAGAAACGGAACCGCAGTTAGAAGGGCTCCACACTCGCTCCGCAGACAATTCTGCGTCTCACACACACAGTCCCAATCCCGCTATCCCAGCCGCCCGAGTAGTACTTAACAGTCAATTTTCTTACCCGGGTCCCGTGCACAGAAATTATCGGCTGCCGTGCGTAACTCAATCCCGTTAACTCAATTCTTCCCTTCCCCTCCTTTGCTCCGGGAGTCCTCTGTCCGGATAGGACCCGCTGCCCCTCACGGGATGAGACAGTGGGTTGGAGACCACTGAAATCAGCGGGGCGCGCCGTCCCCTCTTCGCTGTCTCACCTCGCAGGAACAGGAGCGCTGGCTCCCGGACGAGCCCCCAAATTGTGAGAAACACCGGCTCACACTTACAATTTTAAAGAGGACGAAGTCACTGGAGCAAAGGTTTATTGTACGAAGCAGCGCTGAATCGGGTGCATCTCAAAGGAGAGGCACACACATCTTTAGTTTTTTAGAAATTTTATACCTTTCTTTCCCGGCCGCCTGAATACCTGTCTCTCTTCTCATTGGCTGAGAAGTTGGAGCTCACATTCTTCCCGACCGCCTAAAGACACAAACCTTTAATTAACAATACATTGTTTCACAGTCTCTGCTAATATCTACTGTCTAATGTTAGTAGTTACAAACATCCCGGTGGTCATCTTCTTGACCTAGTGTCCATATCCTTCTTTTCTTCAGTCACCCCCCAGGTGGCCTTTATCCACTTATCACCTTCCACCGTCCTTTGTTCGCTTATCAGTCTACCATCAATTCGGTTCTCTTTACCTAAATGGCTTCTTGTAAACCAGAGCCTCTGGGCCATTCCAGGGTACTTGTAAGGATTAGTTAGATGCTATAACCGAGCACACAAATAGAAATATACCAAGTAGCTGAAGCAAAATTCAGCTCATTTCTCACAATCCACCCCCTTTTTATTTATTACATTTTTGCTGAAGCTTATTATCTTCTTCCCATTTATTCAACAATAACTGTAATCTTTCATTTTGTTCTTCTTTTCGGTGATCTCTTTTTCTTAAGACCATTATCCTCTGCGATGTAGCACCTTGATTCACAGCATCCACATTCGATAGACTGGTCACTTGCATTCCTTCTACCACTCTAGAAATTAATCCCACTGCACGAGGAATAAAACAAGGTATGAACAGCAGTCCAGCAAGAGCACATAATAGAATGAAGCCTACCTTCTTCCACCAAGATATTCCAAAAAAATCATTCCACCAGTTGACATCCATCATAGATTTCCACCTTTGCACTGGGACGTGTGCTAGTTTTCTGATGTTTGCTGCTATATCTCTTACAGCTTGTCCGTTGTCATCAATATGAAGACAACACTCTGATGTGTTAAATTTGCCACATACCCCCCCCTCTTCTGCTAATAGGTAGTCTAGTGCCAGTCTATTTTGGTATATGGCAGTTCGCATCTGTGTTTGTTGGACTGCTATTAAGTCTAAGGCTGAGGCTGTCTCATTGGTAATTATTTCAAGCACTGCTTGCAACCTAATTATTCTATTGAGCATATAAACAGGTGTTCGATATCCCCAGCTACCATCTTGTGCCCATGTTGCTGGTCCATATGTTTCTATTATGCGTTGTGGGGGCCATTCATCCTGCCCCCAATTCTGAGTTCCTCCCATTTCGATCGTTGTTCGTTTCTTTCTCCTCAATTCATCATATAGCCGGACCCCCAGCCCAGCTGCCTGTGTATTAGACAGCAAGAAAAAGAAAGGCATTACATATCCAACATAACAGACTCCTGACCAGTTTGGAGGTAATCTTCGGTAAGCATGTTTCCCACAAATCCAATAATGGCCCTCTAAGGCCCAAGCCCCGTTGGCAAAGGGACCGTCCCATGTTTCATCACCTTGTGGTGTTTCATAGTATAGCGGATCTTCTGTGCCCCATGGTCCTCCTGAGGCGTTTAAATCCCCATTGGAGTCACAATAGTCACATTCAAAGGCCTCTGCATCCGGATGCCATTTACAGTTACATCCTCCCTCTCTTATCGTTCGGTTTGTAGCTGACCAGAACTTTGTGAAATATGTTCTGGTCCCATTTGAATTTTGCCAAGCCCATTGATAGACTCTTATTACATGGGTTTTGCTGGTAGTATTGTCCCGCTGACAAGCCAGGAACAGAGAATCTTTAAAACCCCCCTTTTTGCCAATCTCTCTTGCCGCTGCCCTGCAACCAGCATGCCAAGGTTCATGGAAGGAACATCTTACCCAGGTGCCATCTCTAAGCTTAATGTGTGTTTGGTTCCATCTTCCTTGGTACCTCCGGCAATTATAAGGAGTACACAGTGAGTCATAACAATCCATTCCTGGTGATAATGTCCACTCACATTCACTTTTCCCTAAATATTTCCCTCCCGATTTGGCTCTGTTCAGGCAATAATTCCCTTTTCCTGGGTACAATATTTTCCATGCAGCTCCCTCTTCTGCCCAGACCTTTGTTCCATGGCGTACTGTACTTAAGCTACTCACCAGCCACTTAGGCTGCACAGGCCGGGCTACCCATGGCCATTCTTCAGATCCCCTCGGGCTTCCACATACCCAACAATTACTCAAATTAAAGCTTTTTGCTATTTCATTCCCTAATGTTACAAATTGGTTATCTTCCATTTGACTGTAACACAGAGGGAGGGTCACAAGGTTCATTAGTATGGTAGCATAAAACCTGCCAAGGTCTGGCACAGCCTTCCCTCCCATCTCTCAACGCCTACTGGATTGCAGCCAGCAGCGGAGACCGCTCACAGAAGTGGAGTGAAGAGACTGAGCCAGTCTTGCCCTTGGCTTTAGTTTTTAGAACCTTTGCTGGTAACCTCCCCAGGTATTACACTTTTATTTCATTACTCTCGATTTTACCAATTCTGTCTTTTAAGAGTCAATTTCAGTGGATCGCTTCCCTGGGTTACTGTCCACTCTCCAGGAGGTGGGGCTATTGGTCCTTTTACCCGTGTAGCACGTGTCCACCCCTTCTCCTTAGTTCGCACAGCTGCTTCTGTTGTCAGGAGTACCAGGAAAGGTCCTTCCCACGCTGGAGTCAGAGTATCCTCTTGCCAGGACTTCACTAGTACCCAGTCTCCAGGCTGTATTCTGGTGTAGTTTGAAATCCAGTGGAGCCGTCTGAGGCAGCAATCCACGCTGTCTCAAATCTGTAAGAGATTGGGCTAACCCCCACAGGTAATTTTTAAGAAAGACATCATTAATTTCAGGAATTGGCACACCTTCTTCCCTTCCCAGATATGGAAGTCCGAATAGCATTTCATAGGGAGATACTCCTAAATCCTTCCTTGGAGCAGTCCTGATTCTCAACAGGGCTAGGGGCAGGCATTTGGTCCAGGGCAACTTAGTCTCTATTACCAGCTGGGTGATATGTGTTTTGTGGTTTGATACTCTATGATATCGAGACCATTATGCCCTGGTACCTCTTCCTCTGTCTTCCCATATAAATATTGGGAAGGGTTGATGCTTTTGTCAGTAGTTAAAACTAAGTCATCTTTTTCCATTAAGATGGTTTCGTATTTCAGAATCCTAGAATCAGTCAACCACCGTCCGGATTTTTGGCTTAATATTGTTCTCACTATGTGGGGGGTGGATACTATCAGTGTTCCCCCAAAGGTCAGTTTCCGGCTTTCCTCCACCAGTAAGGCTGTTGCTGCCACCGCTTGCACACAGGTTGGCCACCCTCGTGACACCGGATCCAATACTTTAGATCAATAGGCTACTGGTTGTTTCTGCCCTCCCCAGACCTGGGCTAACACTCCATAGGCCATTCCACTCTCAACATTTACATAAAGGTGGAATGGCTTTCCTAGGGAAGGAAGAGACAATACAGGTGCTTGTATTAGTTTTTGTTTAAGTTCTTCAAACTGCTGCCGCTCCTCTGCTGTCCACTGGGGGTCTTCTGTCTCTTCTTGCAATTTTTCATACAAAAATTTCACATGTTGGCTAAAATTATCAATCCATAGTCGGCAGTATCCAAGGAGGCCCAAAAACTTTCTTATTTCTTTCTTACTCCTTGGAATTGGAGTTGTTACAATACCAGAAATTCGTTCTGGGTTTATTCTCCTTTTCCCTTCGCTGATCACGTGCCCGAGGTACCTCACCTCCTTTTCTACAAACTGCAACTTAGTTTCTGAGACTCGGAGCCCTTTTTCTCCCAAGTAGTTAAGTAATTTGATGGTTGCAGGTCGAACCTCCATCTCCTCTTCCCCCGATATTAGTAAATCATCTACATACTGAAGCAGCTTGATCCCTGGGGAAAACGAAATTTCCTCAAGTATTTGTTCCAACACTTGCCCAAAAAGGTTGGGTGATTCCGTAAACCCCTGTGGTAACGTGGTCCAGCGGAATTGCTGCCTTCTCCCTGTTACCGGGTCCTCCCATTCAAAGGCAAACATGTCCCGACTTTCCACCGCCAAGGGACAGGTCCAAAAAGCATCTTTAAGGTCTACTACACTGAACCACTTGTGTTCATGAGGTATTTTGCTTAGCAATGTATAAGGATTGGGTACTACCGGGTGACGTGTCTGAACAATTTTATTCAGCTCCCTTAAATCTTGCACTAATCTCCAACTCCCATCCGACTTTCTGACGGGTAAAATAGGTGTATTATAAGGAGACATGCAGGGCTCTAAGAGACCATCTTTCAACAATCCCTCAATTACAGGTTGGAGCCCCTTCCTCCCTTCTAGAGATATAGGATATTGTTTTACACGCACAGGCTGACTTTCTTTCTTTAATTCCACTTTGAGGGGGAGTACGTCCAGTCCTCCCCGGTTTCCCTCCGCCACCCAGACTATTGGATTAATCACTTTTTCATCCTCTGTGGTCAACTTATAAAGCTGCACCATCATCCTATCATCTTTTGGAACTATTCCGATCCCTAACAATATCTGTAAATCCCTCCCCAATAAGTTCGCTCCTACTTCAGGTATCACTACTAAGTCCATTTTTGCTTCTCGGTTATTCCCTCGTATAGTTACTTGCTCTACAATAGGGACTGAAAACCCTTCCCCTTTTCTCCCAACCACGTTCGTCGTAAGTTCCCCAATTTCATATCCCTGTGGGATTTTGGTTATACTTGTTCTTTCTGCTCCTGTGTCCACTAGGAATACATATTCCTCCTTCTGGGGTCCTAATTTTAAATTTATCAAGGGCTCAATGTGATGGTTCGACCCCAGAAGGTGGAGCCCCTGACACCCCTATTCTAAAGAATAATCATCCCGCTCCATTACTCGAAACACTCCGTTTTCCTTCTGCCTCATCGGACAATCCCTCTTAAAGTGCCCCTCTCTCCCACAATGAAAACACCTTCTAGGACCTACTTGCCACCCATGAGGGTTCCCCCTCCCAGCCGGTTGAACCTTATATTCTCTGCGCTCACGCTGTGGCCCGCGGCTGGGACCTCTGCCACGTTCACACCACCTCTCTCCCTCTCTCAGGCTGCCGCCCCGTTACTTGTTCCACTGCTGCCACCATCAACTTAGCTTTAGCTTTCTGCTTCTCATCATCTCTCCTGACATACACTTTCTGAGCCTCTCGCAACAATTCATTCAAGCTCCGATCATGCCAGTCTTCCAGTTTCTCTAACTCCTTCTTTATATCAGGCCACGCCTTAGTGACAAAATTAACCTTCAACAACTCTCGCCCCACATCATTCTCGGGATCTATTCCTGAGTATTGTTGTATATTTCTCCTTAACCTTTCCAGCCAATCTGTAGGAGATTCATCTTTTTGTTGCGTGCTTTCAAAGGCTTTATCAAAATTCTGTCCTTTTGGGACTGCCTCTTTTATTCCCCTGATTACTAATCTTCTGTAATCAGACATATTATTCCTCCCCTCCGCATTATTCTGATCCCAGGCAGGCCTGGTCACAGGGAATTTCTGTTCCCCTAGGACTCCCCCAGGGATATCGGGAGGATTTTCTCGCTCCCAAATTCTAATACCCGCAGCCCGGATCGTTTGTCTTTCTTCCGGTGTGAACAGGGCTCCTAAAATGAACTGCAGTTCATCCCAAGTGTAAAGATTAGGGCCCAGAAACTGGTCGAGCTGCTCTGACAACCCTAAAGGGTCCTCTAATAACTTTTTCATCTCTTTCTTAAATTCCCGCACCTCGGTGCTAGTCAGAGGTACATTCACAAAGCCCACCCCCCCCGGGGCTCCCGGCATGGGTACCTCTCTCAAAGGGAACATACCCTCCTTATGTTCCCCTTTACAAGACGGCAAAGGAAAATTCCGAACATCCCTTACTATCTGATCTAATTCAGTGACCCGGGTTCTCCGAGTCTCCCCGAGCAGAGGGGCACCCGGTCTCACAGAGTCCCCCCCCTTCCCGTTCATTATCCTCCTCCTCCCCCCCCCAATCTTCTTCTGTTTCGTCGAATTCAGGGTTGTATGGGGGTGGCAAATGATCCGGAGGTTCCCAACTTTCTTCTCTCTTCTTAATCTTCTTTCCCCCAAGGTCTTTTGTCATGAATAAGGAGTGAGACCTCCTCCAACATGAAGCATATTCAATTTCTTCTTGGTTTACTGGAGTCTTACTACATACGTAGAGATTCAAAGCCTGGCACAACCAATTCTCCATTGACCCGAACTGCGGCCAGTACAGTGGGTCAGATCTAATAGGTTCTTTCACCCACTCAAACATACAGTACTGTATCATTGTTTTTTTCTCTTTTCCCCGGGTGCAACCCTGCCCCCACTTCCCGAGCATCACCCCTAAAGGACTGTCGGGTGGAATGCTCGCACCAGGACTTTCAAGTCCTTGATTCTTTATAGCCTTCTCTCTGCTAGGCCTATTTCCCATTTCACTTTCCCGTGGGACTTTTTCACCTGGAACCGTTTCGCTTCGCCCCTTCACTGGCCGGTCTCCTCGCGGAGAAACGGAACCGCAGTTAGAAGGGCTCCACACTCGCTCCGCAGACAATTCTGCGTCTCACACACACAGTCCCAATCCCGCTATCCCAGCCGCCCGAGTAGTACTTAACAGTCAATTTTCTTACCCGGGTCCCGTGCACAGAAATTATCGGCTGCCGCGCGTAACTCAATCCCGTTAACTCAATTCTTCCCTTCCCCTCCTTTGCTCCGGGAGTCCTCTGTCCGGATAGGACCCGCTGCCCCTCACGGGATGAGACAGTGGGTTGGAGACCACTGAAATCAGCGGGGCGCGCCGTCCCCTCTTCGCTGTCTCACCTCGCAGGAACAGGAGTGCTGGATCCCGGACGAGCCCCCAAATTGTGAGAAACACCGGCTCACACTTAAAATTTTAAAGAGGACGAAGTCACTGGAGCAAAGGTTTATTGTACGAAGCAGCGCTGAATCGGGTGCATCTCAAAGGAGAGGCACACACATCTTTAGTTTTTTAGAAATGTTATACCTTTCTTTCCCGGCCGCCTGAATACCTGTCTCTCTTCTCATTGGCTGAGAAGTTGGAGCTCACATTCTTCCCGACCGCCTAAAGACACAAACCTTTAATTAACAATACATTGTTTCACAGTCTCTGCTAATATCTACTGTCTAATGTTAGTAGTTACAAACATCCCGGTGGTCATCTTCTTGACCTAGTGTCCATATCCTTCTTTTCTTCAGTCACCCCCCAGGTGGCCTTTATCCACTTATCACCTTCCACCGTCCTTTGTTCGCTTATCAGTCTATCATCAATTCGGTTCTCTTTACCTAAATGGCTTCTTGTAAACCAGAGCCTCTGGGCCATTCCAGGGTACTTGTAAGGATTAGTTAGATGCTATAACCGAGCACACAAATAGAAATATACCAAGTAGCTGAAGCAAAATTCAGCTCATTTCTCACAATCCACCCCCTTTTTATTTATTATATTTTTGCTGAAGCTTATTATCTTCTTCCCATTTATTCAACAATAACTGTAATCTTTCATTTTGTTCTTCTTTTCGGTGATCTCTTTTTCTTAAGACCATTATCCTCTGCGATGTAGCACCTTGATTCACAGCATCCACATTCGATAGACTGGTCACTTGCATTCCTTCTACCACTCTAGAAATTAATCCCACTGCACGAGGAATAAAACAAGGTATGAACAGCAGTCCAGCAAGAGCACATAATAGAATGAAGCCTACCTTCTTCCACCAAGATATTCCAAAAAAATCATTCCACCAGTTGACATCCATCATAGATTTCCACCTTTGCACTGGGACGTGTGCTAGTTTTCTGATGTTTGCTGCTATATCTCTTACAGCTTGTCCGTTGTCATCAATATGAAGACAACACTCTGATGTGTTAAATTTGCCACATACCCCCCCCTCTTCTGCTAATAGGTAGTCTAGTGCCAGTCTATTTTGGTATATGGCAGTTCGCATCTGTGTTTGTTGGACTGCTATTAAGTCTAAGGCTGAGGCTGTCTCATTGGTAATTATTTCAAGCACTGCTTGCAACCTAATTATTCTATTGAGCATATAAACAGGTGTTCGATATCCCCAGCTACCATCTTGTGCCCATGTTGCTGGTCCATATGTTTCTATTATGCGTTGTGGGGGCCATTCATCCTGCCCCCAATTCTGAGTTCCTCCCATTTCGATCGTTGTTCGTTTCTTTCTCCTCAATTCATCATATAGCCGGACCCCCAGCCCAGCTGCCTGTGTATTAGACAGCAAGAAAAAGAAAGGCATTACATATCCAACATAACAGACTCCTGACCAGTTTGGAGGTAATCTTCGGTAAGCATGTTTCCCACAAATCCAATAATGGCCCTCTAAGGCCCAAGCCCCGTTGGCAAAGGGACCGTCCCATGTTTCATCACCTTGTGGTGTTTCATAGTATAGCGGATCTTCTGTGCCCCATGGTCCTCCTGAGGCGTTTAAATCCCCATTGGAGTCACAATAGTCACATTCAAAGGCCTCTGCATCCGGATGCCATTTACAGTTACATCCTCCCTCTCTTATCGTTCGGTTTGTAGCTGACCAGAACTTTGTGAAATATGTTCTGGTCCCATTTGAATTTTGCCAAGCCCATTGATAGACTCTTATTACATGGGTTTTGCTGGTAGTATTGTCCCGCTGACAAGCCAGGAACAGAGAATCTTTAAAACCCCCCTTTTTGCCAATCTCTCTTGCCGCTGCCCTGCAACCAGCATGCCAAGGTTCATGGAAGGAACATCTTACCCAGGTGCCATCTCTAAGCTTAATGTGTGTTTGGTTCCATCTTCCTTGGTACCTCCGGCAATTATAAGGAGTACACAGTGAGTCATAACAATCCATTCCTGGTGATAATGTCCACTCACATTCACTTTTCCCTAAATATTTCCCTCCCGATTTGGCTCTGTTCAGGCAATAATTCCCTTTTCCTGGGTACAATATTTTCCATGCAGCTCCCTCTTCTGCCCAGACCTTTGTTCCATGGCGTACTGTACTTAAGCTACTCACCAGCCACTTAGGCTGCACAGGCCGGGCTACCCATGGCCATTCTTCAGATCCCCTCGGGCTTCCACATACCCAACAATTACTCAAATTAAAGCTTTTTGCTATTTCATTCCCTAATGTTACAAATTGGTTATCTTCCATTTGACTGTAACACAGAGGGAGGGTCACAAGGTTCATTAGTATGGTAGCATAAAACCTGCCAAGGTCTGGCACAGCCTTCCCTCCCATCTCTCAACGCCTACTGGATTGCAGCCAGCAGCGGAGACCGCTCACAGAAGTGGAGTGAAGAGACTGAGCCAGTCTTGCCCTTGGCTTTAGTTTTTAGAACCTTTGCTGGTAACCTCCCCAGGTATTACACTTTTATTTCATTACTCTCGATTTTACCAATTCTGTCTTTTAAGAGTCAATTTCAGTGGATCACTTCCCTGGGTTACTGTCCACTCTCCAGGAGGTGGGGCTATTGGTCCTTTTACCCGTGTAGCACGTGTCCACCCCTTCTCCTTAGTTCGCACAGCTGCTTCTGTTGTCAGGAGTACCAGGAAAGGTCCTTCCCACGCTGGAGTCAGAGTATCCTCTTGCCAGGACTTCACTAGTACCCAGTCTCCAGGCTGTATTCTGGTGTAGTTTGAAATCCAGTGGAGCCGTCTGAGGCAGCAATCCACGCTGTCTCAAATCTGTAAGAGATTGGGCTAACCCCCACAGGTAATTTTTAAGAAAGACATCATTAATTTCAGGAATTGGCACACCTTCTTCCCTTCCCAGATATGGAAGTCCGAATAGCATTTCATAGGGAGATACTCCTAAATCCTTCCTTGGAGCAGTCCTGATTCTCAACAGGGCTAGGGGCAGGCATTTGGTCCAGGGCAACTTAGTCTCTATTACCAGCTGGGTGATATGTGTTTTGTGGTTTGATACTCTATGATATCGAGACCATTATGCCCTGGTACCTCTTCCTCTGTCTTCCCCTATAAATATTGGGAAGGGTTGATGCTTTTGTCAGTAGTTAAAACTAAGTCATCTTTTTCCATTAAGATGGTTTCGTATTTCAGAATCCTAGAATCAGTCAACCACCGTCCGGATTTTTGGCTTAATATTGTTCTCACTATGTGCGGGGTGGATACTATCAGTGTTCCCCCAAAGGTCAGTTTCCGGCTTTCCTCCACCAGTAAGGCTGTTGCTGCCACCGCTTGCACACAGGTTGGCCACCCTCGTGACACCGGATCCAATACTTTAGATCAATAGGCTACTGGTTGTTTCTGCCCTCCCCAGACCTGGGCTAACGCTCCATAGGCCATTCCACTCTCAACATTTACATAAAGGTGGAATGGCTTTCCTAGGGAAGGAAGAGACAATACAGGTGCTTGTATTAGTTTTTGTTTAAGTTCTTCAAACTGCTGCCGCTCCTCTGCTGTCCACTGGGGGTCTTCTGTCTCTTCTTGCAATTTTTCATACAAAAATTTCACATGTTGGCTAAAATTATCAATCCATAGTCGGCAGTATCCAAGGAGGCCCAAAAACTTTCTTATTTCTTTCTTACTCCTTGGAATTGGAGTTGTTACAATACCAGAAATTCGTTCTGGGTTTATTCTCCTTTTCCCTTCGCTGATCACGTGCCCGAGGTACCTCACCTCCTTTTCTACAAACTGCAACTTAGTTTCTGAGACTCGGAGCCCTTTTTCTCCCAAGTAGTTAAGTAATTTGATGGTTGCAGGTCGAACCTCCATCTCCTCTTCCCCCGATATTAGTAAATCATCTACGTACTGAAGCAGCTTGATCCCTGGGGAAAACGAAATTTCCTCAAGTATTTGTTCCAACACTTGCCCAAAAAGGTTGGGTGATTCCGTAAAACCCTGTGGTAACGTGGTCCAGCGGAATTGCTGCCTCCTCCCTGTTACCGGGTCCTCCCATTCAAAGGCAAACATGTCCCGACTTTCCACCGCCAAGGGACAGGTCCAAAAAGCATCTTTAAGGTCTACTACACTGAACCACTTGTGTTCATGAGGTATTTTGCTTAGCAATGTATAAGGATTGGGTACTACCGGGTGACGTGTCTGAACAATTTTATTCAGCTCCCTTAAATCTTGCACTAATCTCCAACTCCCATCCGACTTTCTGACGCGTAAAATAGGTGTATTATAAGGAGACATGCAGGGCTCTAAGAGACCATCTTTCAACAATCCCTCAATTACAGGTTGGAGCCCCTTCCTCCCTTCTAGAGATATAGGATATTGTTTTACACGCACAGGCTGACTTTCTTTCTTTAATTCCACTTTGAGGGGGAGTACGTCCAGTCCTCCCCGGTTTCCCTCCGCCACCCAGACTATTGGATTAATCACTTTTTCATCCTCTGTGGTCAACTTATAAAGCTGCACCATCATCCTATCATCTTTTGGAACTATTCCGATCCCTAACAATATCTGTAAATCCCTCCCCAATAAGTTCGCTCCTACTTCAGGTATCACTACTAAGTCCATTTTTGCTTCTCGGTTATTCCCTCGTATAGTTACTTGCTCTACAATAGGGACTGAAAACCCTTCCCCTTTTCTCCCAACCACGTTCGTCGTAAGTTCCCCAATTTCATATCCCTGTGGGATTTTGGTTATACTTGTTCTTTCTGCTCCTGTGTCCACTAGGAATACATATTCCTCCTTCTGGGGTCCTAATTTTAAATTTATCAAGGGCTCAATGTGATGGTTCGACCCCAGAAGGTAGAGCCCCTGACACCCCTATTCTAAAGAATAATCATCCCGCTCCATTACTCGAAACACTCCGTTTTCCTTCTGCCTCATCGGACAATCCCTCTTAAAGTGCCCCTCTCTCCCACAATGAAAACACCTTCTAGGACCTACTTGCCACCCATGAGGGTTCCCCCTCCCAGCCGGTTGAACCTTATATTCTCTGCGCTCACGCTGTGGCCCGCGGCTGGGACCTCTGCCACGTTCACACCACCTCTCTCCCTCTCTCAGGCTGCCGCCCCGTTACTTGTTCCACTGCTGCCACCATCAACTTAGCTTTAGCTTTCTGCTTCTCATCATCTCTCCTGACATACACTTTCTGAGCCTCTCGCAACAATTCATTCAAGCTCCGATCATGCCAGTCTTCCAGTTTCTCTAACTCCTTCTTTATATCAGGCCACGCCTTAGTGACAAAATTAACCTTCAACAACTCTCGCCCCACATCATTCTCGGGATCTATTCCTGAGTATTGTTGTATATTTCTCCTTAACCTTTCCAGCCAATCTGTAGGAGATTCATCTTTTTGTTGCGTGCTTTCAAAGGCTTTATCAAAATTCTGTCCTTTTGGGACTGCCTCTTTTATTCCCCTGATTACTAATCTTCTGTAATCAGACATATTATTCCTCCCCTCCGCATTATTCTGATCCCAGGCAGGCCTGGTCACAGGGAATTTCTGTTCCCCTAGGACTCCCCCAGGGATATCGGGAGGATTTTCTCGCTCCCAAATTCTAATACCCGCAGCCCGGATCGTTTGTCTTTCTTCCGGTGTGAACAGGGCTCCTAAAATGAACTGCATTTCATCCCAAGTGTAAAGATTAGGGCCCAGAAACTGGTCGAGCTGCTCTGACAACCCCAAAGGGTCCTCTAATAACTTTTTCATCTCTTTCTTAAATTCCCGCACCTCGGTGCTAGTCAGAGGTACATTCACAAAGCCCACCCCCCCCGGGGCTCCCGGCATGGGTACCTCTCTCAAAGGGAACATACCCTCCTTATGTTCCCCTTTACAAGACGGCAAAGGAAAATTCCGAACATCCCTTACTATCTGATCTAATTCAGTGACCCGGGTTCTCCGAGTCTCCCCGAGCAGAGGGGCACCCGGTCTCACAGAGTCCCCCCCCTTCCCGTTCATTATCCTCCTCCTCCCCCCCCCAATCTTCTTCTGTTTCGTCGAATTCAGGGTTGTATGGGGGTGGCAAATGATCCGGAGGTTCCCAACTTTCTTCTCTCTTCTTAATCTTCTTTCCCCCAAGGTCTTTTGTCATGAATAAGGAGTGAGACCTCCTCCAACATGAAGCATATTCAATTTCTTCTTGGTTTACTGGAGTCTTACTACATACGTAGAGATTCAAAGCCTGGCACAACCAATTCTCCATTGACCCGAACTGCGGCCAGTACAGTGGGTCAGATCTAATAGGTTCTTTCACCCACTCAAACATACAGTACTGTATCATTGTTTTTTTCTCTTTTCCCCGGGTGCAACCCTGCCCCCACTTCCCGAGCATCACCCCTAAAGGACTGTCGGGTGGAATGCTCGCACCAGGACTTTCAAGTCCTTGATTCTTTATAGCCTTCTCTCTGCTAGGCCTATTTCCCATTTCACTTTCCCGTGGGACTTTTTCACCTGGAACCGTTTCGCTTCGCCCCTTCACTGGCCGGTCTCCTTGCGGAGAAACGGAACCGCAGTTAGAAGGGCTCCACACTCGCTCCGCAGACAATTCTGCGTCTCACACACACAGTCCCAATCCCGCTATCCCAGCCGCCCGAGTAGTACTTAACAGTCAATTTTCTTACCCGGGTCCCGTGCACAGAAATTATCGGCTGCCGCGCGTAACTCAATCCCGTTAACTCAATTCTTCCCTTCCCCTCCTTTGCTCCGGGAGTCCTCTGTCCGGATAGGACCCGCTGCCCCTCACGGGATGAGACAGTGGGTTGGAGACCACTGAAATCAGCGGGGCGCGCCGTCCCCTCTTCGCTGTCTCACCTCGCAGGAACAGGAGTGCTGGATCCCGGACGAGCCCCCAAATTGTGAGAAACACCGGCTCACACTTAAAATTTTAAAGAGGACGAAGTCACTGGAGCAAAGGTTTATTGTACGAAGCAGCGCTGAATCGGGTGCATCTCAAAGGAGAGGCACACACATCTTTAGTTTTTTAGAAATGTTATACCTTTCTTTCCCGGCCGCCTGAATACCTGTCTCTCTTCTCATTGGCTGAGAAGTTGGAGCTCACATTCTTCCCGACCGCCTAAAGACACAAACCTTTAATTAACAATACATTGTTTCACAGTCTCTGCTAATATCTACTGTCTAATGTTAGTAGTTACAAACATCCCGGTGGTCATCTTCTTGACCTAGTGTCCATATCCTTCTTTTCTTCAGTCACCCCCCAGGTGGCCTTTATCCACTTATCACCTTCCACCGTCCTTTGTTCGCTTATCAGTCTACCATCAATTCGGTTCTCTTTACCTAAATGGCTTCTTGTAAACCAGAGCCTCTGGGCCATTCCAGGGTACTTGTAAGGATTAGTTAGATGCTATAACCGAGCACACAAATAGAAATATACCAAGTAGCTGAAGCAAAATTCAGCTCATTTCTCACAATCCACCCCCTTTTTATTTATTACATTTTTGCTGAAGCTTATTATCTTCTTCCCATTTATTCAACAATAACTGTAATCTTTCATTTTGTTCTTCTTTTCGGTGATCTCTTTTTCTTAAGACCATTATCCTCTGCGATGTAGCACCTTGATTCACAGCATCCACATTCGATAGACTGGTCACTTGCATTCCTTCTACCACTCTAGAAATTAATCCCACTGCACGAGGAATAAAACAAGGTATGAACAGCAGTCCAGCAAGAGCACATAATAGAATGAAGCCTACCTTCTTCCACCAAGATATTCCAAAAAAATCATTCCACCAGTTGACATCCATCATAGATTTCCACCTTTGCACTGGGACGTGTGCTAGTTTTCTGATGTTTGCTGCTATATCTCTTACAGCTTGTCCGTTGTCATCAATATGAAGACAACACTCTGATGTGTTAAATTTGCCACATACCCCCCCCTCTTCTGCTAATAGGTAGTCTAGTGCCAGTCTATTTTGGTATATGGCAGTTCGCATCTGTGTTTGTTGGACTGCTATTAAGTCTAAGGCTGAGGCTGTCTCATTGGTAATTATTTCAAGCACTGCTTGCAACCTAATTATTCTATTGAGCATATAAACAGGTGTTCGATATCCCCAGCTACCATCTTGTGCCCATGTTGCTGGTCCATATGTTTCTATTATGCGTTGTGGGGGCCATTCATCCTGCCCCCAATTCTGAGTTCCTCCCATTTCGATCGTTGTTCGTTTCTTTCTCCTCAATTCATCATATAGCCGGACCCCCAGCCCAGCTGCCTGTGTATTAGACAGCAAGAAAAAGAAAGGCATTACATATCCAACATAACAGACTCCTGACCAGTTTGGAGGTAATCTTCGGTAAGCATGTTTCCCACAAATCCAATAATGGCCCTCTAAGGCCCAAGCCCCGTTGGCAAAGGGACCGTCCCATGTTTCATCACCTTGTGGTGTTTCATAGTATAGCGGATCTTCTGTGCCCCATGGTCCTCCTGAGGCGTTTAAATCCCCATTGGAGTCACAATAGTCACATTCAAAGGCCTCTGCATCCGGATGCCATTTACAGTTACATCCTCCCTCTCTTATCGTTCGGTTTGTAGCTGACCAGAACTTTGTGAAATATGTTCTGGTCCCATTTGAATTTTGCCAAGCCCATTGATAGACTCTTATTACATGGGTTTTGCTGGTAGTATTGTCCCGCTGACAAGCCAGGAACAGAGAATCTTTAAAACCCCCCTTTTTGCCAATCTCTCTTGCCGCTGCCCTGCAACCAGCATGCCAAGGTTCATGGAAGGAACATCTTACCCAGGTGCCATCTCTAAGCTTAATGTGTGTTTGGTTCCATCTTCCTTGGTACCTCCGGCAATTATAAGGAGTACACAGTGAGTCATAACAATCCATTCCTGGTGATAATGTCCACTCACATTCACTTTTCCCTAAATATTTCCCTCCCGATTTGGCTCTGTTCAGGCAATAATTCCCTTTTCCTGGGTACAATATTTTCCATGCAGCTCCCTCTTCTGCCCAGACCTTTGTTCCATGGCGTACTGTACTTAAGCTACTCACCAGCCACTTAGGCTGCACAGGCCGGGCTACCCATGGCCATTCTTCAGATCCCCTCGGGCTTCCACATACCCAACAATTACTCAAATTAAAGCTTTTTGCTATTTCATTCCCTAATGTTACAAATTGGTTATCTTCCATTTGACTGTAACACAGAGGGAGGGTCACAAGGTTCATTAGTATGGTAGCATAAAACCTGCCAAGGTCTGGCACAGCCTTCCCTCCCATCTCTCAACGCCTACTGGATTGCAGCCAGCAGCGGAGACCGCTCACAGAAGTGGAGTGAAGAGACTGAGCCAGTCTTGCCCTTGGCTTTAGTTTTTAGAACCTTTGCTGGTAACCTCCCCAGGTATTACACTTTTATTTCATTACTCTCGATTTTACCAATTCTGTCTTTTAAGAGTCAATTTCAGTGGATCACTTCCCTGGGTTACTGTCCACTCTCCAGGAGGTGGGGCTATTGGTCCTTTTACCCGTGTAGCACGTGTCCACCCCTTCTCCTTAGTTCGCACAGCTGCTTCTGTTGTCAGGAGTACCAGGAAAGGTCCTTCCCACGCTGGAGTCAGAGTATCCTCTTGCCAGGACTTCACTAGTACCCAGTCTCCAGGCTGTATCTGGTGTAGTTTGAAATCCAGTGGAGCCGTCTGAGGCAGCAATCCACGCTGTCTCAAATCTGTAAGAGATTGGGCTAACCCCCACAGGTAATTTTTAAGAAAGACATCATTAATTTCAGGAATTGGCACACCTTCTTCCCTTCCCAGATATGGAAGTCCGAATAGCATTTCATAGGGAGATACTCCTAAATCCTTCCTTGGAGCAGTCCTGATTCTCAACAGGGCTAGGGGCAGGCATTTGGTCCAGGGCAACTTAGTCTCTATTACCAGCTGGGTGATATGTGTTTTGTGGTTTGATACTCTATGATATCGAGACCATTATGCCCTGGTACCTCTTCCTCTGTCTTCCCCTATAAATATTGGGAAGGGTTGATGCTTTTGTCAGTAGTTAAAACTAAGTCATCTTTTTCCATTAAGATGGTTTCGTATTTCAGAATCCTAGAATCAGTCAACCACCGTCCGGATTTTTGGCTTAATATTGTTCTCACTATGTGGGGGGTGGATACTATCAGTGTTCCCCCAAAGGTCAGTTTCCGGCTTTCCTCCACCAGTAAGGCTGTTGCTGCCACCGCTTGCACACAGGTTGGCCACCCTCGTGACACCGGATCCAATACTTTAGATCAATAGGCTACTGGTTGTTTCTGCCCTCCCCAGACCTGGGCTAACACTCCATAGGCCATTCCACTCTCAACATTTACATAAAGGTGGAATGGCTTTCCTAGGGAAGGAAGAGACAATACAGGTGCTTGTATTAGTTTTTGTTTAAGTTCTTCAAACTGCTGCCGCTCCTCTGCTGTCCACTGGGGGTCTTCTGTCTCTTCTTGCAATTTTTCATACAAAAATTTCACATGTTGGCTAAAATTATCAATCCATAGTCGGCAGTATCCAAGGAGGCCCAAAAACTTTCTTATTTCTTTCTTACTCCTTGGAATTGGAGTTGTTACAATACCAGAAATTCGTTCTGGGTTTATTCTCCTTTTCCCTTCGCTGATCACGTGCCCGAGGTACCTCACCTCCTTTTCTACAAACTGCAACTTAGTTTCTGAGACTCGGAGCCCTTTTTCTCCCAAGTAGTTAAGTAATTTGATGGTTGCAGGTGGAACCTCCATCTCCTCTTCCCCCGATATTAGTAAATCATCTACGTACTGAAGCAGCTTGATCCCTGGGGAAAACGAAATTTCCTCAAGTATTTGTTCCAACACTTGCCCAAAAAGGTTGGGTGATTCCGTAAACCCCTGTGGTAACGTGGTCCAGCGGAATTGCTGCCTCCTCCCTGTTACCGGGTCCTCCCATTCAAAGGCAAACATGTCCCGACTTTCCACCGCCAAGGGACAGGTCCAAAAAGCATCTTTAAGGTCTACTACACTGAACCACTTGTGTTCATGAGGTATTTTGCTTAGCAATGTATAAGGATTGGGTACTACCGGGTGACGTGTCTGAACAATTTTATTCAGCTCCCTTAAATCTTGCACTAATCTCCAACTCCCATCCGACTTTCTGACGCGTAAAATAGGTGTATTATAAGGAGACATGCAGGGCTCTAAGAGACCATCTTTCAACAATCCCTCAATTACAGGTTGGAGCCCCTTCCTCCCTTCTAGAGATATAGGATATTGTTTTACACGCACAGGCTGACTTTCTTTCTTTAATTCCACTTTGAGGGGGAGTACGTCCAGTCCTCCCCGGTTTCCCTCCGCCACCCAGACTATTGGATTAATCACTTTTTCATCCTCTGTGGTCAACTTATAAAGCTGCACCATCATCCTATCATCTTTTGGAACTATTCCGATCCCTAACAATATCTGTAAATCCCTCCCCAATAAGTTCGCTCCTACTTCAGGTATCACTACTAAGTCCATTTTTGCTTCTCGGTTATTCCCTCGTATAGTTACTTGCTCTACAATAGGGACTGAAAACCCTTCCCCTTTTCTCCCAACCACGTTCGTCGTAAGTTCCCCAATTTCATATCCCTGTGGGATTTTGGTTATACTTGTTCTTTCTGCTCCTGTGTCCACTAGGAATACATATTCCTCCTTCTGGGGTCCTAATTTTAAATTTATCAAGGGCTCAATGTGATGGTTCGACCCCAGAAGGTAGAGCCCCTGACACCCCTATTCTAAAGAATAATCATCCCGCTCCATTACTCGAAACACTCCGTTTTCCTTCTGCCTCATCGGACAATCCCTCTTAAAGTGCCCCTCTCTCCCACAATGAAAACACCTTCTAGGACCTACTTGCCACCCATGAGGGTTCCCCCTCCCAGCCGGTTGAACCTTATATTCTCTGCGCTCACGCTGTGGCCCGCGGCTGGGACCTCTGCCACGTTCACACCACCTCTCTCCCTCTCTCAGGCTGCCGCCCCGTTACTTGTTCCACTGCTGCCACCATCAACTTAGCTTTAGCTTTCTGCTTCTCATCATCTCTCCTGACATACACTTTCTGAGCCTCTCGCAACAATTCATTCAAGCTCCGATCATGCCAGTCTTCCAGTTTCTCTAACTCCTTCTTTATATCAGGCCACGCCTTAGTGACAAAATTAACCTTCAACAACTCTCGCCCCACATCATTCTCGGGATCTATTCCTGAGTATTGTTGTATATTTCTCCTTAACCTTTCCAGCCAATCTGTAGGAGATTCATCTTTTTGTTGCGTGCTTTCAAAGGCTTTATCAAAATTCTGTCCTTTTGGGACTGCCTCTTTTATTCCCCTGATTACTAATCTTCTGTAATCAGACATATTATTCCTCCCCTCCGCATTATTCTGATCCCAGGCAGGCCTGGTCACAGGGAATTTCTGTTCCCCTAGGACTCCCCCAGGGATATCGGGAGGATTTTCTCGCTCCCAAATTCTAATACCCGCAGCCCGGATCGTTTGTCTTTCTTCCGGTGTGAACAGGGCTCCTAAAATGAACTGCATTTCATCCCAAGTGTAAAGATTAGGGCCCAGAAACTGGTCGAGCTGCTCTGACAACCCCAAAGGGTCCTCTAATAACTTTTTCATCTCTTTCTTAAATTCCCGCACCTCGGTGCTAGTCAGAGGTACATTCACAAAGCCCACCCCCCCCGGGGCTCCCGGCATGGGTACCTCTCTCAAAGGGAACATACCCTCCTTATGTTCCCCTTTACAAGACGGCAAAGGAAAATTCCGAACATCCCTTACTATCTGATCTAATTCAGTGACCCGGGTTCTCCGAGTCTCCCCGAGCAGAGGGGCACCCGGTCTCACAGAGTCCCCCCCCTTCCCGTTCATTATCCTCCTCCTCCCCCCCCCAATCTTCTTCTGTTTCGTCGAATTCAGGGTTGTATGGGGGTGGCAAATGATCCGGAGGTTCCCAACTTTCTTCTCTCTTCTTAATCTTCTTTCCCCCAAGGTCTTTTGTCATGAATAAGGAGTGAGACCTCCTCCAACATGAAGCATATTCAATTTCTTCTTGGTTTACTGGAGTCTTACTACATACGTAGAGATTCAAAGCCTGGCACAACCAATTCTCCATTGACCCGAACTGCGGCCAGTACAGTGGGTCAGATCTAATAGGTTCTTTCACCCACTCAAACATACAGTACTGTATCATTGTTTTTTTCTCTTTTCCCCGGGTGCAACCCTGCCCCCACTTCCCGAGCATCACCCCTAAAGGACTGTCGGGTGGAATGCTCGCACCAGGACTTTCAAGTCCTTGATTCTTTATAGCCTTCTCTCTGCTAGGCCTATTTCCCATTTCACTTTCCCGTGGGACTTTTTCACCTGGAACCGTTTCGCTTCGCCCCTTCACTGGCCGGTCTCCTTGCGGAGAAACGGAACCGCAGTTAGAAGGGCTCCACACTCGCTCCGCAGACAATTCTGCGTCTCACACACACAGTCCCAATCCCGCTATCCCAGCCGCCCGAGTAGTACTTAACAGTCAATTTTCTTACCCGGGTCCCGTGCACAGAAATTATCGGCTGCCGCGCGTAACTCAATCCCGTTAACTCAATTCTTCCCTTCCCCTCCTTTGCTCCGGGAGTCCTCTGTCCGGATAGGACCCGCTGCCCCTCACGGGATGAGACAGTGGGTTGGAGACCACTGAAATCAGCGGGGCGCGCCGTCCCCTCTTCGCTGTCTCACCTCGCAGGAACAGGAGTGCTGGATCCCGGACGAGCCCCCAAATTGTGAGAAACACCGGCTCACACTTAAAATTTTAAAGAGGACGAAGTCACTGGAGCAAAGGTTTATTGTACGAAGCAGCGCTGAATCGGGTGCATCTCAAAGGAGAGGCACACACATCTTTAGTTTTTTAGAAATGTTATACCTTTCTTTCCCGGCCGCCTGAATACCTGTCTCTCTTCTCATTGGCTGAGAAGTTGGAGCTCACATTCTTCCCGACCGCCTAAAGACACAAACCTTTAATTAACAATACATTGTTTCACAGTCTCTGCTAATATCTACTGTCTAATGTTAGTAGTTACAAACATCCCGGTGGTCATCTTCTTGACCTAGTGTCCATATCCTTCTTTTCTTCAGTCACCCCCCAGGTGGCCTTTATCCACTTATCACCTTCCACCGTCCTTTGTTCGCTTATCAGTCTACCATCAATTCGGTTCTCTTTACCTAAATGGCTTCTTGTAAACCAGAGCCTCTGGGCCATTCCAGGGTACTTGTAAGGATTAGTTAGATGCTATAACCGAGCACACAAATAGAAATATACCAAGTAGCTGAAGCAAAATTCAGCTCATTTCTCACAATCCACCCCCTTTTTATTTATTACATTTTTGCTGAAGCTTATTATCTTCTTCCCATTTATTCAACAATAACTGTAATCTTTCATTTTGTTCTTCTTTTCGGTGATCTCTTTTTCTTAAGACCATTATCCTCTGCGATGTAGCACCTTGATTCACAGCATCCACATTCGATAGACTGGTCACTTGCATTCCTTCTACCACTCTAGAAATTAATCCCACTGCACGAGGAATAAAACAAGGTATGAACAGCAGTCCAGCAAGAGCACATAATAGAATGAAGCCTACCTTCTTCCACCAAGATATTCCAAAAAAATCATTCCACCAGTTGACATCCATCATAGATTTCCACCTTTGCACTGGGACGTGTGCTAGTTTTCTGATGTTTGCTGCTATATCTCTTACAGCTTGTCCGTTGTCATCAATATGAAGACAACACTCTGATGTGTTAAATTTGCCACATACCCCCCCCTCTTCTGCTAATAGGTAGTCTAGTGCCAGTCTATTTTGGTATATGGCAGTTCGCATCTGTGTTTGTTGGACTGCTATTAAGTCTAAGGCTGAGGCTGTCTCATTGGTAATTATTTCAAGCACTGCTTGCAACCTAATTATTCTATTGAGCATATAAACAGGTGTTCGATATCCCCAGCTACCATCTTGTGCCCATGTTGCTGGTCCATATGTTTCTATTATGCGTTGTGGGGGCCATTCATCCTGCCCCCAATTCTGAGTTCCTCCCATTTCGATCGTTGTTCGTTTCTTTCTCCTCAATTCATCATATAGCCGGACCCCCAGCCCAGCTGCCTGTGTATTAGACAGCAAGAAAAAGAAAGGCATTACATATCCAACATAACAGACTCCTGACCAGTTTGGAGGTAATCTTCGGTAAGCATGTTTCCCACAAATCCAATAATGGCCCTCTAAGGCCCAAGCCCCGTTGGCAAAGGGACCGTCCCATGTTTCATCACCTTGTGGTGTTTCATAGTATAGCGGATCTTCTGTGCCCCATGGTCCTCCTGAGGCGTTTAAATCCCCATTGGAGTCACAATAGTCACATTCAAAGGCCTCTGCATCCGGATGCCATTTACAGTTACATCCTCCCTCTCTTATCGTTCGGTTTGTAGCTGACCAGAACTTTGTGAAATATGTTCTGGTCCCATTTGAATTTTGCCAAGCCCATTGATAGACTCTTATTACATGGGTTTTGCTGGTAGTATTGTCCCGCTGACAAGCCAGGAACAGAGAATCTTTAAAACCCCCCTTTTTGCCAATCTCTCTTGCCGCTGCCCTGCAACCAGCATGCCAAGGTTCATGGAAGGAACATCTTACCCAGGTGCCATCTCTAAGCTTAATGTGTGTTTGGTTCCATCTTCCTTGGTACCTCCGGCAATTATAAGGAGTACACAGTGAGTCATAACAATCCATTCCTGGTGATAATGTCCACTCACATTCACTTTTCCCTAAATATTTCCCTCCCGATTTGGCTCTGTTCAGGCAATAATTCCCTTTTCCTGGGTACAATATTTTCCATGCAGCTCCCTCTTCTGCCCAGACCTTTGTTCCATGGCGTACTGTACTTAAGCTACTCACCAGCCACTTAGGCTGCACAGGCCGGGCTACCCATGGCCATTCTTCAGATCCCCTCGGGCTTCCACATACCCAACAATTACTCAAATTAAAGCTTTTTGCTATTTCATTCCCTAATGTTACAAATTGGTTATCTTCCATTTGACTGTAACACAGAGGGAGGGTCACAAGGTTCATTAGTATGGTAGCATAAAACCTGCCAAGGTCTGGCACAGCCTTCCCTCCCATCTCTCAACGCCTACTGGATTGCAGCCAGCAGCGGAGACCGCTCACAGAAGTGGAGTGAAGAGACTGAGCCAGTCTTGCCCTTGGCTTTAGTTTTTAGAACCTTTGCTGGTAACCTCCCCAGGTATTACACTTTTATTTCATTACTCTCGATTTTACCAATTCTGTCTTTTAAGAGTCAATTTCAGTGGATCACTTCCCTGGGTTACTGTCCACTCTCCAGGAGGTGGGGCTATTGGTCCTTTTACCCGTGTAGCACGTGTCCACCCCTTCTCCTTAGTTCGCACAGCTGCTTCTGTTGTCAGGAGTACCAGGAAAGGTCCTTCCCACGCTGGAGTCAGAGTATCCTCTTGCCAGGACTTCACTAGTACCCAGTCTCCAGGCTGTATCTGGTGTAGTTTGAAATCCAGTGGAGCCGTCTGAGGCAGCAATCCACGCTGTCTCAAATCTGTAAGAGATTGGGCTAACCCCCACAGGTAATTTTTAAGAAAGACATCATTAATTTCAGGAATTGGCACACCTTCTTCCCTTCCCAGATATGGAAGTCCGAATAGCATTTCATAGGGAGATACTCCTAAATCCTTCCTTGGAGCAGTCCTGATTCTCAACAGGGCTAGGGGCAGGCATTTGGTCCAGGGCAACTTAGTCTCTATTACCAGCTGGGTGATATGTGTTTTGTGGTTTGATACTCTATGATATCGAGACCATTATGCCCTGGTACCTCTTCCTCTGTCTTCCCCTATAAATATTGGGAAGGGTTGATGCTTTTGTCAGTAGTTAAAACTAAGTCATCTTTTTCCATTAAGATGGTTTCGTATTTCAGAATCCTAGAATCAGTCAACCACCGTCCGGATTTTTGGCTTAATATTGTTCTCACTATGTGGGGGGTGGATACTATCAGTGTTCCCCCAAAGGTCAGTTTCCGGCTTTCCTCCACCAGTAAGGCTGTTGCTGCCACCGCTTGCACACAGGTTGGCCACCCTCGTGACACCGGATCCAATACTTTAGATCAATAGGCTACTGGTTGTTTCTGCCCTCCCCAGACCTGGGCTAACACTCCATAGGCCATTCCACTCTCAACATTTACATAAAGGTGGAATGGCTTTCCTAGGGAAGGAAGAGACAATACAGGTGCTTGTATTAGTTTTTGTTTAAGTTCTTCAAACTGCTGCCGCTCCTCTGCTGTCCACTGGGGGTCTTCTGTCTCTTCTTGCAATTTTTCATACAAAAATTTCACATGTTGGCTAAAATTATCAATCCATAGTCGGCAGTATCCAAGGAGGCCCAAAAACTTTCTTATTTCTTTCTTACTCCTTGGAATTGGAGTTGTTACAATACCAGAAATTCGTTCTGGGTTTATTCTCCTTTTCCCTTCGCTGATCACGTGCCCGAGGTACCTCACCTCCTTTTCTACAAACTGCAACTTAGTTTCTGAGACTCGGAGCCCTTTTTCTCCCAAGTAGTTAAGTAATTTGATGGTTGCAGGTGGAACCTCCATCTCCTCTTCCCCCGATATTAGTAAATCATCTACATACTGAAGCAGCTTGATCCCTGGGGAAAACGAAATTTCCTCAAGTATTTGTTCCAACACTTGCCCAAAAAGGTTGGGTGATTCCGTAAACCCCTGTGGTAACGTGGTCCAGCGGAATTGCTGCCTCCTCCCTGTTACCGGGTCCTCCCATTCAAAGGCAAACATGTCCCGACTTTCCACCGCCAAGGGACAGGTCCAAAAAGCATCTTTAAGGTCTACTACACTGAACCACTTGTGTTCATGAGGTATTTTGCTTAGCAATGTATAAGGATTGGGTACTACCGGGTGACGTGTCTGAACAATTTTATTCAGCTCCCTTAAATCTTGCACTAATCTCCAACTCCCATCCGACTTTCTGACGGGTAAAATAGGTGTATTATAAGGAGACATGCAGGGCTCTAAGAGACCATCTTTCAACAATCCCTCAATTACAGGTTGGAGCCCCTTCCTCCCTTCTAGAGATATAGGATATTGTTTTACACGCACAGGCTGACTTTCTTTCTTTAATTCCACTTTGAGGGGGAGTACGTCCAGTCCTCCCCGGTTTCCCTCCGCCACCCAGACTATTGGATTAATCACTTTTTCATCCTCTGTGGTCAACTTATAAAGCTGCACCATCATCCTATCATCTTTTGGAACTATTCCGATCCCTAACAATATCTGTAAATCCCTCCCCAATAAGTTCGCTCCTACTTCAGGTATCACTACTAAGTCCATTTTTGCTTCTCGGTTATTCCCTCGTATAGTTACTTGCTCTACAATAGGGACTGAAAACCCTTCCCCTTTTCTCCCAACCACGTTCGTCGTAAGTTCCCCAATTTCATATCCCTGTGGGATTTTGGTTATACTTGTTCTTTCTGCTCCTGTGTCCACTAGGAATACATATTCCTCCTTCTGGGGTCCTAATTTTAAATTTATCAAGGGCTCAATGTGATGGTTCGACCCCAGAAGGTAGAGCCCCTGACACCCCTATTCTAAAGAATAATCATCCCGCTCCATTACTCGAAACACTCCGTTTTCCTTCTGCCTCATCGGACAATCCCTCTTAAAGTGCCCCTCTCTCCCACAATGAAAACACCTTCTAGGACCTACTTGCCACCCATGAGGGTTCCCCCTCCCAGCCGGTTGAACCTTATATTCTCTGCGCTCACGCTGTGGCCCGCGGCTGGGACCTCTGCCACGTTCACACCACCTCTCTCCCTCTCTCAGGCTGCCGCCCCGTTACTTGTTCCACTGCTGCCACCATCAACTTAGCTTTAGCTTTCTGCTTCTCATCATCTCTCCTGACATACACTTTCTGAGCCTCTCGCAACAATTCATTCAAGCTCCGATCATGCCAGTCTTCCAGTTTCTCTAACTCCTTCTTTATATCAGGCCACGCCTTAGTGACAAAATTAACCTTCAACAACTCTCGCCCCACATCATTCTCGGGATCTATTCCTGAGTATTGTTGTATATTTCTCCTTAACCTTTCCAGCCAATCTGTAGGAGATTCATCTTTTTGTTGCGTGCTTTCAAAGGCTTTATCAAAATTCTGTCCTTTTGGGACTGCCTCTTTTATTCCCCTGATTACTAATCTTCTGTAATCAGACATATTATTCCTCCCCTCCGCATTATTCTGATCCCAGGCAGGCCTGGTCACAGGGAATTTCTGTTCCCCTAGGACTCCCCCAGGGATATCGGGAGGATTTTCTCGCTCCCAAATTCTAATACCCGCAGCCCGGATCGTTTGTCTTTCTTCCGGTGTGAACAGGGCTCCTAAAATGAACTGCATTTCATCCCAAGTGTAAAGATTAGGGCCCAGAAACTGGTCGAGCTGCTCTGACAACCCTAAAGGGTCCTCTAATAACTTTTTCATCTCTTTCTTAAATTCCCGCACCTCGGTGCTAGTCAGAGGTACATTCACAAAGCCCACCCCCCCCGGGGCTCCCGGCATGGGTACCTCTCTCAAAGGGAACATACCCTCCTTATGTTCCCCTTTACAAGACGGCAAAGGAAAATTCCGAACATCCCTTACTATCTGATCTAATTCAGTGACCCGGGTTCTCCGAGTCTCCCCGAGCAGAGGGGCACCCGGTCTCACAGAGTCCCCCCCCTTCCCGTTCATTATCCTCCTCCTCCCCCCCCCAATCTTCTTCTGTTTCGTCGAATTCAGGGTTGTATGGGGGTGGCAAATGATCCGGAGGTTCCCAACTTTCTTCTCTCTTCTTAATCTTCTTTCCCCCGAGGTCTTTTGTCATGAATAAGGAGTGAGACCTCCTCCAACATGAAGCATATTCAATTTCTTCTTGGTTTACTGGAGTCTTACTACATACGTAGAGATTCAAAGCCTGGCACAACCAATTCTCCATTGACCCGAACTGCGGCCAGCACAGTGGGTCAGATCTAATAGGTTCTTTCACCCACTCAAACATACAGTACTGTATCATTGTTTTTTTCTCTTTTCCCCGGGTGCAACCCTGCCCCCACTTCCCGAGCATCACCCCTAAAGGACTGTCGGGTGGAATGCTCGCACCAGGACTTTCAAGTCCTTGATTCTTTATAGCCTTCTCTCTGCTAGGCCTATTTCCCATTTCACTTTCCCGTGGGACTTTTTCACCTGGAACCGTTTCGCTTCGCCCCTTCACTGGCCGGTCTCCTCGCGGAGAAACGGAACCGCAGTTAGAAGGGCTCCACACTCGCTCCGCAGACAATTCTGCGTCTCACACACACAGTCCCAATCCCGCTATCCCAGCCGCCCGAGTAGTACTTAACAGTCAATTTTCTTACCCGGGTCCCGTGCACAGAAATTATCGGCTGCCGCGCGTAACTCAATCCCGTTAACTCAATTCTTCCCTTCCCCTCCTTTGCTCCGGGAGTCCTCTGTCCGGATAGGACCCGCTGCCCCTCACGGGATGAGACAGTGGGTTGGAGACCACTGAAATCAGCGGGGCGCGCCGTCCCCTCTTCGCTGTCTCACCTCGCAGGAACAGGAGCGCTGGCTCCCGGACGAGCCCCCAAATTGTGAGAAACACCGGCTCACACTTACAATTTTAAAGAGGACGAAGTCACTGGAGCAAAGGTTTATTGTACGAAGCAGCGCTGAATCGGGTGCATCTCAAAGGAGAGGCACACACATCTTTAGTTTTTTAGAAATGTTATACCTTTCTTTCCCGGCCGCCTGAATACCTGTCTCTCTTCTCATTGGCTGAGAAGTTGGAGCTCACATTCTTCCCGACCGCCTAAAGACACAAACCTTTAATTAACAATACATTGTTTCACAGTCTCTGCTAATATCTACTGTCTAATGTTAGTAGTTACAAACATCCCGGTGGTCATCTTCTTGACCTAGTGTCCATATCCTTCTTTTCTTCAGTCACCCCCCAGGTGGCCTTTATCCACTTATCACCTTCCACCGTCCTTTGTTCGCTTATCAGTCTACCATCAATTCGGTTCTCTTTACCTAAATGGCTTCTTGTAAACCAGAGTCTCTGGGCCATTCCAGGGTACTTGTAAGGATTAGTTAGATGCTATAACCGAGCACACAAATAGAAATATACCAAGTAGCTGAAGCAAAATTCAGCTCATTTCTCACAATCCACCCCCTTTTTATTTATTACATTTTTGCTGAAGCTTATTATCTTCTTCCCATTTATTCAACAATAACTGTAATCTTTCATTTTGTTCTTCTTTTCGGTGATCTCTTTTTCTTAAGACCATTATCCTCTGCGATGTAGCACCTTGATTCACAGCATCCACATTCGATAGACTGGTCACTTGCATTCCTTCTACCACTCTAGAAATTAATCCCACTGCACGAGGAATAAAACAAGGTATGAACAGCAGTCCAGCAAGAGCACATAATAGAATGAAGCCTACCTTCTTCCACCAAGATATTCCAAAAAAATCATTCCACCAGTTGACATCCATCATAGATTTCCACCTTTGCACTGGGACGTGTGCTAGTTTTCTGATGTTTGCTGCTATATCTCTTACAGCTTGTCCGTTGTCATCAATATGAAGACAACACTCTGATGTGTTAAATTTGCCACATACCCCCCCCTCTTCTGCTAATAGGTAGTCTAGTGCCAGTCTATTTTGGTATATGGCAGTTCGCATCTGTGTTTGTTGGACTGCTATTAAGTCTAAGGCTGAGGCTGTCTCATTGGTAATTATTTCAAGCACTGCTTGCAACCTAATTATTCTATTGAGCATATAAACAGGTGTTCGATATCCCCAGCTACCATCTTGTGCCCATGTTGCTGGTCCATATGTTTCTATTATGCGTTGTGGGGGCCATTCATCCTGCCCCCAATTCTGAGTTCCTCCCATTTCGATCGTTGTTCGTTTCTTTCTCCTCAATTCATCATATAGCCGGACCCCCAGCCCAGCTGCCTGTGTATTAGACAGCAAGAAAAAGAAAGGCATTACATATCCAACATAACAGACTCCTGACCAGTTTGGAGGTAATCTTCGGTAAGCATGTTTCCCACAAATCCAATAATGGCCCTCTAAGGCCCAAGCCCCGTTGGCAAAGGGACCGTCCCATGTTTCATCACCTTGTGGTGTTTCATAGTATAGCGGATCTTCTGTGCCCCATGGTCCTCCTGAGGCGTTTAAATCCCCATTGGAGTCACAATAGTCACATTCAAAGGCCTCTGCATCCGGATGCCATTTACAGTTACATCCTCCCTCTCTTATCGTTCGGTTTGTAGCTGACCAGAACTTTGTGAAATATGTTCTGGTCCCATTTGAATTTTGCCAAGCCCATTGATAGACTCTTATTACATGGGTTTTGCTGGTAGTATTGTCCCGCTGACAAGCCAGGAACAGAGAATCTTTAAAACCCCCCTTTTTGCCAATCTCTCTTGCCGCTGCCCTGCAACCAGCATGCCAAGGTTCATGGAAGGAACATCTTACCCAGGTGCCATCTCTAAGCTTAATGTGTGTTTGGTTCCATCTTCCTTGGTACCTCCGGCAATTATAAGGAGTACACAGTGAGTCATAACAATCCATTCCTGGTGATAATGTCCACTCACATTCACTTTTCCCTAAATATTTCCCTCCCGATTTGGTTCTGTTCAGGCAATAATTCCCTTTTCCTGGGTACAATATTTTCCATGCAGCTCCCTCTTCTGCCCAGACCTTTGTTCCATGGCGTACTGTACTTAAGCTACTCACCAGCCACTTAGGCTGCACAGGCCGGGCTACCCATGGCCATTCTTCAGATCCCCTCGGGCTTCCACATACCCAACAATTACTCAAATTAAAGCTTTTTGCTATTTCATTCCCTAATGTTACAAATTGGTTATCTTCCATTTGACTGTAACACAGAGGGATGGTCACAAGGTTCATTAGTATGGTAGCATAAAACCTGCCAAGGTCTGGCACAGCCTTCCCTCCCATCTCTCAACGCCTACTGGATTGCAGCCAGCAGCGGAGACCGCTCACAGAAGAGGAGTGAAGAGACTGAGCCAGTCTTGCCCTTGGCTCTAGTTTTTAGAACCTTTGCTGGTAACCTCCCCAGGTATTACACTTTTATTTCATTACTCTCGATTTTACCAATTCTGTCTTTTAAGAGTCAATTTCAGTGGATCGCTTCCCTGGGTTACTGTCCACTCTCCAGGAGGTGGGGCTATTGGTCCTTTTACCCGTGTAGCACGTGTCCACCCCTTCTCCTTAGTTCGCACAGCTGCTTCTGTTGTCAGGAGTACCAGGAAAGGTCCTTCCCACGCTGGAGTCAGAGTATCCTCTTGCCAGGACTTCACTAGTACCCAGTCTCCAGGCTGTATCTGGTGTAGTTTGAAATCCAGTGGAGCCGTCTGAGGCAGCAATCCACGCTGTCTCAAATCTGTAAGAGATTGGGCTAACCCCCACAGGTAATTTTTAAGAAAGACATCATTAATTTCAGGAATTGGCACACCTTCTTCCCTTCCCAGATATGGAAGTCCGAATAGCATTTCATAGGGAGATACTCCTAAATCCTTCCTTGGAGCAGTCCTAATTCTCAACAGGGCTAGGGGCAGGCATTTGGTCCAGGGCAACTTAGTCTCTATTACCAGCTGGGTGATATGTGTTTTGTGGTTTGATACTCTATGATATCGAGACCATTATGCCCTGGTACCTCTTCCTCTGTCTTCCCCTATAAATATTGGGAAGGGTTGATGCTTTTGTCAGTAGTTAAAACTAAGTCATCTTTTTCCATTAAGATGGTTTCGTATTTCAGAATCCTAGAATCAGTCAACCACCGTCCGGATTTTTGGCTTAATATTGTTCTCACTATGTGGGGGGTGGATACTATCAGTGTTCCCCCAAAGGTCAGTTTCCGGCTTTCCTCCACCAGTAAGGCTGTTGCTGCCACCGCTTGCACACAGGTTGGCCACCCTCGTGACACCGGATCCAATACTTTAGATCAATAGGCTACTGGTTGTTTCTGCCCTCCCCAGACCTGGGCTAACGCTCCATAGGCCATTCCACTCTCAACATTTACATAAAGGTGGAATGGCTTTCCTAGGGAAGGAAGAGACAATACAGGTGCTTGTATTAGTTTTTGTTTAAGTTCTTCAAACTGCTGCCGCTCCTCTGCTGTCCACTGGGGGTCTTCTGTCTCTTCTTGCAATTTTTCATACAAAAATTTCACATGTTGGCTAAAATTATCAATCCATAGTCGGCAGTATCCAAGGGGGCCCAAAAACTTTCTTATTTCTTTCTTACTCCTTGGAATTGGAGTTGTTACAATACCAGAAATTCGTTCTGGGTTTATTCTCCTTTTCCCTTCGCTGATCACGTGCCTGAGGTACCTCACCTCCTTTTCTACAAACTGCAACTTAGTTTCTGAGACTCGGAGCCCTTTTTCTCCCAAGTAGTTAAGTAATTTGATGGTTGCAGGTCGAACCTCCATCTCCTCTTCCCCCGATATTAGTAAATCATCTACATACTGAAGCAGCTTGATCCCTGGGGAAAACGAAATTTCCTCAAGTATTTGTTCCAACACTTGCCCAAAAAGGTTGGGTGATTCCGTAAACCCCTGTGGTAACGTGGTCCAGCGGAATTGCTGCCTCCTCCCTGTTACCGGGTCCTCCCATTCAAAGGCAAACATGTCCCGACTTTCCACCGCCAAGGGACAGGTCCAAAAAGCATCTTTAAGGTCTACTACACTGAACCACTTGTGTTCATGAGGTATTTTGCTTAGCAATGTATAAGGATTGGGTACTACCGGGTGACGTGTCTGAACAATTTTATTCAGCTCCCTTAAATCTTGCACTAATCTCCAACTCCCATCCGACTTTCTGACGGGTAAAATAGGTGTATTATAAGGAGACATGCAGGGCTCTAAGAGACCATCTTTCAACAATCCCTCAATTACAGGTTGGAGCCCCTTCCTCCCTTCTAGAGATATAGGATATTGTTTTACACGCACAGGCTGACTTTCTTTCTTTAATTCCACTTTGAGGGGGAGTACGTCCAGTCCTCCCCGGTTTCCCTCCGCCACCCAGACTATTGGATTAATCACTTTTTCATCCTCTGTGGTCAACTTATAAAGCTGCACCATCATCCTATCATCTTTTGGAACTATTCCGATCCCTAACAATATCTGTAAATCCCTCCCCAATAAGTTCGCTCCTACTTCAGGTATCACTACTAAGTCCATTTTTACTTCTCGGTTATTCCCTCGTATAGTTACTTGCTCTACAATAGGGACTGAAAACCCTTCCCCTTTTCTCCCAACCACGTTCGTCGTAAGTTCCCCAATTTCATATCCCTGTGGGATTTTGGTTATACTTGTTCTTTCTGCTCCTGTGTCCACTAGGAATACATATTCCTCCTTCTGGGGTCCTAATTTTAAATTTATCAAGGGCTCAATGTGATGGTTCGACCCCAGAAGGTAGAGCCCCTGACACCCCTATTCTAAAGAATAATCATCCCGCTCCATTACTCGAAACACTCCGTTTTCCTTCTGCCTCATCGGACAATCCCTCTTAAAGTGCCCCTCTCTCCCACAATGAAAACACCTTCTAGGACCTACTTGCCACCCATGAGGGTTCCCCCTCCCAGCCGGTTGAACCTTATATTCTCTGCGCTCACGCTGTGGCCCGCGGCTGGGACCTCTGCCACGTTCACACCACCTCTCTCTCTCTCTCTCTCTCCCTCTCTCAGGCTGCCGCCCCGTTACTTGTTCCACTGCTGCCACCATCAACTTAGCTTTAGCTTTCTGCTTCTCATCATCTCTCCTGACATACACTTTCTGAGCCTCTCGCAACAATTCATTCAAGCTCCGATCATGCCAGTCTTCCAGTTTCTCTAACTCCTTCTTTATATCAGGCCACGCCTTAGTGACAAAATTAACCTTCAACAACTCTCGCCCCACATCATTCTCGGGATCTATTCCTGAGTATTGTTGTATATTTCTCCTTAACCTTTCCAGCCAATCTGTAGGAGATTCATCTTTTTGTTGCGTGCTTTCAAAGGCTTTATCAAAATTCTGTCCTTTTGGGACTGCCTCTTTTATTCCCCTGATTACTAATCTTCTGTAATCAGACATATTATTCCTCCCCTCCGCATTATTCTGATCCCAGGCAGGCCTGGTCACAGGGAATTTCTGTTCCCCTAGGACTCCCCCAGGGATATCGGGAGGATTTTCTCGCTCCCAAATTCTAATACCCGCAGCCCGGATCGTTTGTCTTTCTTCCGGTGTGAACAGGGCTCCTAAAATGAACTGCATTTCATCCCAAGTGTAAAGATTAGGGCCCAGAAACTGGTCGAGCTGCTCTGACAACCCTAAAGGGTCCTCTAATAACTTTTTCATCTCTTTCTTAAATTCCCGCACCTCGGTGCTAGTCAGAGGTACATTCACAAAGCCCACCCCCCCCGGGGCTCCCGGCATGGGTACCTCTCTCAAAGGGAACATACCCTCCTTATGTTCCCCTTTACAAGACGGCAAAGGAAAATTCCGAACATCCCTTACTATCTGATCTAATTCAGTGACCCGGGTTCTCCGAGTCTCCCCGAGCAGAGGGGCACCCGGTCTCACAGAGTCCCCCCCCTTCCCGTTCATTATCCTCCTCCTCCCCCCCCCAATCTTCTTCTGTTTCGTCGAATTCAGGGTTGTATGGGGGTGGCAAATGATCCGGAGGTTCCCAACTTTCTTCTCTCTTCTTAATCTTCTTTCCCCCAAGGTCTTTTGTCATGAATAAGGAGTGAGACCTCCTCCAACATGAAGCATATTCAATTTCTTCTTGGTTTACTGGAGTCTTACTACATACGTAGAGATTCAAAGCCTGGCACAACCAATTCTCCATTGACCCGAACTGCGGCCAGCACAGTGGGTCAGATCTAATAGGTTCTTTCACCCACTCAAACATACAGTACTGTATCATTGTTTTTTTCTCTTTTCCCCGGGTGCAACCCTGCCCCCACTTCCCGAGCATCACCCCTAAAGGACTGTCGGGTGGAATGCTCGCACCAGGACTTTCAAGTCCTTGATTCTTTATAGCCTTCTCTCTGCTAGGCCTATTTCCCATTTCACTTTCCCGTGGGACTTTTTCACCTGGAACCGTTTCGCTTCGCCCCTTCACTGGCCGGTCTCCTCGCGGAGAAACGGAACCGCAGTTAGAAGGGCTCCACACTCGCTCCGCAGACAATTCTGCGTCTCACACACACAGTCCCAATCCCGCTATCCCAGCCGCCCGAGTAGTACTTAACAGTCAATTTTCTTACCCGGGTCCCCTGCACAGAACTTATCGGCTGCCGCGCGTGACTCAATCCCGTTAACTCAATTCTTCCCTTCCCCTCCTTTGCTCCGGGAGTCCTCTGTCCGGATAGGACCCGCTGCCCCTCACGGGATGAGACAGTGGGTTGGAGACCACTGAAATCAGCGGGGCGCGCCGTCCCCTCTTCGCTGTCTCACCTCGCAGGAACAGGAGCGCTGGCTCCCGGACGAGCCCCCAAATTGTGAGAAACACCGGCTCACACTTACAATTTTAAAGAGGACGAAGTCACTGGAGCAAAGGTTTATTGTACGAAGCAGCGCTGAATCGGGTGCATCTCAAAGGAGAGGCACACACATCTTTAGTTTTTTAGAAATGTTATACCTTTCTTTCCCGGCCGCCTGAATACCTGTCTCTCTTCTCATTGGCTGAGAAGTTGGAGCTCACATTCTTCCCGACCGCCTAAAGACACAAACCTTTAATTAACAATACATTGTTTCACAGTCTCTGCTAATATCTACTGTCTAATGTTAGTAGTTACAAACATCCCGGTGGTCATCTTCTTGACCTAGTGTCCATATCCTTCTTTTCTTCAGTCACCCCCCAGGTGGCCTTTATCCACTTATCACCTTCCACCGTCCTTTGTTCGCTTATCAGTCTACCATCAATTCGGTTCTCTTTACCTAAATGGCTTCTTGTAAACCAGAGTCTCTGGGCCATTCCAGGGTACTTGTAAGGATTAGTTAGATGCTATAACCGAGCACACAAATAGAAATATACCAAGTAGCTGAAGCAAAATTCAGCTCATTTCTCACAATCCACCCCCTTTTTATTTATTACATTTTTGCTGAAGCTTATTATCTTCTTCCCATTTATTCAACAATAACTGTAATCTTTCATTTTGTTCTTCTTTTCGGTGATCTCTTTTTCTTAAGACCATTATCCTCTGCGATGTAGCACCTTGATTCACAGCATCCACATTCGATAGACTGGTCACTTGCATTCCTTCTACCACTCTAGAAATTAATCCCACTGCACGAGGAATAAAACAAGGTATGAACAGCAGTCCAGCAAGAGCACATAATAGAATGAAGCCTACCTTCTTCCACCAAGATATTCCAAAAAAATCATTCCACCAGTTGACATCCATCATAGATTTCCACCTTTGCACTGGGACGTGTGCTAGTTTTCTGATGTTTGCTGCTATATCTCTTACAGCTTGTCCGTTGTCATCAATATGAAGACAACACTCTGATGTGTTAAATTTGCCACATACCCCCCCCTCTTCTGCTAATAGGTAGTCTAGTGCCAGTCTATTTTGGTATATGGCAGTTCGCATCTGTGTTTGTTGGACTGCTATTAAGTCTAAGGCTGAGGCTGTCTCATTGGTAATTATTTCAAGCACTGCTTGCAACCTAATTATTCTATTGAGCATATAAACAGGTGTTCGATATCCCCAGCTACCATCTTGTGCCCATGTTGCTGGTCCATATGTTTCTATTATGCGTTGTGGGGGCCATTCATCCTGCCCCCAATTCTGAGTTCCTCCCATTTCGATCGTTGTTCGTTTCTTTCTCCTCAATTCATCATATAGCCGGACCCCCAGCCCAGCTGCCTGTGTATTAGACAGCAAGAAAAAGAAAGGCATTACATATCCAACATAACAGACTCCTGACCAGTTTGGAGGTAATCTTCGGTAAGCATGTTTCCCACAAATCCAATAATGGCCCTCTAAGGCCCAAGCCCCGTTGGCAAAGGGACCGTCCCATGTTTCATCACCTTGTGGTGTTTCATAGTATAGCGGATCTTCTGTGCCCCATGGTCCTCCTGAGGCGTTTAAATCCCCATTGGAGTCACAATAGTCACATTCAAAGGCCTCTGCATCCGGATGCCATTTACAGTTACATCCTCCCTCTCTTATCGTTCGGTTTGTAGCTGACCAGAACTTTGTGAAATATGTTCTGGTCCCATTTGAATTTTGCCAAGCCCATTGATAGACTCTTATTACATGGGTTTTGCTGGTAGTATTGTCCCGCTGACAAGCCAGGAACAGAGAATCTTTAAAACCCCCCTTTTTGCCAATCTCTCTTGCCGCTGCCCTGCAACCAGCATGCCAAGGTTCATGGAAGGAACATCTTACCCAGGTGCCATCTCTAAGCTTAATGTGTGTTTGGTTCCATCTTCCTTGGTACCTCCGGCAATTATAAGGAGTACACAGTGAGTCATAACAATCCATTCCTGGTGATAATGTCCACTCACATTCACTTTTCCCTAAATATTTCCCTCCCGATTTGGCTCTGTTCAGGCAATAATTCCCTTTTCCTGGGTACAATATTTTCCATGCAGCTCCCTCTTCTGCCCAGACCTTTGTTCCATGGCGTACTGTACTTAAGCTACTCACCAGCCACTTAGGCTGCACAGGCCGGGCTACCCATGGCCATTCTTCAGATCCCCTCGGGCTTCCACATACCCAACAATTACTCAAATTAAAGCTTTTTGCTATTTCATTCCCTAATGTTACAAATTGGTTATCTTCCATTTGACTGTAACACAGAGGGAGGGTCACAAGGTTCATTAGTATGGTAGCATAAAACCTGCCAAGGTCTGGCACAGCCTTCCCTCCCATCTCTCAACGCCTACTGGATTGCAGCCAGCAGCGGAGACCGCTCACAGAAGAGGAGTGAAGAGACTGAGCCAGTCTTGCCCTTGGCTCTAGTTTTTAGAACCTTTGCTGGTAACCTCCCCAGGTATTACACTTTTATTTCATTACTCTCGATTTTACCAATTCTGTCTTTTAAGAGTCAATTTCAGTGGATCACTTCCCTGGGTTACTGTCCACTCTCCAGGAGGTGGGGCTATTGGTCCTTTTACCCGTGTAGCACGTGTCCACCCCTTCTCCTTAGTTCGCACAGCTGCTTCTGTTGTCAGGAGTACCAGGAAAGGTCCTTCCCACGCTGGAGTCAGAGTATCCTCTTGCCAGGACTTCACTAGTACCCAGTCTCCAGGCTGTATCTGGTGTAGTTTGAAATCCAGTGGAGCCGTCTGAGGCAGCAATCCACGCTGTCTCAAATCTGTAAGAGATTGGGCTAACCCCCACAGGTAATTTTTAAGAAAGACATCATTAATTTCAGGAATTGGCACACCTTCTTCCCTTCCCAGATATGGAAGTCCGAATAGCATTTCATAGGGAGATACTCCTAAATCCTTCCTTGGAGCAGTCCTAATTCTCAACAGGGCTAGGGGCAGGCATTTGGTCCAGGGCAACTTAGTCTCTATTACCAGCTGGGTGATATGTGTTTTGTGGTTTGATACTCTATGATATCGAGACCATTATGCCCTGGTACCTCTTCCTCTGTCTTCCCCTATAAATATTGGGAAGGGTTGATGCTTTTGTCAGTAGTTAAAACTAAGTCATCTTTTTCCATTAAGATGGTTTCGTATTTCAGAATCCTAGAATCAGTCAACCACCGTCCGGATTTTTGGCTTAATATTGTTCTCACTATGTGGGGGGTGGATACTATCAGTGTTCCCCCAAAGGTCAGTTTCCGGCTTTCCTCCACCAGTAAGGCTGTTGCTGCCACCGCTTGCACACAGGTTGGCCACCCTCGTGACACCGGATCCAATACTTTAGATCAATAGGCTACTGGTTGTTTCTGCCCTCCCCAGACCTGGGCTAACGCTCCATAGGCCATTCCACTCTCAACATTTACATAAAGGTGGAATGGCTTTCCTAGGGAAGGAAGAGACAATACAGGTGCTTGTATTAGTTTTTGTTTAAGTTCTTCAAACTGCTGCCGCTCCTCTGCTGTCCACTGGGGGTCTTCTGTCTCTTCTTGCAATTTTTCATACAAAAATTTCACATGTTGGCTAAAATTATCAATCCATAGTCGGCAGTATCCAAGGGGGCCCAAAAACTTTCTTATTTCTTTCTTACTCCTTGGAATTGGAGTTGTTACAATACCAGAAATTCGTTCTGGGTTTATTCTCCTTTTCCCTTCGCTGATCACGTGCCCGAGGTACCTCACCTCCTTTTCTACAAACTGCAACTTAGTTTCTGAGACTCGGAGCCCTTTTTCTCCCAAGTAGTTAAGTAATTTGATGGTTGCAGGTCGAACCTCCATCTCCTCTTCCCCCGATATTAGTAAATCATCTACATACTGAAGCAGCTTGATCCCTGGGGAAAACGAAATTTCCTCAAGTATTTGTTCCAACACTTGCCCAAAAAGGTTGGGTGATTCCGTAAACCCCTGTGGTAACGTGGTCCAGCGGAATTGCTGCCTCCTCCCTGTTACCGGGTCCTCCCATTCAAAGGCAAACATGTCCCGACTTTCCACCGCCAAGGGACAGGTCCAAAAAGCATCTTTAAGGTCTACTACACTGAACCACTTGTGTTCATGAGGTATTTTGCTTAGCAATGTATAAGGATTGGGTACTACCGGGTGACGTGTCTGAACAATTTTATTCAGCTCCCTTAAATCTTGCACTAATCTCCAACTCCCATCCGACTTTCTGACGGGTAAAATAGGTGTATTATAAGGAGACATGCAGGGCTCTAAGAGACCATCTTTCAACAATCCCTCAATTACAGGTTGGAGCCCCTTCCTCCCTTCTAGAGATATAGGATATTGTTTTACACGCACAGGCTGACTTTCTTTCTTTAATTCCACTTTGAGGGGGAGTACGTCCAGTCCTCCCCGGTTTCCCTCCGCCACCCAGACTATTGGATTAATCACTTTTTCATCCTCTGTGGTCAACTTATAAAGCTGCACCATCATCCTATCATCTTTTGGAACTATTCCGATCCCTAACAATATCTGTAAATCCCTCCCCAATAAGTTCGCTCCTACTTCAGGTATCACTACTAAGTCCATTTTTGCTTCTCGGTTATTCCCTCGTATAGTTACTTGCTCTACAATAGGGACTGAAAACCCTTCCCCTTTTCTCCCAACCACGTTCGTCGTAAGTTCCCCAATTTCATATCCCTGTGGGATTTTGGTTATACTTGTTCTTTCTGCTCCTGTGTCCACTAGGAATACATATTCCTCCTTCTGGGGTCCTAATTTTAAATTTATCAAGGGCTCAATGTGATGGTTCGACCCCAGAAGGTAGAGCCCCTGACACCCCTATTCTAAAGAATAATCATCCCGCTCCATTACTCGAAACACTCCGTTTTCCTTCTGCCTCATCGGACAATCCCTCTTAAAGTGCCCCTCTCTCCCACAATGAAAACACCTTCTAGGACCTACTTGCCACCCATGAGGGTTCCCCCTCCCAGCCGGTTGAACCTTATATTCTCTGCGCTCACGCTGTGGCCCGCGGCTGGGACCTCTGCCACGTTCACACCACCTCTCTCCCTCTCTCAGGCTGCCGCCCCGTTACTTGTTCCACTGCTGCCACCATCAACTTAGCTTTAGCTTTCTGCTTCTCATCATCTCTCCTGACATACACTTTCTGAGCCTCTCGCAACAATTCATTCAAGCTCCGATCATGCCAGTCTTCCAGTTTCTCTAACTCCTTCTTTATATCAGGCCACGCCTTAGTGACAAAATTAACCTTCAACAACTCTCGCCCCACATCATTCTCGGGATCTATTCCTGAGTATTGTTGTATATTTCTCCTTAACCTTTCCAGCCAATCTGTAGGAGATTCATCCTTTTGTTGCGTGCTTTCAAAGGCTTTATCAAAATTCTGTCCTTTTGGGACTGCCTCTTTTATTCCCCTGATTACTAATCTTCTGTAATCAGACATATTATTCCTCCCCTCCGCATTATTCTGATCCCAGGCAGGCCTGGTCACAGGGAATTTCTGTTCCCCTAGGACTCCCCCAGGGATATCGGGAGGATTTTCTCGCTCCCAAATTCTAATACCCGCAGCCCGGATCGTTTGTCTTTCTTCCGGTGTGAACAGGGCTCCTAAAATGAACTGCATTTCATCCCAAGTGTAAAGATTAGGGCCCAGAAACTGGTCGAGCTGCTCTGACAACCCTAAAGGGTCCTCTAATAACTTTTTCATCTCTTTCTTAAATTCCCGCACCTCGGTGCTAGTCAGAGGTACATTCACAAAGCCCACCCCCCCCGGGGCTCCCGGCATGGGTACCTCTCTCAAAGGGAACATACCCTCCTTATGTTCCCCTTTACAAGACGGCAAAGGAAAATTCCGAACATCCCTTACTATCTGATCTAATTCAGTGACCCGGGTTCTCCGAGTCTCCCCGAGCAGAGGGGCACCCGGTCTCACAGAGTCCCCCCCCTTCCCGTTCATTATCCTCCTCCTCCCCCCCCCAATCTTCTTCTGTTTCGTCGAATTCAGGGTTGTATGGGGGTGGCAAATGATCCGGAGGTTCCCAACTTTCTTCTCTCTTCTTAATCTTCTTTCCCCCGAGGTCTTTTGTCATGAATAAGGAGTGAGACCTCCTCCAACATGAAGCATATTCAATTTCTTCTTGGTTTACTGGAGTCTTACTACATACGTAGAGATTCAAAGCCTGGCACAACCAATTCTCCATTGACCCGAACTGCGGCCAGCACAGTGGGTCAGATCTAATAGGTTCTTTCACCCACTCAAACATACAGTACTGTATCATTGTTTTTTTCTCTTTTCCCCGGGTGCAACCCTGCCCCCACTTCCCGAGCATCACCCCTAAAGGACTGTCGGGTGGAATGCTCGCACCAGGACTTTCAAGTCCTTGATTCTTTATAGCCTTCTCTCTGCTAGGCCTATTTCCCATTTCACTTTCCCGTGGGACTTTTTCACCTGGAACCGTTTCGCTTCGCCCCTTCACTGGCCGGTCTCCTCGCGGAGAAACGGAACCGCAGTTAGAAGGGCTCCACACTCGCTCCGCAGACAATTCTGCGTCTCACACACACAGTCCCAATCCCGCTATCCCAGCCGCCCGAGTAGTACTTAACAGTCAATTTTCTTACCCGGGTCCCGTGCACAGAAATTATCGGCTGCCGCGCGTAACTCAATCCCGTTAACTCAATTCTTCCCTTCCCCTCCTTTGCTCCGGGAGTCCTCTGTCCGGATAGGACCCGCTGCCCCTCACGGGATGAGACAGTGGGTTGGAGACCACTGAAATCAGCGGGGCGCGCCGTCCCCTCTTCGCTGTCTCACCTCGCAGGAACAGGAGCGCTGGCTCCCGGACGAGCCCCCAAATTGTGAGAAACACCGGCTCACACTTACAATTTTAAAGAGGACGAAGTCACTGGAGCAAAGGTTTATTGTACGAAGCAGCGCTGAATCGGGTGCATCTCAAAGGAGAGGCACACACATCTTTAGTTTTTTAGAAATTTTATACCTTTCTTTCCCGGCCGCCTGAATACCTGTCTCTCTTCTCATTGGCTGAGAAGTTGGAGCTCACATTCTTCCCGACCGCCTAAAGACACAAACCTTTAATTAACAATACATTGTTTCACAGTCTCTGCTAATATCTACTGTCTAATGTTAGTAGTTACAAACATCCCGGTGGTCATCTTCTTGACCTAGTGTCCATATCCTTCTTTTCTTCAGTCACCCCCCAGGTGGCCTTTATCCACTTATCACCTTCCACCGTCCTTTGTTCGCTTATCAGTCTACCATCAATTCGGTTCTCTTTACCTAAATGGCTTCTTGTAAACCAGAGCCTCTGGGCCATTCCAGGGTACTTGTAAGGATTAGTTAGATGCTATAACCGAGCACACAAATAGAAATATACCAAGTAGCTGAAGCAAAATTCAGCTCATTTCTCACAATCCACCCCCTTTTTATTTATTACATTTTTGCTGAAGCTTATTATCTTCTTCCCATTTATTCAACAATAACTGTAATCTTTCATTTTGTTCTTCTTTTCGGTGATCTCTTTTTCTTAAGACCATTATCCTCTGCGATGTAGCACCTTGATTCACAGCATCCACATTCGATAGACTGGTCACTTGCATTCCTTCTACCACTCTAGAAATTAATCCCACTGCACGAGGAATAAAACAAGGTATGAACAGCAGTCCAGCAAGAGCACATAATAGAATGAAGCCTACCTTCTTCCACCAAGATATTCCAAAAAAATCATTCCACCAGTTGACATCCATCATAGATTTCCACCTTTGCACTGGGACGTGTGCTAGTTTTCTGATGTTTGCTGCTATATCTCTTACAGCTTGTCCGTTGTCATCAATATGAAGACAACACTCTGATGTGTTAAATTTGCCACATACCCCCCCCTCTTCTGCTAATAGGTAGTCTAGTGCCAGTCTATTTTGGTATATGGCAGTTCGCATCTGTGTTTGTTGGACTGCTATTAAGTCTAAGGCTGAGGCTGTCTCATTGGTAATTATTTCAAGCACTGCTTGCAACCTAATTATTCTATTGAGCATATAAACAGGTGTTCGATATCCCCAGCTACCATCTTGTGCCCATGTTGCTGGTCCATATGTTTCTATTATGCGTTGTGGGGGCCATTCATCCTGCCCCCAATTCTGAGTTCCTCCCATTTCGATCGTTGTTCGTTTCTTTCTCCTCAATTCATCATATAGCCGGACCCCCAGCCCAGCTGCCTGTGTATTAGACAGCAAGAAAAAGAAAGGCATTACATATCCAACATAACAGACTCCTGACCAGTTTGGAGGTAATCTTCGGTAAGCATGTTTCCCACAAATCCAATAATGGCCCTCTAAGGCCCAAGCCCCGTTGGCAAAGGGACCGTCCCATGTTTCATCACCTTGTGGTGTTTCATAGTATAGCGGATCTTCTGTGCCCCATGGTCCTCCTGAGGCGTTTAAATCCCCATTGGAGTCACAATAGTCACATTCAAAGGCCTCTGCATCCGGATGCCATTTACAGTTACATCCTCCCTCTCTTATCGTTCGGTTTGTAGCTGACCAGAACTTTGTGAAATATGTTCTGGTCCCATTTGAATTTTGCCAAGCCCATTGATAGACTCTTATTACATGGGTTTTGCTGGTAGTATTGTCCCGCTGACAAGCCAGGAACAGAGAATCTTTAAAACCCCCCTTTTTGCCAATCTCTCTTGCCGCTGCCCTGCAACCAGCATGCCAAGGTTCATGGAAGGAACATCTTACCCAGGTGCCATCTCTAAGCTTAATGTGTGTTTGGTTCCATCTTCCTTGGTACCTCCGGCAATTATAAGGAGTACACAGTGAGTCATAACAATCCATTCCTGGTGATAATGTCCACTCACATTCACTTTTCCCTAAATATTTCCCTCCCGATTTGGCTCTGTTCAGGCAATAATTCCCTTTTCCTGGGTACAATATTTTCCATGCAGCTCCCTCTTCTGCCCAGACCTTTGTTCCATGGCGTACTGTACTTAAGCTACTCACCAGCCACTTAGGCTGCACAGGCCGGGCTACCCATGGCCATTCTTCAGATCCCCTCGGGCTTCCACATACCCAACAATTACTCAAATTAAAGCTTTTTGCTATTTCATTCCCTAATGTTACAAATTGGTTATCTTCCATTTGACTGTAACACAGAGGGAGGGTCACAAGGTTCATTAGTATGGTAGCATAAAACCTGCCAAGGTCTGGCACAGCCTTCCCTCCCATCTCTCAACGCCTACTGGATTGCAGCCAGCAGCGGAGACCGCTCACAGAAGAGGAGTGAAGAGACTGAGCCAGTCTTGCCCTTGGCTCTAGTTTTTAGAACCTTTGCTGGTAACCTCCCCAGGTATTACACTTTTATTTCATTACTCTCGATTTTACCAATTCTGTCTTTTAAGAGTCAATTTCAGTGGATCGCTTCCCTGGGTTACTGTCCACTCTCCAGGAGGTGGGGCTATTGGTCCTTTTACCCGTGTAGCACGTGTCCACCCCTTCTCCTTACTTCGCACAGCTGCTTCTGTTGTCAGGAGTACCAGGAAAGGTCCTTCCCACGCTGGAGTCAGAGTATCCTCTTGCCAGGACTTCACTAGTACCCAGTCTCCAGGCTGTATCTGGTGTAGTTTGAAATCCAGTGGAGCCGTCTGAGGCAGCAATCCACGCTGTCTCAAATCTGTAAGAGATTGGGCTAACCCCCACAGGTAATTTTTAAGAAAGACATCATTAATTTCAGGAATTGGCACACCTTCTTCCCTTCCCAGATATGGAAGTCCGAATAGCATTTCATAGGGAGATACTCCTAAATCCTTCCTTGGAGCAGTCCTAATTCTCAACAGGGCTAGGGGCAGGCATTTGGTCCAGGGCAACTTAGTCTCTATTACCAGCTGGGTGATATGTGTTTTGTGGTTTGATACTCTATGATATCGAGACCATTATGCCCTGGTACCTCTTCCTCTGTCTTCCCCTATAAATATTGGGAAGGGTTGATGCTTTTGTCAGTAGTTAAAACTAAGTCATCTTTTTCCATTAAGATGGTTTCGTATTTCAGAATCCTAGAATCAGTCAACCACCGTCCGGATTTTTGGCTTAATATTGTTCTCACTATGTGGGGGGTGGATACTATCAGTGTTCCCCCAAAGGTCAGTTTCCGGCTTTCCTCCACCAGTAAGGCTGTTGCTGCCACCGCTTGCACACAGGTTGGCCACCCTCGTGACACCGGATCCAATACTTTAGATCAATAGGCTACTGGTTGTTTCTGCCCTCCCCAGACCTGGGCTAACGCTCCATAGGCCATTCCACTCTCAACATTTACATAAAGGTGGAATGGCTTTCCTAGGGAAGGAAGAGACAATACAGGTGCTTGTATTAGTTTTTGTTTAAGTTCTTCAAACTGCTGCCGCTCCTCTGCTGTCCACTGGGGGTCTTCTGTCTCTTCTTGCAATTTTTCATACAAAAATTTCACATGTTGGCTAAAATTATCAATCCATAGTCGGCAGTATCCAAGGAGGCCCCAAAACTTTCTTATTTCTTTCTTACTCCTTGGAATTGGAGTTGTTACAATACCAGAAATTCGTTCTGGGTTTATTCTCCTTTTCCCTTCGCTGATCACGTGCCCGAGGTACCTCACCTCCTTTTCTACAAACTGCAACTTAGTTTCTGAGACTCGGAGCCCTTTTTCTCCCAAGTAGTTAAGTAATTTGATGGTTGCAGGTCGAACCTCCATCTCCTCTTCCCCCGATATTAGTAAATCATCTACATACTGAAGCAGCTTGATCCCTGGGGAAAACGAAATTTCCTCAAGTATTTGTTCCAACACTTGCCCAAAAAGGTTGGGTGATTCCGTAAACCCCTGTGGTAACGTGGTCCAGCGGAATTGCTGCCTCCTCCCTGTTACCGGGTCCTCCCATTCAAAGGCAAACATGTCCCGACTTTCCACCGCCAAGGGACAGGTCCAAAAAGCATCTTTAAGGTCTACTACACTGAACCACTTGTGTTCATGAGGTATTTTGCTTAGCAATGTATAAGGATTGGGTACTACCGGGTGACGTGTCTGAACAATTTTATTCAGCTCCCTTAAATCTTGCACTAATCTCCAACTCCCATCCGACTTTCTGACGGGTAAAATAGGTGTATTATAAGGAGACATGCAGGGCTCTAAGAGACCATCTTTCAACAATCCCTCAATTACAGGTTGGAGCCCCTTCCTCCCTTCTAGAGATATAGGATATTGTTTTACACGCACAGGCTGACTTTCTTTCTTTAATTCCACTTTGAGGGGGAGTACGTCCAGTCCTCCCCGGTTTCCCTCCGCCACCCAGACTATTGGATTAATCACTTTTTCATCCTCTGTGGTCAACTTATAAAGCTGCACCATCATCCTATCATCTTTTGGAACTATTCCGATCCCTAACAATATCTGTAAATCCCTCCCCAATAAGTTCGCTCCTACTTCAGGTATCACTACTAAGTCCATTTTTGCTTCTCGGTTATTCCCTCGTATAGTTACTTGCTCTACAATAGGGACTGAAAACCCTTCCCCTTTTCTCCCAACCACGTTCGTCGTAAGTTCCCCAATTTCATATCCCTGTGGGATTTTGGTTATACTTGTTCTTTCTGCTCCTGTGTCCACTAGGAATACATATTCCTCCTTCTGGGGTCCTAATTTTAAATTTATCAAGGGCTCAATGTGATGGTTCGACCCCAGAAGGTAGAGCCCCTGACACCCCTATTCTAAAGAATAATCATCCCGCTCCATTACTCGAAACACTCCGTTTTCCTTCTGCCTCATCGGACAATCCCTCTTAAAGTGCCCCTCTCTCCCACAATGAAAACACCTTCTAGGACCTACTTGCCACCCATGAGGGTTCCCCCTCCCAGCCGGTTGAACCTTATATTCTCTGCGCTCACGCTGTGGCCCGCGGCTGGGACCTCTGCCACGTTCACACCACCTCTCTCCCTCTCTCAGGCTGCCGCCCCGTTACTTGTTCCACTGCTGCCACCATCAACTTAGCTTTAGCTTTCTGCTTCTCATCATCTCTCCTGACATACACTTTCTGAGCCTCTCGCAACAATTCATTCAAGCTCCGATCATGCCAGTCTTCCAGTTTCTCTAACTCCTTCTTTATATCAGGCCACGCCTTAGTGACAAAATTAACCTTCAACAACTCTCGCCCCACATCATTCTCGGGATCTATTCCTGAGTATTGTTGTATATTTCTCCTTAACCTTTCCAGCCAATCTGTAGGAGATTCATCCTTTTGTTGCGTGCTTTCAAAGGCTTTATCAAAATTCTGTCCTTTTGGGACTGCCTCTTTTATTCCCCTGATTACTAATCTTCTGTAATCAGACATATTATTCCTCCCCTCCGCATTATTCTGATCCCAGGCAGGCCTGGTCACAGGGAATTTCTGTTCCCCTAGGACTCCCCCAGGGATATCGGGAGGATTTTCTCGCTCCCAAATTCTAATACCCGCAGCCCGGATCGTTTGTCTTTCTTCCGGTGTGAACAGGGCTCCTAAAATGAACTGCATTTCATCCCAAGTGTAAAGATTAGGGCCCAGAAACTGGTCGAGCTGCTCTGACAACCCTAAAGGGTCCTCTAATAACTTTTTCATCTCTTTCTTAAATTCCCGCACCTCGGTGCTAGTCAGAGGTACATTCACAAAGCCCACCCCCCCCGGGGCTCCCGGCATGGGTACCTCTCTCAAAGGGAACATACCCTCCTTATGTTCCCCTTTACAAGACGGCAAAGGAAAATTCCGAACATCCCTTACTATCTGATCTAATTCAGTGACCCGGGTTCTCCGAGTCTCCCCGAGCAGAGGGGCACCCGGTCTCACAGAGTCCCCCCCCTTCCCGTTCATTATCCTCCTCCTCCCCCCCCCAATCTTCTTCTGTTTCGTCGAATTCAGGGTTGTATGGGGGTGGCAAATGATCCGGAGGTTCCCAACTTTCTTCTCTCTTCTTAATCTTCTTTCCCCCGAGGTCTTTTGTCATGAATAAGGAGTGAGACCTCCTCCAACATGAAGCATATTCAATTTCTTCTTGGTTTACTGGAGTCTTACTACATACGTAGAGATTCAAAGCCTGGCACAACCAATTCTCCATTGACCCGAACTGCGGCCAGCACAGTGGGTCAGATCTAATAGGTTCTTTCACCCACTCAAACATACAGTACTGTATCATTGTTTTTTTCTCTTTTCCCCGGGTGCAACCCTGCCCCCACTTCCCGAGCATCACCCCTAAAGGACTGTCGGGTGGAATGCTCGCACCAGGACTTTCAAGTCCTTGATTCTTTATAGCCTTCTCTCTGCTAGGCCTATTTCCCATTTCACTTTCCCGTGGGACTTTTTCACCTGGAACCGTTTCGCTTCGCCCCTTCACTGGCCGGTCTCCTCGCGGAGAAACGGAACCGCAGTTAGAAGGGCTCCACACTCGCTCCGCAGACAATTCTGCGTCTCACACACACAGTCCCAATCCCGCTATCCCAGCCGCCCGAGTAGTACTTAACAGTCAATTTTCTTACCCGGGTCCCGTGCACAGAAATTATCGGCTGCCGCGCGTAACTCAATCCCGTTAACTCAATTCTTCCCTTCCCCTCCTTTGCTCCGGGAGTCCTCTGTCCGGATAGGACCCGCTGCCCCTCACGGGATGAGACAGTGGGTTGGAGACCACTGAAATCAGCGGGGCGCGCCGTCCCCTCTTCGCTGTCTCACCTCGCAGGAACAGGAGCGCTGGCTCCCGGACGAGCCCCCAAATTGTGAGAAACACCGGCTCACACTTACAATTTTAAAGAGGACGAAGTCACTGGAGCAAAGGTTTATTGTACGAAGCAGCGCTGAATCGGGTGCATCTCAAAGGAGAGGCACACACATCTTTAGTTTTTTAGAAATTTTATACCTTTCTTTCCCGGCCGCCTGAATACCTGTCTCTCTTCTCATTGGCTGAGAAGTTGGAGCTCACATTCTTCCCGACCGCCTAAAGACACAAACCTTTAATTAACAATACATTGTTTCACAGTCTCTGCTAATATCTACTGTCTAATGTTAGTAGTTACAAACATCCCGGTGGTCATCTTCTTGACCTAGTGTCCATATCCTTCTTTTCTTCAGTCACCCCCCAGGTGGCCTTTATCCACTTATCACCTTCCACCGTCCTTTGTTCGCTTATCAGTCTACCATCAATTCGGTTCTCTTTACCTAAATGGCTTCTTGTAAACCAGAGCCTCTGGGCCATTCCAGGGTACTTGTAAGGATTAGTTAGATGCTATAACCGAGCACACAAATAGAAATATACCAAGTAGCTGAAGCAAAATTCAGCTCATTTCTCACAATCCACCCCCTTTTTATTTATTACATTTTTGCTGAAGCTTATTATCTTCTTCCCATTTATTCAACAATAACTGTAATCTTTCATTTTGTTCTTCTTTTCGGTGATCTCTTTTTCTTAAGACCATTATCCTCTGCGATGTAGCACCTTGATTCACAGCATCCACATTCGATAGACTGGTCACTTGCATTCCTTCTACCACTCTAGAAATTAATCCCACTGCACGAGGAATAAAACAAGGTATGAACAGCAGTCCAGCAAGAGCACATAATAGAATGAAGCCTACCTTCTTCCACCAAGATATTCCAAAAAAATCATTCCACCAGTTGACATCCATCATAGATTTCCACCTTTGCACTGGGACGTGTGCTAGTTTTCTGATGTTTGCTGCTATATCTCTTACAGCTTGTCCGTTGTCATCAATATGAAGACAACACTCTGATGTGTTAAATTTGCCACATACCCCCCCCTCTTCTGCTAATAGGTAGTCTAGTGCCAGTCTATTTTGGTATATGGCAGTTCGCATCTGTGTTTGTTGGACTGCTATTAAGTCTAAGGCTGAGGCTGTCTCATTGGTAATTATTTCAAGCACTGCTTGCAACCTAATTATTCTATTGAGCATATAAACAGGTGTTCGATATCCCCAGCTACCATCTTGTGCCCATGTTGCTGGTCCATATGTTTCTATTATGCGTTGTGGGGGCCATTCATCCTGCCCCCAATTCTGAGTTCCTCCCATTTCGATCGTTGTTCGTTTCTTTCTCCTCAATTCATCATATAGCCGGACCCCCAGCCCAGCTGCCTGTGTATTAGACAGCAAGAAAAAGAAAGGCATTACATATCCAACATAACAGACTCCTGACCAGTTTGGAGGTAATCTTCGGTAAGCATGTTTCCCACAAATCCAATAATGGCCCTCTAAGGCCCAAGCCCCGTTGGCAAAGGGACCGTCCCATGTTTCATCACCTTGTGGTGTTTCATAGTATAGCGGATCTTCTGTGCCCCATGGTCCTCCTGAGGCGTTTAAATCCCCATTGGAGTCACAATAGTCACATTCAAAGGCCTCTGCATCCGGATGCCATTTACAGTTACATCCTCCCTCTCTTATCGTTCGGTTTGTAGCTGACCAGAACTTTGTGAAATATGTTCTGGTCCCATTTGAATTTTGCCAAGCCCATTGATAGACTCTTATTACATGGGTTTTGCTGGTAGTATTGTCCCGCTGACAAGCCAGGAACAGAGAATCTTTAAAACCCCCCTTTTTGCCAATCTCTCTTGCCGCTGCCCTGCAACCAGCATGCCAAGGTTCATGGAAGGAACATCTTACCCAGGTGCCATCTCTAAGCTTAATGTGTGTTTGGTTCCATCTTCCTTGGTACCTCCGGCAATTATAAGGAGTACACAGTGAGTCATAACAATCCATTCCTGGTGATAATGTCCACTCACATTCACTTTTCCCTAAATATTTCCCTCCCGATTTGGCTCTGTTCAGGCAATAATTCCCTTTTCCTGGGTACAATATTTTCCATGCAGCTCCCTCTTCTGCCCAGACCTTTGTTCCATGGCGTACTGTACATAAGCTACTCACCAGCCACTTAGGCTGCACAGGCCGGGCTACCCATGGCCATTCTTCAGATCCCCTCGGGCTTCCACATACCCAACAATTACTCAAATTAAAGCTTTTTGCTATTTCATTCCCTAATGTTACAAATTGGTTATCTTCCATTTGACTGTAACACAGAGGGAGGGTCACAAGGTTCATTAGTATGGTAGCATAAAACCTGCCAAGGTCTGGCACAGCCTTCCCTCCCATCTCTCAACGCCTACTGGATTGCAGCCAGCAGCGGAGACCGCTCACAGAAGAGGAGTGAAGAGACTGAGCCAGTCTTGCCCTTGGCTTTAGTTTTTAGAACCTTTGCTGGTAACCTCCCCAGGTATTACACTTTTATTTCATTACTCTCGATTTTACCAATTCTGTCTTTTAAGAGTCAATTTCAGTGGATCGCTTCCCTGGGTTACTGTCCACTCTCCAGGAGGTGGGGCTATTGGTCCTTTTACCCATGTAGCACGTGTCCACCCCTTCTCCTTAGTTCGCACAGCTGCTTCTGTTGTCAGGAGTACCAGGAAAGGTCCTTCCCACGCTGGAGTCAGAGTATCCTCTTGCCAGGACTTCACTAGTACCCAGTCTCCAGGCTGTATCTGGTGTAGTTTGAAATCCAGTGGAGCCGTCTGAGGCAGCAATCCACGCTGTCTCAAATCTGTAAGAGATTGGGCTAACCCCCACAGGTAATTTTTAAGAAAGACATCATTAATTTCAGGAATTGGCACACCTTCTTCCCTTCCCAGATATGGAAGTCCGAATAGCATTTCATAGGGAGATACTCCTAAATCCTTCCTTGGAGCAGTCCTAATTCTCAACAGGGCTAGGGGCAGGCATTTGGTCCAGGGCAACTTAGTCTCTATTACCAGCTGGGTGATATGTGTTTTGTGGTTTGATACTCTATGATATCGAGACCATTATGCCCTGGTACCTCTTCCTCTGTCTTCCCATATAAATATTGGGAAGGGTTGATGCTTTTGTCAGTAGTTAGAACTATTTCCATTAAGATGGTTTCATATTTCAGAATCCTAGAATCAGTCAACCACCGTCCGGATTTTTGGCTTAATATTGTTCTCACTATGTGGGGGGTGGATACTATCAGTGTTCCCCCAAAGGTCAGTTTCCGACTTTCCTCCACCAGTAAGGCTGTTGCTGCCACCGCTTGCACCCAGGTTGGCCACCCTCGTGACACCGGATCCAATACTTTAGATCAATAGGCTACTGGTTGTTTCTGCCCTCCCCAGACCTGGGCTAACGCTCCATAGGCCATTCCACTCTCAACATTTACATAAAGGTGGAATGGCTTTCCTAGGGAAGGAAGAGACAATACAGGTGCTTGTATTAGTTTTTGTTTAAGTTCTTCAAACTGCTGCCGCTCCTCTGCTGTCCACTGGGGGTCTTCTGTCTCTTCTTGCAATTTTTCATACAAAAATTTCACATGTTGGCTAAAATTATCAATCCATAGTCGGCAGTATCCAAGGAGGCCCAAAAACTTTCTTATTTCTTTCTTACTCCTTGGAATTGGAGTTGTTACAATACCAGAAATTCGTTCTGGGTTTATTCTCCTTTTCCCTTCGCTGATCACGTGCCCGAGGTACCTCACCTCCTTTTCTACAAACTGCAACTTAGTTTCTGAGACTCGGAGCCCTTTTTCTCCCAAGTAGTTAAGTAATTTGATGGTTGCAGATCGAACCTCCATCTCCTCTTCCCCCGATATTAGTAAATCATCTACATACTGAAGCAGCTTGATCCCTGGGGAAAACGAAATTTCCTCAAGTATTTGTTCCAACACTTGCCCAAAAAGGTTGGGTGATTCCGTAAACCCCTGTGGTAACGTGGTCCAGCGGAATTGCTGCCTCCTCCCTGTTACCGGGTCCTCCCATTCAAAGGCAAACATGTCCCGACTTTCCACCGCCAAGGGACAGGTCCAAAAAGCATCTTTAAGGTCTACTACACTGAACCACTTGTGTTCATGAGGTATTTTGCTTAGCAATGTATAAGGATTGGGTACTACCGGGTGACGTGTCTGAACAATTTTATTCAGCTCCCTTAAATGTTGCACTAATCTCCAACTCCCATCCGACTTTCTGACGGGTAAAATAGGTGTATTATAAGGAGACATGCAGGGCTCTAAGAGACCATCTTTCAACAATCCCTCAATTACAGGTTGGAGCCCCTTCCTCCCTTCTAGAGATATAGGATATTGTTTTACACGCACAGGCTGACTTTCTTTCTTTAATTCCACTTTGAGGGGGAGTACGTCCAGTCCTCCCCGGTTTCCCTCCGCCACCCAGACTATTGGATTAATCACTTTTTCATCCTCTGTGGTCAACTTATAAAGCTGCACCATCATCCTATCATCTTCTGGAACTATTCCGATCCCTAACAATATCTGTAAATCCCTCCCCAATAAGTTCGCTCCTACTTCAGGTATCACTACTAAGTCCATTTTTACTTCTCGGTTATTCCCTCGTATAGTTACTTGCTCTACAATAGGGACTGAAAACCCTTCCCCTTTTCTCCCAACCACGTTCGTCGTAAGTTCCCCAATTTCATATCCCTGTGGGATTTTGGTTATACTTGTTCTTTCTGCTCCTGTGTCCACTAGGAATACATATTCCTCCTTCTGGGGTCCTAATTTTAAATTTATCAAGGGCTCAATGTGATGGTTCGACCCCAGAAGGTAGAGCCCCTGACACCCCTATTCTAAAGAATAATCATCCCGCTCCATTACTCGAAACACTCCGTTTTCCTTCTGCCTCATCGGACAATCCCTCTTAAAGTGCCCCTCTCTCCCACAATGAAAACACCTTCTAGGACCTACTTGCCACCCATGAGGGTTCCCCCTCCCAGCCGGTTGAACCTTATATTCTCTGCGCTCACGCTGTGGCCCGCGGCTGGGACCTCTGCCACGTTCACACCACCTCTCTCCCTCTCTCAGGCTGCCGCCCCGTTACTTGTTCCACTGCTGCCACCATCAACTTAGCTTTAGCTTTCTGCTTCTCATCATCTCTCCTGACATACACTTTCTGAGCCTCTCGCAACAATTCATTCAAGCTCCGATCATGCCAGTCTTCCAGTTTCTCTAACTCCTTCTTTATATCAGGCCACGCCTTAGTGACAAAATTAACCTTCAACAACTCTCGCCCCACATCATTCTCGGGATCTATTCCTGAGTATTGTTGTATATTTCTCCTTAACCTTTCCAGCCAATCTGTAGGAGATTCATCTTTTTGTTGCGTGCTTTCAAAGGCTTTATCAAAATTCTGTCCTTTTGGGACTGCCTCTTTTATTCCCCTGATTACTAATCTTCTGTAATCAGACATATTATTCCTCCCCTCCGCATTATTCTGATCCCAGGCAGGCCTGGTCACAGGGAATTTCTGTTCCCCTAGGACTCCCCCAGGGATATCGGGAGGATTTTCTCGCTCCCAAATTCTAATACCCGCAGCCCGGATCGTTTGTCTTTCTTCCGGTGTGAACAGGGCTCCTAAAATGAACTGCATTTCATCCCAAGTGTAAAGATTAGGGCCCAGAAACTGGTCGAGCTGCTCTGACAACCCTAAAGGGTCCTCTAATAACTTTTTCATCTCTTTCTTAAATTCCCGCACCTCGGTGCTAGTCAGAGGTACATTCACAAAGCCCACCCCCCCCGGGGCTCCCAGCATGGGTACCTCTCTCAAAGGGAACATACCCTCCTTATGTTCCCCTTTACAAGACGGCAAAGGAAAATTCCGAGCATCCCTTACTATCTGATCTAATTCAGCGACCCGGGTTCTCCGAGTCTCCCCGAGCAGAGGGGCACCCGGTCTCACAGAGTCCCCCCCCTTCCCGTTCATTATCCTCCTCCTCCCCCCCCCAATCTTCTTCTGTTTCGTCGAATTCAGGGTTGTATGGGGGTGGCAAATGATCCGGAGGTTCCCAACTTTCTTCTCTCTTCTTAATCTTCTTTCCCCCAAGGTCTTTTGTCATGAATAAGGAGTGAGACCTCCTCCAACATGAAGCATATTCAATTTCTTCTTGGTTTACTGGAGTCTTACTACATACGTAGAGATTCAAAGCCTGGCACAACCAATTCTCCATTGACCCGAACTGCGGCCAGTACAGTGGGTCAGATCTAATAGGTTCTTTCACCCACTCAAACATACAGTACTGTATCATTGTTTTTTTCTCTTTTCCCCGGGTGCAACCCTGCCCCCACTTCCCGAGCATCACCCCTAAAGGACTGTCGGGTGGAATGCTCGCACCAGGACTTTCAAGTCCTTGATTCTTTATAGCCTTCTCTCTGCTAGGCCTATTTCCCATTTCACTTTCCCGTGGGACTTTTTCACCTGGAACCGTTTCGCTTTGCCCCTTCACTGGCCGGTCTCCTCGCGGAGAAACGGAACCGCAGTTAGAAGGGCTCCACACTCGCTCCGCAGACAATTCTGCGTCTCACACACACAGTCCCAATCCCGCTATCCCAGCCGCCCGAGTAGTACTTAACAGTCAATTTTCTTACCCGGGTCCCGTGCACAGAACTTATCGGCTGCCGCGCGTAACTCAATCCCGTTAACTCAATTCTTCCCTTCCCCTCCTTTGCTCCGGGAGTCCTCTGTCCGGATAGGACCCGCTGCCCCTCACGGGATGAGACAGTGGGTTGGAGACCACTGAAATCAGCGGGGCGCGCCGTCCCCTCTTCGCTGTCTCACCTCGCAGGAACAGGAGCGCTGGCTCCCGGACGAGCCCCCAAATTGTGAGAAACACCGGCTCACACTTAAAATTTTAAAGAGGACGAAGTCACTGGAGCAAAGGTTTATTGTACGAAGCAGCGCTGAATCGGGTGCATCTCAAAGGAGAGGCACACACATCTTTAGTTTTTTAGAAATGTTATACCTTTCTTTCCTGGCCGCCTGAATACCTGTCTCTCTTCTCATTGGCTGAGAAGTTGGAGCTCACATTCTTCCCGACCGCCTAAAGACACAAACCTTTAATTAACAATACATTGTTTCACAGTCTCTGCTAATATCTACTGTCTAATGTTAGTAGTTACAAACATCCCGGTGGTCATCTTCTTGACCTAGTGTCCATATCCTTCTTTTCTTCAGTCACCCCCCAGGTGGCCTTTATCCACTTATCACCTTCCACCGTCCTTTGTTCGCTTATCAGTCTACCATCAATTCGGTTCTCTTTACCTAAATGGCTTCTTGTAAACCAGAGCCTCTGGGCCATTCCAGGGTACTTGTAAGGATTAGTTAGATGCTATAACCGAGCACACAAATAGAAATATACCAAGTAGCTGAAGCAAAATTCAGCTCATTTCTCACAATCCACCCCCTTTTTATTTATTACATTTTTGCTGAAGCTTATTATCTTCTTCCCATTTATTCAACAATAACTGTAATCTTTCATTTTGTTCTTCTTTTCGGTGATCTCTTTTTCTTAAGACCATTATCCTCTGCGATGTAGCACCTTGATTCACAGCATCCACATTCGATAGACTGGTCACTTGCATTCCTTCTACCACTCTAGAAATTAATCCCACTGCACGAGGAATAAAACAAGGTATGAACAGCAGTCCAGCAAGAGCACATAATAGAATGAAGCCTACCTTCTTCCACCAAGATATTCCAAAAAAATCATTCCACCAGTTGACATCCATCATAGATTTCCACCTTTGCACTGGGACGTGTGCTAGTTTTCTGATGTTTGCTGCTATATCTCTTACAGCTTGTCCGTTGTCATCAATATGAAGACAACACTCTGATGTGTTAAATGTGCCACATACCCCCCCTCTTCTGCTAATAGGTAGTCTAGTGCCAGTCTATTTTGGTATATGGCAGTTCGCATCTGTGTTTGTTGGACTGCTATTAAGTCTAAGGCTGAGGCTGTCTCATTGGTAATTATTTCAAGCACTGCTTGCAACCTAATTATTCTATTGAGCATATAAACAGGTGTTCGATATCCCCAGCTACCATCTTGTGCCCATGTTGCTGGTCCATATGTTTCTATTATGCGTTGTGGGGGCCATTCATCCTGCCCCCAATTCTGAGTTCCTCCCATTTCGATCGTTGTTCGTTTCTTTCTCCTCAATTCATCATATAGCCGGACCCCCAGCCCAGCTGCCTGTGTATTAGACAGCAAGAAAAAGAAAGGCATTACATATCCAACATAACAGACTCCTGACCAGTTTGGAGGTAATCTTCGGTAAGCATGTTTCCCACAAATCCAATAATGGCCCTCTAAGGCCCAAGCCCCGTTGGCAAAGGGACCGTCCCATGTTTCATCACCTTGTGGTGTTTCATAGTATAGCGGATCTTCTGTGCCCCATGGTCCTCCTGAGGCGTTTAAATCCCCATTGGAGTCACAATAGTCACATTCAAAGGCCTCTGCATCCGGATGCCATTTACAGTTACATCCTCCCTCTCTTATCGTTCGGTTTGTAGCTGACCAGAACTTTGTGAAATATGTTCTGGTCCCATTTGAATTTTGCCAAGCCCATTGATAGACTCTTATTACATGGGTTTTGCTGGTAGTATTGTCCCGCTGACAAGCCAGGAACAGAGAATCTTTAAAACCCCCTTTTTTGCCAATCTCTCTTGCCGCTGCCCTGCAACCAGCATGCCAAGGTTCATGGAAGGAACATCTTACCCAGGTGCCATCTCTAAGCTTAATGTGTGTTTGGTTCCATCTTCCTTGGTACCTCCGGCAATTATAAGGAGTACACAGTGAGTCATAACAATCCATTCCTGGTGATAATGTCCACTCACATTCACTTTTCCCTAAATATTTCCCTCCCGATTTGGTTCTGTTCAGGCAATAATTCCCTTTTCCTGGGTACAATATTTTCCATGCAGCTCCCTCTTCTGCCCAGACCTTTGTTCCATGGCGTACTGTACTTAAGCTACTCACCAGCCACTTAGGCTGCACAGGCCGGGCTACCCATGGCCATTCTTCAGATCCCCTCGGGCTTCCACATACCCAACAATTACTCAAATTAAAGCTTTTTGCTATTTCATTCCCTAATGTTACAAATTGGTTATCTTCCATTTGACTGTAACACAGAGGGATGGTCACAAGGTTCATTAGTATGGTAGCATAAAACCTGCCAAGGTCTGGCACAGCCTTCCCTCCCATCTCTCAACGCCTACTGGATTGCAGCCAGCAGCGGAGACCGCTCACAGAAGAGGAGTGAAGAGACTGAGCCAGTCTTGCCCTTGGCTCTAGTTTTTAGAACCTTTGCTGGTAACCTCCCCAGGTATTACGCTTTTATTTCATTACTCTCGATTTTACCAATTCTGTCTTTTAAGAGTCAATTTCAGTGGATCGCTTCCCTGGGTTACTGTCCACTCTCCAGGAGGTGGGGCTATTGGTCCTTTTACCCGTGTAGCACGTGTCCACCCCTTCTCCTTAGTTCGCACAGCTGCTTCTGTTGTCAGGAGTACCAGGAAAGGTCCTTCCCACGCTGGAGTCGGAGTATCCTCTTGCCAGGACTTCACTAGTACCCAGTCTCCAGGCTGTATCTGGTGTAGTTTGAAATCCAGTGGAGCCGTCTGAGGCAGCAATCCACGCTGTCTCAAATCTGTAAGAGATTGGGCTAACCCCCACAGGTAATTTTTAAGAAAGACATCATTAATTTCAGGAATTGGCACACCTTCTTCCCTTCCCAGATATGGAAGTCCGAATAGCATTTCATAGGGAGATACTCCTAAATCCTTCCTTGGAGCAGTCCTGATTCTCAACAGGGCTAGGGGCAGGCATTTGGTCCAGGGCAACTTAGTCTCTATTACCAGCTGGGTGATATGCGTTTTGTGGTTTGATACTCTATGATATCGAGACCATTATGCCCTGGTACCTCTTCCTCTGTCTTCCCCTATAAATATTGGGAAGGGTTGATGCTTTTGTCAGTAGTTAAAACTAAGTCATCTTTTTCCATTAAGATGGTTTCGTATTTCAGAATCCTAGAATCAGTCAACCACCGTCCGGATTTTTGGCTTAATATTGTTCTCACTATGTGGGGGGTGGATACTATCAGTGTTCCCCCAAAGGTCAGTTTCCGGCTTTCCTCCACCAGTAAGGCTGTTGCTGCCACCGCTTGCACACAGGTTGGCCACCCTCGTGACACCGGATCCAATACTTTAGATCAATAGGCTACTGGTTGTTTCTGCCCTCCCCAGACCTGGGCTAACACTCCATAGGCCATTCCACTCTCAACATTTACATAAAGGTGGAATGGCTTTCCTAGGGAAGGAAGAGACAATACAGGTGCTTGTATTAGTTTTTGTTTAAGTTCTTCAAACTGCTGCCGCTCCTCTGCTGTCCACTGGGGGTCTTCTGTCTCTTCTTGCAATTTTTCATACAAAAATTTCACATGTTGGCTAAAATTATCAATCCATAGTCGGCAGTATCCAAGGAGGCCCAAAAACTTTCTTATTTCTTTCTTACTCCTTGGAATTGGAGTTGTTACAATACCAGAAATTCGTTCTGGGTTTATTCTCCTTTTCCCTTCGCTGATCACGTGCCCGAGGTACCTCACCTCCTTTTCTACAAACTGCAACTTAGTTTCTGAGACTCGGAGCCCTTTTTCTCCCAAGTAGTTAAGTAATTTGATGGTTGCAGGTCGAACCTCCATCTCCTCTTCCCCCGATATTAGTAAATCATCTACATACTGAAGCAGCTTGATCCCTGGGGAAAACGAAATTTCCTCAAGTATTTGTTCCAACACTTGCCCAAAAAGGTTGGGTGATTCCGTAAACCCCTGTGGTAACGTGGTCCAGCGGAATTGCTGCCTCCTCCCTGTTACCGGGTCCTCCCATTCAAAGGCAAACATGTCCCGACTTTCCACCGCCAAGGGACAGGTCCAAAAAGCATCTTTAAGGCCTACTACACTGAACCACTTGTGTTCATGAGGTATTTTGCTTAGCAATGTATAAGGATTGGGTACTACCGGGTGACGTGTCTGAACAATTTTATTCAGCTCCCTTAAATCTTGCACTAATCTCCAACTCCCATCCGACTTTCTGACGGGTAAAATAGGTGTATTATAAGGAGACATGCAGGGCTCTAAGAGACCATCTTTCAACAATCCCTCAATTACAGGTTGGAGCCCCTTCCTCCCTTCTAGAGATATAGGATATTGTTTTACACGCACAGGCTGACTTTCTTTCTTTAATTCCACTTTGAGGGGGAGTACGTCCAGTCCTCCCCGGTTTCCCTCCGCCACCCAGACTATTGGATTAATCACTTTTTCATCCTCTGTGGTCAACTTATAAAGCTGCACCATCATCCTATCATCTTTTGGAACTATTCCGATCCCTAACAATATCTGTAAATCCCTCCCCAATAAGTTCGCTCCTACTTCAGGTATCACTACTAAGTCCATTTTTACTTCTCGGTTATTCCCTCGTATAGTTACTTGCTCTACAATAGGGACTGAAAACCCTTCCCCTTTTCTCCCAACCACGTTCGTCGTAAGTTCCCCAATTTCATATCCCTGTGGGATTTTGGTTATACTTGTTCTTTCTGCTCCTGTGTCCACTAGGAATACATATTCCTCCTTCTGGGGTCCTAATTTTAAATTTATCAAGGGCTCAATGTGATGGTTCGACCCCAGAAGGTAGAGCCCCTGACACCCCTATTCTAAAGAATAATCATCCCGCTCCATTACTCGAAACACTCCGTTTTCCTTCTGCCTCATCGGACAATCCCTCTTAAAGTGCCCCTCTCTCCCACAATGAAAACACCTTCTAGGACCTACTTGCCACCCATGAGGGTTCCCCCTCCCAGCCGGTTGAACCTTATATTCTCTGCGCTCACGCTGTGGCCCGCGGCTGGGACCTCTGCCACGTTCACACCACCTCTCTCTCTCTCTCAGGCTGCCGCCCCGTTACTTGTTCCACTGCTGCCACCATCAACTTAGCTTTAGCTTTCTGCTTCTCATCATCTCTCCTGACATACACTTTCTGAGCCTCTCGCAACAATTCATTCAAGCTCCGATCATGCCAGTCTTCCAGTTTCTCTAACTCCTTCTTTATATCAGGCCACGCCTTACTGACAAAATTAACCTTCAACAACTCTCGCCCCACATCATTCTCGGGATCTATTCCTGAGTATTGTTGTATATTTCTCCTTAACCTTTCCAGCCAATCTGTAGGAGATTCATCTTTTTGTTGCGTGCTTTCAAGGCTTTATCAAAATTCTGTCCTTTTGGGACTGCCTCTTTTATTCCCCTTGTTATAGTTGAATTTTAAGACAAATTGAGTCCGAAATAGATTTATTAAATATTTATTAAGGTAGGAAAGCAAAAGCAGCGCTGGGCGGCCGGGGAGTCGCAGCTCCACCAAAGACTCGCAAATTCAGGCAAGCTAAACGACTCCTTTTGTCTTCACAGAGGTCGATTGCAACATCTTCGGTACGCCCCTCAGCTTCTTCCGAGGGGCTTCTTGCTTGGGGCAATTTCGATAAGATATCGTCACAGAATCAGCTTATACAATCTATTCTTTTCAGGGTTGATTGGTACAATGGCACACGTTAGCAAGACATTAACGGTTTAACATTCGCTCAAGGTAACACATTCTGATGACATTGTGGTTAAGCCTTTCTTGTCAAACAGGGTGTTCCCATGTTTGGTGTTGCCAGATAACATTGTGGACGTGTATCTTCTGGTTAAATAGGAAGTTCTCAAGACTGCTACAATGGGTTCGTTCCTCTTGCTTAACCTGTTTGATCAGCAAATTACCCTTAGTTACTTATTACAATCCCCCCTTTTTTTTATTTATAAGTGATTTGCTGATCAAACCTAGACAATACCTCACAAGCGGCATCTAATTCAGGATTTTCGTTTGGTATAATTTTCATTTCCAGTTCCGATTGCTTCATCAGCATTAGCTGCACTTTTTCTAACCTGCCTTTAAAAAAGGTTACAAGTTTATTAATGACACAGGGTCCAAAAGTCAGAGCCAATAGTAACATTATGAGGGGTCCCGCCAAAGTAGAAATTAAGGTAGTCAGCCATGGTGACCAAGATTCATACCAGGAGGACTGAGCCTCTCGTTCCCGTTTTCTTTTCTCTAATCCTTCTCTCAGCTTAGCTAACGAATCTCTTACTACCCCTGTATGGTCAGCATAAAAGCAACATTCTTCACCTAGGGCAGCGCATAATCCTCCGTTTTGCATGAACAAAAGGTCCAATTGAAGGGTTGATGTTTATTTTCTAAAGTCGTGGTAATTAATACCATTAATAGGATACCAGCTTTCATTTCCCCCACTGTTCAGTACCTCTCTGCCTTCCTCGTCTACTCTTTTGCGGAGAGCAACGGGATATTAATATCTTCTCGGCAGCAGCAGGTAGTCTTCAGGGGGATTTTGCTGTTATCCTGTCAATAATTTCCAAGGTCTAAAGAGTTAGTTACCTCTCAAATATATTTCCACCTGTTTGGTTGTTGTGCCCGTTTCCAGGCAAATCTTATAACACACTGTCTTAAAACTCTATACCAGTCTGTTTCATATATTTCCCAAAGCTCGGGTATTGACAATTCCCACCCACAAAATAATTTACGAATCTCTGCTTGAGCCCGTTGTTCCCTGGTATGTGTCAAATTATTGCGACATTTCATACAATAAGGTTGTCTCTTAAATGAAACACAGGACCATTCTTTATCGCAATTTAAACATCGGCAAACAACCCAACATAAATGTCCGGAAGTGGGGTGTTTCACGCAGGGTATTCTACGGAGATCTCCTATACTGGGCGATTCAGGTATTTCTGTCTCTGTTTCACAGCAAAAAGGAAAAACCTGAGGAGTTCCTGTCAGTTTGTATAATCCAGCCCCCCCCGTTTGGTCAGGTATTCTCTCCTCACTCCAAGGTGCAAAATATACTTTTCGTAGGGTATTTCCAGGTGGTATTTGGAACCATTGATGTAAACTATTTCTTGCTTCCCTTCTGGAGTGGTTCATTTACCGGTCTCGTTTTTCCTTATCTTCATTCGGAGGTCTCCTGGTTCTGACGTTACGGTCCACCTTTCTGGGAAGATAGGTCCCTTAATTCTGCTGGCATGAGTCCATCCTTTTTCTGCTGTCCGTACAGCCGTATCTGTGGTAAGTAAAACAACAAAGGGTCCTTCCCAACGGGGTGTTAGGGAGGTTTCTTTCCAGGTTTTGATTAATACCTGGTCTCCAGGCTGGATTTGGTGTATGGAAATGTCCAAGGGAGGTCTTTGTACTACCAAACCCTTCTTTCTTAGTTCCTGTCTCCTTCTTGTAAGTTCTAAAATATATTCTGTTAAAATTTTATCCTCGACCTTTGGGTGCTCTACTAATAATCCAAAGTCATAAGGCATCCCATACAACATTTCAAAGGGGGATATACCAGTATCTGTCCTAGGTTGAGTTCTAATGTAAAGCAAGGCCAGCGGTAGACATTTAGTCCAACTCATTTTTGTCTCCACCATAAGTTTGGTTAGGTGTTTCTTTATTTCCCCATTCATTCTTTCTACTTTCCCGGAACTTTGTGGGTGCCAGGGAGTATGGTATTCCCATTTTGTACCGAACAATTCAGTTGTTTCTTTAATTATTTTGGATGTAAAATGTGGGCCTCGGTCTGAGTCAATTACCGCAATAGTTCCATACCTCGGAATAATTTCTTCCAAGAGGATTTTAATAACTGTCTTTGCAGTAGCCCTTATCACTGGGAAGGCTTCTACAAAGTGCGTAAGGTGATCAACCAAGACTAATAAATACTGATATCTCCCAACCTTCGGTAATTCAGTAAAATCCACTTGTATTTTCTCAAAGGGCCTTTTAGCCAGTTCACGACCCCCTTGAACCTTCTCCCTAAGTTGTCGTTTATTCACTTTGTGACAGGTTAAACATCCCTCTAAGATCCTTTTGGCTAATCCGTATATTCCGATGCAGGCATATTTTGTTTCAAACTGATCCACTAAAGCCTGAATTCCCCAATGGGTTTTATGGTGTAATTTATTTAGTATTCCTCTGGCTAATCCCTTTGGAAGAATTTCCCTACCATCTGGTAGCAGCCATTTATCGCCATCTCTTTTTGCTCCAATTTGTTTTAGCTTATCCAATTCTTGGAGAGTGAAAGTCTTCTCTATTTTTAGCCTCTCAGGTTCCTCTCCCAAGGTCTGAACCATTAACAGGGCAGCCCGTTTTGCCTCTGCGTCGGCTAGATTGTTTCCTCTTACTGTATGGGTTAGTCCCTTCTGATGTCCTTTTACATGGACTATGGCTATCTTTAGTGGACCTCTTAAGGCCTTTAAAACTTCTTGGATTAGTTTTTCACGGACTAATCCCTTTCCCTGGGTGTTAATTAAGCCCCTCTCTTCCCAAATTTTTCCAAAGGTATGCACCACCCCAAAGGCATACTTTGAATCCGTATAAATGGTTCCAATTTTATTTTCTAAAAGTTTTAATGCTCTCATCATAGCATATAACTCACATGCTTGTGCGGACCAAGCTTTATTTAATGGTCCTGACTCTTTTATCTGAAAGGTATACCCGTCCACAATAGCATATCCCGATTTCCGTTGTCCTTCAACCACTCGTGAGGAACCATCCACAAATAATTTCTCCCCTTCGCCTAATTCATCTTCCTCTAAATCCTCCCTTATCTTAGTTTGCAAATTTATTAGTTGGAGACAGTCATGTGTCAAATCTTCCCTAGGTTCCCCATATAAAAATTGGGCAGGATTCTGAACAGAGGTGGTTTCCATTTCTAACCATGGGGAGTTAATCAAAATTCCCTCATATTTTAGTAATCGACTGTCTGTAAGCCACTTATCAGCTCGTTGTTGCAATACTCCTCGAATGTTATGGGGGGTGTATACCTTTAGTTCACCTCCTAAGGTGACCTTTCCAACTTCTTCTACCAATAATGCAGTGGCCACTATTGCTTGTAAACAAGTGGGCCACCCGCGGCTTACAGGATCTCGTATTTTAGAATAATATCCTACAGGCTTTCTCTGCCCTGCCCACCCTTGGGTCAGAACCCCATAAGCTGTCTCGTTATCCACATTGATAAAAAGTTGAAAGGGTTTACGGATATCAGGTAAACTGAGGACAGGTGCTTCCACCAGGTTTCTTTTCACGTTCTCCCAGCGCTTCTCATCTTCAGGGGTCCATTTTACTAACCCATTTTTAGTTAGCTTTTCGTACAAGAATTTTACTTTACTGCTGTAATTTTCTATCCACTGTCGACAATACCCTAACAATCCCAACAGCTGTCTTATCTGTCTTTTATTAGTGGGCGCTGTTAGGGATAAAATTCCTTTCACTCTTTCGGGATCTAATTTCTTGTGTCCCTTTGTGAGCCAATGTCCCAAATATTTTACCTCTTCTTCAGTGAACTGCAATTTGGACTTAGAAACCTTTAACCCCTTGAGGCCCAAAAAGTTTAATAATTTGATGCTCTCATTTCTGACTTCTTCTTGAGTTTTTCCTGCAATCAATAAATCGTCTACGTATTGAATCAGGATTAATCCCTGACTTAATTCGTAGGATTCCAATAATTGTTCCAGAGCTTGTCCAAACAAATTTGGGGATTCTGTGAATCCCTGGGGCAAAACAGTCCACCGTAATTGTTGTTTTCTATGGGTTCTGGGGTCCTCCCACTCGAAAGCAAAATAGTCTCTACATTCTTCTTCTAAGGGACAGGCCCAAAAAGCATCTTTTAAATCTATAACACTACACCATTTATATTCTGGACTTAACCGATTAAGTATAGTGTGTGGGTTAGCCACCACAGGGAACCGGGTAATGGTTCGTTCGTTTATGGCTCTCAGATCTTGTACTAAGCGATAAGACCCATCCGGCTTCTTTACGGGCAATATGGGAGTGTTGTGAGGAGACATACAGGGTTCTAAAAGTCCTTGGACCAAAAGTCTCTCAATTACTGGCTGCAACCCTTCTCTCCCTTCTCTGGAGATGGGATACTGTTTTATCCTAATTGGCTGGTCTGGGTCTTTTATAGAGACTGTGATCGGTTTGATATTTAATTTTCCCACCGATCCAGGGCTATACCAAGTTTCTGGATTAATCTTGGCTTCATCTTCAGCGGTTAATAAGCATAACTTTACTTTTAACATCTCTTGGTCTACTTCCAAATTAATTCCTAATTCCACCATCAGGTCTCGTCCCAAAAGGTTATATTCAGCTTCTGGGACCAATAAAAATGTTCCCACCCCATCTTTATTTGGGGCTTCTATTGCTACATTCCTTATCAGGGGCACCTTGAAAGGTTCCCCTTTTGCACCAATTACTTGGAGTTTATCCTTTGATTCAACACATCCAGATGGTAACTTTTGGACGGTTGATCTTTCGGCACCCGAGTCCACGAGGAACTCGAACACTTCATGCTGAGGACCCAATTTCAATTTTATCAAGGGCTCGGTAACCTTAGGGGTCCCCAGCAAATAGAGCCCCTGACCCCCCTAATCTTCCTTAAAAATCTCCTCATCCTGCATTCTTTTCCGACAATTTCTCTGCAGATGTCCCTTCCTGCGACAATAAAAACATTCTATGTCCTGCGAACCAAATCTCCTTCTTCTCGGTTCTACTGGGCCCTTCCAGGGACTTTCTCTTCTCTTTCCCTGACTTTGCCCTTCCCTTACAGCAGCCATCGGGATTCTGGCTTGTTTCTTCTGACTTTCTTCTTCCCTTCTCACATACACCTTCTGAGCTTCTCGTAGTAACTCATCTAACCCCCTCTCCTGCCAGTCTTCTACTTTCTCTAACTTTCTTCTTATATCTGTCCAAGATTTAGCTACAAATTGAGTTTTCAGCAGGGCTTGACCCACTTGGCTATCGGGGTCTAACCCAGAATATAGCTGTAAACTCTTTCTCAATCTTTCCAGCCATTCGGTGGGGGTTTCATCTTTCTTCTGTTGTTCATTAAAGGCCTTATTGATATTTTGCCCTCTAGGTACAGAATCCCTAATCCCCTGAATTATCATATCACGGAGATCAACCATGTTATTTCTATGTGCGGGGTCTTGATTGTCCCAATTGGGCCTCTGTAAGGGCCATTTTACATCCCCGGCGGGACCATGCTGATGCCTCTGATCCCAGTGTCTCATGCCTGCCATTCTGATCATTCCTCGTTCTTCGTTTGTGAACAAGATCTTTAAAATAGACTCCATCTCGTCCCAAGTATAAATGTTAGGCCCGAGGAATTGATCAAAACGTTCTGCTACCCCTAATGGGTCCTCTAACAAGTGTCCCATTTCTTTCTTAAATTCCCTCACATCCCCGGAGCTGAGGGGTACAGATACAAATCCAACTCCGGGTTGTGGTCCCCCCATAGCAGTCTCCCTTAAGGGATACAATAAATTTTCCTCCCTTCTTTCTCTGATTTGACTTCTAGTTATTCTTCGATTAGAAGGAGGAGTCTCTTCCTCAGGTTCTGTAGGTGCTGTTGGAGGGAGATCTTGCTCAGGACCTTGTGGTGGCGGAGGAGGGGGGACATAGGGTGGGGGGGGACACTGGAGGTTCGTCTATGTCCCACCTTTTCTTTTTATCATTTTTCTTTTCCTTTAATGGAAACAAATTAGCGGCCTGAGCCGTGCTCAGGATCCATAAAAAGGCATATTCACTCTCCTCCTTACTAAACAGTCGTTTGTTGTTAACGTATATGTTTAATTGTTGGCATATCCAATCCTCTAAGGATCCATGAATTGGCCAATATAAATCTTTTCTTATCTGTTTTCCTCCCCATATTTCCATACAATAATAGACCAATTTCTCCTTGGATTTCCCTTTTAGGGAAGGGGAACTACCCCAATATCGAATCATTAGGCCTAATGGGCTGTCTTGGGGTATATCAGGGAGCCCACCCCCACCCCGTATCTTCTGTATGGAACCAGAAGCCTTACTTTTCTTCTGTCCCATCTTCCGGGAGTGCCTTCTCTCACTCAAGTTTCACTCGCTTCCCTCCGTTCGTGGCCCACTATTAGGAGGTCCACACTCACTTCGCCCGGTGGGCTACTAAGCCCAGTGGACGTCTCAGTCACTCGCACCCCAGGTACCCAATCCCCGACCGAACGGAACCGCAATATACTTACTCACTCCCGAGTCTTCGTCCGGCTCTTTGTGCACAAAAATTACGGGGAACTGCAGTTTCTCCTTTCTCTTTCTTTTTGCTTTCCTATCTCAGTTCGGAAAATCCAGGTGAGCTAAGTCGGAATCTCCTCCAGGACCATCCGAAGATGGGGGCGCCCTCCCAGAGTTGAATTCTGAGTTGGCTGTCTGGATCCGAGTCACGGCACCAAATTTGTTATAGTTGAATTTTAAGACAAATCGAGTCCGAAATAGATTTATTAAATATTTATTAAGGTAGGAAAGCAAAAGCAGCGCTGGGCGGCCGGGGAGTCGCAGCTCCACCAAAGACTCGCAAATTCAGGCAAGCTAAACGACTCCTTTTGTCTTCACAGAGGTCGATTGCAACATCTTCGGTACGCCCCTCAGCTTCTTCCGAGGGGCTTCTTGCTTGGGGCAATTTCGATAAGATATCGTCACAGAATCAGCTTATACAATCTATTCTTTTCAGGGTTGATTGGTACAATGGCACACGTTAGCAAGACATTAACGGTTTAACATTCGCTCAAGGTAACACATTCTGATGACATTGTGGTTAAGCCTTTCTTGTCAAACAGGGTGTTCCCATGTTTGGTGTTGCCAGATAACATTGTGGACGTGTATCTTCTGGTTAAATAGGAAGTTCTCAAGACTGCTACAATGGGTTCGTTCCTCTTGCTTAACCTGTTTGATCAGCAAATTACCCTTAGTTACTTATTACACCCTGATTACTAATCTTCTGTAATCAGACATATTATTCCTCCCCTCCGCATTATTCTGATCCCAGGCAGGCCTGGTCACAGGGAATTTCTGTTCCCCTAGGACTCCCCCAGGGATATCGGGAGGATTTTCTCGCTCCCAAATTCTAATACCCGCAGCCCGGATCGTTTGTCTTTCTTCCGGTGTGAACAGGGCTCCTAAAATGAACTGCATTTCATCCCAAGTGTAAAGATTAGGGCCCAGAAACTGGTCGAGCTGCTCTGACAACCCTAAAGGGTCCTCTAATAACTTTTTCGTCTCTTTCTTAAATTCCCGCACCTCGGTGCTAGTCAGAGGTACATTCACAAAGCCCACCCCCCCCGGGGCTCCCGGCATGGGTACCTCTCTCAAAGGGAACATACCCTCCTTATGTTCCCCTTTACAAGACGGCAAAGGAAAATTCCGAACATCCCTTACTATCTGATCTAATTCAGTGACCCGGGTTCTCCGAGTCTCCCCGAGCAGAGGGGCACCCGGTCTCACAGAGTCCCCCCCCTTCCCGTTCATTATCCTCCTCCTCCCCCCCCCAATCTTCTTCTGTTTCGTCGAATTCAGGGTTGTATGGGGGTGGCAAATGATCCGGAGGTTCCCAACTTTCTTCTCTCTTCTTAATCTTCTTTCCCCCAAGGTCTTTTGTCATGAATAAGGAGTGAGACCTCCTCCAACATGAAGCATATTCAATTTCTTCTTGGTTTACTGGAGTCTTACTACATACGTAGAGATTCAAAGCCTGGCACAACCAATTCTCCATTGACCCGAACTGCGGCCAGCACAGTGGGTCAGATCTAATAGGTTCTTTCACCCACTCAAACATACAGTACTGTATCATTGTTTTTTTCTCTTTTCCCCGGGTGCAACCCTGCCCCCACTTCCCGAGCATCACCCCTAAAGGACTGTCGGGTGGAATGCTCGCACCAGGACTTTCAAGTCCTTGATTCTTTATAGCCTTCTCTCTGCTAGGCCTATTTCCCATTTTACTTTCCCGTGGGACTTTTTCACCTGGAACCGTTTCGCTTCGCCCCTTCACTGGCCGGTCTCCTCGCGGAGAAACGGAACCGCAGTTAGAAGGGCTCCACACTCGCTCCGCAGACAATTCTGCGTCTCACACACACAGTCCCAATCCCGCTATCCCAGCCGCCCGAGTAGTACTTAACAGTCAATTTTCTTACCCGGGTCCCGTGCACAGAACTTATCGGCTGCCGCGCGTAACTCAATCCCGTTAACTCAATTCTTCCCTTCCCCTCCTTTGCTCCGGGAGTCCTCTGTCCGGATAGGACCCGCTGCCCCTCACGGGATGAGACAGTGGGTTGGAGACCACTGAAATCAGCGGGGCGCGCCGTCCCCTCTTCGCTGTCTCACCTCGCAGGAACAGGAGCGCTGGCTCCCGGACGAGCCCCCAAATTGTGAGAAACACCGGCTCACACTTACAATTTTAAAGAGGACGAAGTCACTGGAGCAAAGGTTTATTGTACGAAGCAGCGCTGAATCGGGTGCATCTCAAAGTAGAGGCACACACATCTTTAGTTTTTTAGAAATGTTATACCTTTCTTTCCCGGCCGCCTGAATACCTGTCTCTCTTCTCATTGGCTGAGAAGTTGGAGCTCACATTCTTCCCGACCGCCTAAAGACACAAACCTTTAATTAACAATACATTGTTTCACAGTCTCTGCTAATATCTACTGTCTAATGTTAGTAGTTACAAACATCCCGGTGGTCATCTTCTTGACCTAGTGTCCATATCCTTCTTTTCTTCAGTCACCCCCCAGGTGGCCTTTATCCACTTATCACCTTCCACCGTCCTTTGTTCGCTTATCAGTCTACCATCAATTCGGTTCTCTTTACCTAAATGGCTTCTTGTAAACCAGAGTCTCTGGGCCATTCCAGGGTACTTGTAAGGATTAGTTAGATGCTATAACCGAGCACACAAATAGAAATATACCAAGTAGCTGAAGCAAAATTCAGCTCATTTCTCACAATCCACCCCCTTTTTATTTATTACATTTTTGCTGAAGCTTATTATCTTCTTCCCATTTATTCAACAATAACTGTAATCTTTCATTTTGTTCTTCTTTTCGGTGATCTCTTTTTCTTAAGACCATTATCCTCTGCGATGTAGCACCTTGATTCACAGCATCCACATTCGATAGACTGGTCACTTGCATTCCTTCTACCACTCTAGAAATTAATCCCACTGCACGAGGAATAAAACAAGGTATGAACAGCAGTCCAGCAAGAGCACATAATAGAATGAAGCCTACCTTCTTCCACCAAGATATTCCAAAAAAATCATTCCACCAGTTGACATCCATCATAGATTTCCACCTTTGCACTGGGACGTGTGCTAGTTTTCTGATGTTTGCTGCTATATCTCTTACAGCTTGTCCGTTGTCATCAATATGAAGACAACACTCTGATGTGTTAAATTTGCCACATACCCCCCCCTCTTCTGCTAATAGGTAGTCTAGTGCCAGTCTATTTTGGTATATGGCAGTTCGCATCTGTGTTTGTTGGACTGCTATTAAGTCTAAGGCTGAGGCTGTCTCATTGGTAATTATTTCAAGCACTGCTTGCAACCTAATTATTCTATTGAGCATATAAACAGGTGTTCGATATCCCCAGCTACCATCTTGTGCCCATGTTGCTGGTCCATATGTTTCTATTATGCGTTGTGGGGGCCATTCATCCTGCCCCCAATTCTGAGTTCCTCCCATTTCGATCGTTGTTCGTTTCTTTCTCCTCAATTCATCATATAGCCGGACCCCCAGCCCAGCTGCCTGTGTATTAGACAGCAAGAAAAAGAAAGGCATTACATATCCAACATAACAGACTCCTGACCAGTTTGGAGGTAATCTTCGGTAAGCATGTTTCCCACAAATCCAATAATGGCCCTCTAAGGCCCAAGCCCCGTTGGCAAAGGGACCGTCCCATGTTTCATCACCTTGTGGTGTTTCATAGTATAGCGGATCTTCTGTGCCCCATGGTCCTCCTGAGGCGTTTAAATCCCCATTGGAGTCACAATAGTCACATTCAAAGGCCTCTGCATCCGGATGCCATTTACAGTTACATCCTCCCTCTCTTATCGTTCGGTTTGTAGCTGACCAGAACTTTGTGAAATATGTTCTGGTCCCATTTGAATTTTGCCAAGCCCATTGATAGACTCTTATTACATGGGTTTTGCTGGTAGTATTGTCCCGCTGACAAGCCAGGAACAGAGAATCTTTAAAACCCCCCTTGTTGCCAATCTCTCTTGCCGCTGCCCTGCAACCAGCATGCCAAGGTTCATGGAAGGAACATCTTACCCAGGTGCCATCTCTAAGCTTAATGTGTGTTTGGTTCCATCTTCCTTGGTACCTCCGGCAATTATAAGGAGTACACAGTGAGTCATAACAATCCATTCCTGGTGATAATGTCCACTCACATTCACTTTTCCCTAAATATTTCCCTCCCGATTTGGCTCTGTTCAGGCAATAATTCCCTTTTCCTGGGTACAATATTTTCCATGCAGCTCCCTCTTCTGCCCAGACCTTTGTTCCATGGCGTACTGTACATAAGCTACTCACCAGCCACTTAGGCTGCACAGGCCGGGCTACCCATGGCCATTCTTCAGATCCCCTCGGGCTTCCACATACCCAACAATTACTCAAATTAAAGCTTTTTGCTATTTCATTCCCTAATGTTACAAATTGGTTATCTTCCATTTGACTGTAACACAGAGGGATGGTCACAAGGTTCATTAGTATGGTAGCATAAAACCTGCCAAGGTCTGGCACAGCCTTCCCTCCCATCTCTCAACGCCTACTGGATTGCAGCCAGCAGCAGAGACCGCTCACAGAAGAGGAGTGAAGAGACTGAGCCAGTCTTGCCCTTGGCTCTAGTTTTTAGAACCTTTGCTGGTAACCTCCCCAGGTATTACACTTTTATTTCGTTACTCTCGATTTTACCAATTCTGTCTTTTAAGAGTCAATTTCAGTGGATCACTTCCCTGGGTTACTGTCCACTCTCCAGGAGGTGGGGCTATTGGTCCTTTTACGCGTGTAGCACGTGTCCACCCCTTCTCCTTACTTCGCACAGCTGCTTCTGTTGTCAGGAGTACCAGGAAAGGTCCTTCCCACGCTGGAGTCAGAGTATCCTCTTGCCAGGACTTCACTAGTACCCAGTCTCCAGGCTGTATCTGGTGTAGTTTGAAATCCAGTGGAGCCGTCTGAGGCAGCAATCCACGCTGTCTCAAATCTGTAAGAGATTGGGCTAACCCCCACAGGTAATTTTTAAGAAAGACATCATTAATTTCAGGAATTGGCACACCTTCTTCCCTTCCCAGATATGGAAGTCCGAATAGCATTTCATAGGGAGATACTCCTAAATCCTTCCTTGGAGCAGTCCTAATTCTCAACAGGGCTAGGGGCAGGCATTTGGTCCAGGGCAACTTAGTCTCTATTACCAGCTGGGTGATATGTGTTTTGTGGTTTGATACTCTATGATATCGAGACCATTATGCCCTGGTACCTCTTCCTCTGTCTTCCCCTATAAATATTGGGAAGGGTTGATGCTTTTGTCAGTAGTTAAAACTAAGTCATCTTTTTCCATTAAGATGGTTTCATATTTCAGAATCCTAGAATCAGTCAACCACCGTCCGGATTTTTGGCTTAATATTGTTCTCACTATGTGGGGGGTGGATACTATCAGTGTTCCCCCAAAGGTCAGTTTCCGGCTTTCCTCCACCAGTAAGGCTGTTGCTGCCACCGCTTGCACACAGGTTGGCCACCCTCGTGACACCGGATCCAATACTTTAGATCAATAGGCTACTGGTTGTTTCTGCCCTCCCCAGACCTGGGCTAACACTCCATAGGCCATTCCACTCTCAACATTTACATAAAGGTGGAATGGCTTTCCTAGGGAAGGAAGAGACAATACAGGTGCTTGTATTAGTTTTTGTTTAAGTTCTTCAAACTGCTGCCGCTCCTCTGCTGTCCACTGGGGGTCTTCTGTCTCTTCTTGCAATTTTTCATACAAAAATTTCACATGTTGGCTAAAATTATCAATCCATAGTCGGCAGTATCCAAGGAGGCCCAAAAACTTTCTTATTTCTTTCTTACTCCTTGGAATTGGAGTTGTTACAATACCAGAAATTCGTTCTGGGTTTATTCTCCTTTTCCCTTCGCTGATCACGTGCCCGAGGTACCTCACCTCCTTTTCTACAAACTGCAACTTAGTTTCTGAGACTCGGAGCCCTTTTTCTCCCAAGCAGTTAAGTAATTTGATGGTTGCAGATCGAACCTCCATCTCCTCTTCCCCCGATATTAGTAAATCATCTACATACTGAAGCAGCTTGATCCCTGGGGAAAACGAAATTTCCTCAAGTATTTGTTCCAACACTTGCCCAAAAAGGTTGGGTGATTCCGTAAACCCCTGTGGTAACGTGGTCCAGCGGAATTGCTGCCTCCTCCCTGTTACCGGGTCCTCCCATTCAAAGGCAAACATGTCCCGACTTTCCACCGCCAAGGGACAGGTCCAAAAAGCATCTTTAAGGTCTACTACACTGAACCACTTGTGTTCATGAGGTATTTTGCTTAGCAATGTATAAGGATTGGGTACTACCGGGTGACGTGTCTGAACAATTTTATTCAGCTCCCTTAAATCTTGCACTAATCTCCAACTCCCATCCGACTTTCTGACGGGTAAAATAGGTGTATTATAAGGAGACATGCAGGGCTCTAAGAGACCATCTTTCAACAATCCCTCAATTACAGGTTGGAGCCCCTTCCTCCCTTCTAGAGATATAGGATATTGTTTTACACGCACAGGCTGACTTTCTTTCTTTAATTCCACTTTGAGGGGGAGTATGTCCAGTCCTCCCCGGTTTCCCTCCGCCACCCAGACTATTGGATTAATCACTTTTTCATCCTCTGTGGTCAACTTATAAAGCTGCACCATCATCCTATCATCTTTTGGAACTATTCCGATCCCTAACAATATCTGTAAATCCCTCCCCAATAAGTTCGCTCCTACTTCAGGTATCACTACTAAGTCCATTTTTGCTTCTCGGTTATTCCCTCGTATAGTTACTTGCTCTACAATAGGGACTGAAAACCCTTCCCCTTTTCTCCCAACCACGTTCGTCGTAAGTTCCCCAATTTCATATCCCTGTGGGATTTTAGTTATACTTGTTCTTTCTGCTCCTGTGTCCACTAGGAATACATATTCCTCCTTCTGGGGTCCTAATTTTAAATTTATCAAGGGCTCAATGTGATGGTTCGACCCCAGAAGGTAGAGCCCCTGACACGGCTATTCTAAAGAATAATCATCCCGCTCCATTACTCGAAACACTCTGTTTTCCTTCTGCCTCATCGGACAATCCCTCTTAAAGTGCCCCTCTCTCCCACAATGAAAACACCTTCTAGGACCTACTTGCCACCCATGAGGGTTCCCCCTCCCAGCCGGTTGAACCTTATATTCTCTGCGCTCACGCTGTGGCCCGCGGCTGGGACCTCTGCCACGTTCACACCACCTCTCTCTCTCTCTCTCTCTCCCTCTCTCAGGCTGCCGCCCCGTTACTTGTTCCACTGCTGCCACCATCAACTTAGCTTTAGCTTTCTGCTTCTCATCATCTCTCCTGACATACACTTTCTGAGCCTCTCGCAACAATTCATTCAAGCTCCGATCATGCCAGTCTTCCAGTTTCTCTAACTCCTTCTTTATATCAGGCCACGCCTTACTGACAAAATTAACCTTCAACAACTCTCGCCCCACATCATTCTCGGGATCTATTCCTGAGTATTGTTGTATATTTCTCCTTAACCTTTCCAGCCAATCTGTAGGAGATTCATCTTTTTGTTGCGTGCTTTCAAGGCTTTATCAAAATTCTGTCCTTTTGGGACTGCCTCTTTTATTCCCCTTGTTATAGTTGAATTTTAAGACAAATCGAGTCCAAAATAGATTTATTAAATATTTATTAAGGTAGGAAAGCAAAAGCAGCGCTGGGCGGCCGGGGAGTCGCAGCTCCACCAAAGACTCGCAAATTCAGGCAAGCTAAACGACTCCTTTTATCTTCACAGAGGTCGATTGCAACATCTTCGGTACGCCCCTCAGCTTCTTCCGAGGGGCTTCTTGCTTGGGGCAATTTCGGTAAGATATCGTCACAGAATCAGCTTATACAATCTATTCTTTTCAGGGTTGATTGGTACAATGGCACACGTTAGCAAGACATTAACGGTTTAACATTCGCTCAAGGTAACACATTCTGATGACATTGTGGTTAAGCCTTTCTTGTCAAACAGGGTGTTCCCATGTTTGGTGTTGCCAGATAACATTGTGGACGTGTATCTTCTGGTTAAATAGGAAGTTCTCAAGACTGCTACAATGGGTTCGTTCCTCTTGCTTAACCTGTTTGATCAGCAAATTACCCTTAGTTACTTATTACAATCCCCCCTTTTTTTTATTTATAAGTGATTTGCTGATCAAACCTAGACAATACCTCACAAGCGGCATCTAATTCAGGATTTTCGTTTGGTATAATTTTCATTTCCAGTTCCGATTGCTTCATCAGCATTAGCTGCACTTTTTCTAACCTGCCTTTAAAAAAGGTTACAAGTTTATTAATGACACAGGGTCCAAAAGTCAGAGCCAATAGTAACATTATGAGGGGTCCCGCCAAAGTAGAAATTAAGGTAGTCAGCCATGGTGACCAAGATTCATACCAGGAGGACTGAGCCTCTCGTTCCCGTTTTCTTTTCTCTAATCCTTCTCTCAGCTTAGCTAACGAATCTCTTACTACCCCTGTATGGTCAGCATAAAAGCAACATTCTTCACCTAGGGCAGCGCATAATCCTCCGTTTTGCATGAACAAAAGGTCCAATTGAAGGGTTGATGTTTATTTTCTAAAGTCGTGGTAATTAATACCATTAATAGGATACCAGCTTTCATTTCCCCCACTGTTCAGTACCTCTCTGCCTTCCTCGTCTACTCTTTTGCGGAGAGCAACGGGATATTAATATCTTCTCGGCAGCAGCAGGTAGTCTTCAGGGGGATTTTGCTGTTATCCTGTCAATAATTTCCAAGGTCTAAAGAGTTAGTTACCTCTCAAATATATTTCCACCTGTTTGGTTGTTGTGCCCGTTTCCAGGCAAATCTTATAACACACTGTCTTAAAACTCTATACCAGTCTGTTTCATATATTTCCCAAAGCTCGGGTATTGACAATTCCCACCCACAAAATAATTTACGAATCTCTGCTTGAGCCCGTTGTTCCCTGGTATGTGTCAAATTATTGCGACATTTCATACAATAAGGTTGTCTCTTAAATGAAACACAGGACCATTCTTTATCGCAATTTAAACATCGGCAAACAACCCAACATAAATGTCCGGAAGTGGGGTGTTTCACGCAGGGTATTCTACGGAGATCTCCTACACTGGGCGATTCAGGTATTTCTGTCTCTGTTTCACAGCAAAAAGGAAAAACCTGAGGAGTTCCTGTCAGTTTGTATAATCCAGCCCCCCCCGTTTGGTCAGGTATTCTCTCCTCACTCCAAGGTGCAAAATATACTTTTCGTAGGGTATTTCCAGGTGGTATTTGGAACCATTGATGTAAACTATTTCTTGCTTCCCTTCTGGAGTGGTTCATTTACCGGTCTCGTTTTTCCTTATCTTCATTCGGAGGTCTCCTGGTTCTGACGTTACGGTCCACCTTTCTGGGAAGATAGGTCCCTTAATTCTGCTGGCATGAGTCCATCCTTTTTCTGCTGTCCGTACAGCCGTATCTGTGGTAAGTAAAACAACAAAGGGTCCTTCCCAACGGGGTGTTAGGGAGGTTTCTTTCCAGGTTTTGATTAATACCTGGTCTCCAGGCTGGATTTGGTGTATGGAAATGTCCAAGGGAGGTCTTTGTACTACCAAACCCTTCTTTCTTAGTTCCTGTCTCCTTCTTGTAAGTTCTAAAATATATTCTGTTAAAATTTTATCCTCGACCTTTGGGTGCTCTACTAATAATCCAAAGTCATAAGGCATCCCATACAACATTTCAAAGGGGGATATACCAGTATCTGTCCTAGGTTGAGTTCTAATGTAAAGCAAGGCCAGCGGTAGACATTTAGTCCAACTCATTTTTGTCTCCACCATAAGTTTGGTTAGGTGTTTCTTTATTTCCCCATTCATTCTTTCTACTTTCCCGGAACTTTGTGGGTGCCAGGGAGTATGGTATTCCCATTTTGTACCGAACAATTCAGTTGTTTCTTTAATTATTTTGGATGTAAAATGTGGGCCTCGGTCTGAGTCAATTACCGCAATAGTTCCATACCTCGGAATAATTTCTTCCAAGAGGATTTTAATAACTGTCTTTGCAGTAGCCCTTATCACTGGGAAGGCTTCTACAAAGTGCGTAAGGTGATCAACCAAGACTAATAAATACTGATATCTCCCAACCTTCGGTAATTCAGTAAAATCCACTTGTATTTTCTCAAAGGGCCTTTTAGCCAGTTCACGACCCCCTTGAACCTTCTCCCTAAGTTGTCGTTTATTCACTTTGTGACAGGTTAAACATCCCTCTAAGATCCTTTTGGCTAATCCGTATATTCCGATGCAGGCATATTTTGTTTCAAACTGATCCACTAAAGCCTGAATTCCCCAATGGGTTTTATGGTGTAATTTATTTAGTATTCCTCTGGCTAATCCCTTTGGAAGAATTTCCCTACCATCTGGTAGCAGCCATTTATCGCCATCTCTTTTTGCTCCAATTTGTTTTAGCTTATCCAATTCTTGGAGAGTGAAAGTCTTCTCTATTTTTAGCCTCTCAGGTTCCTCTCCCAAGGTCTGAACCATTAACAGGGCAGCCCGTTTTGCCTCTGCGTCGGCTAGATTGTTTCCTCTTACTGTATGGGTTAGTCCCTTCTGATGTCCTTTTACATGGACTATGGCTATCTTTAGTGGACCTCTTAAGGCCTTTAAAACTTCTTGGATTAGTTTTTCACGGACTAATCCCTTTCCCTGGGTGTTAATTAAGCCCCTCTCTTCCCAAATTTTTCCAAAGGTATGCACCACCCCAAAGGCATACTTTGAATCCGTATAAATGGTTCCAATTTTATTTTCTAAAAGTTTTAATGCTCTCATCATAGCATATAACTCACATGCTTGTGCGGACCAAGCTTTATTTAATGGTCCTGACTCTTTTATCTGAAAGGTATACCCGTCCACAATAGCATATCCCGATTTCCGTTGTCCTTCAACCACTCGTGAGGAACCATCCACAAATAATTTCTCCCCTTCGCCTAATTCATCTTCCTCTAAATCCTCCCTTATCTTAGTTTGCAAATTTATTAGTTGGAGACAGTCATGTGTCAAATCTTCCCTAGGTTCCCCATATAAAAATTGGGCAGGATTCTGAACAGAGGTGGTTTCCATTTCTAACCATGGGGAGTTAATCAAAATTCCCTCATATTTTAGTAATCGACTGTCTGTAAGCCACTTATCAGCTCGTTGTTGCAATACTCCTCGAATGTTATGGGGGGTGTATACCTTTAGTTCACCTCCTAAGGTGACCTTTCCAACTTCTTCTACCAATAATGCAGTGGCCACTATTGCTTGTAAACAAGTGGGCCACCCGCGGCTTACAGGATCTCGTATTTTAGAATAATATCCTACAGGCTTTCTCTGCCCTGCCCACCCTTGGGTCAGAACCCCATAAGCTGTCTCGTTATCCACATTGATAAAAAGTTGAAAGGGTTTACGGATATCAGGTAAACTGAGGACAGGTGCTTCCACCAGGTTTCTTTTCACGTTCTCCCAGCGCTTCTCATCTTCAGGGGTCCATTTTACTAACCCATTTTTAGTTAGCTTTTCGTACAAGAATTTTACTTTACTGCTGTAATTTTCTATCCACTGTCGACAATACCCTAACAATCCCAACAGCTGTCTTATCTGTCTTTTATTAGTGGGCGCTGTTAGGGATAAAATTCCTTTCACTCTTTCGGGATCTAATTTCTTGTGTCCCTTTGTGAGCCAATGTCCCAAATATTTTACCTCTTCTTCAGTGAACTGCAATTTGGACTTAGAAACCTTTAACCCCTTGAGGCCCAAAAAGTTTAATAATTTGATGCTCTCATTTCTGACTTCTTCTTGAGTTTTTCCTGCAATCAATAAATCGTCTACGTATTGAATCAGGATTAATCCCTGACTTAATTCGTAGGATTCCAATAATTGTTCCAGAGCTTGTCCAAACAAATTTGGGGATTCTGTGAATCCCTGGGGCAAAACAGTCCACCGTAATTGTTGTTTTCTATGGGTTCTGGGGTCCTCCCACTCGAAAGCAAAATAGTCTCTACATTCTTCTTCTAAGGGACAGGCCCAAAAAGCATCTTTTAAATCTATAACACTATACCATTTATATTCTGGACTTAACCGATTAAGTATAGTGTGTGGGTTAGCCACCACAGGGAACCGGGTAATGGTTCGTTCGTTTATGCCTCTCAGATCTTGTACTAAGCGATAAGACCCATCCGGCTTCTTTACGGGCAATATGGGAGTGTTGTGAGGAGACATACAGGGTTCTAAAAGTCCTTGGACCAAAAGTCTCTCAATTACTGGCTGCAACCCTTCTCTCCCTTCTCTGGAGATGGGATACTGTTTTATCCTAATTGGCTGGTCTGGGTCTTTTATAGAGACTGTGATCGGTTTGATATTTAATTTTCCCACCGATCCAGGGCTATACCAAGTTTCTGGATTAATCTTGGCTTCATCTTCAGCGGTTAATAAGCATAACTTTACTTTTAACATCTCTTGGTCTACTTCCAAATTAATTCCTAATTCCACCATCAGGTCTCGTCCCAAAAGGTTATATTCAGCTTCTGGGACCAATAAAAATGTTCCCACCCCATCTTTATTTGGGGCTTCTATTGCTACATTCCTTATCAGGGGCACCTTGAAAGGTTCCCCTTTTGCACCAATTACTTGGAGTTTATCCTTTGATTCAACACATCCAGATGGTAACTTTTGGACGGTTGATCTTTCGGCACCCGAGTCCACGAGGAACTCGAACACTTCATGCTGAGGACCCAATTTCAATTTTATCAAGGGCTCGGTAACCTTAGGGGTCCCCAGCAAATAGAGCCCCTGACCCCCCTAATCTTCCTTAAAAATCTCCTCATCCTGCATTCTTTTCCGACAATTTCTCTGCAGATGTCCCTTCCTGCGACAATAAAAACATTCTATGTCCTGCGAACCAAATCTCCTTCTTCTCGGTTCTACTGGGCCCTTCCAGGGACTTTCTCTTCTCTTTCCCTGACTTTGCCCTTCCCTTACAGCAGCCATCGGGATTCTGGCTTGTTTCTTCTGACTTTCTTCTTCCCTTCTCACATACACCTTCTGAGCTTCTCGTAGTAACTCATCTAGCCCCCTCTCCTGCCAGTCTTCTACTTTCTCTAACTTTCTTCTTATATCTGTCCAAGATTTAGCTACAAATTGAGTTTTCAGCAGGGCTTGACCCACTTGGCTATCGGGGTCTAACCCAGAATATAGCTGTAAACTCTTTCTCAATCTTTCCAGCCATTCGGTGGGGGTTTCATCTTTCTTCTGTTGTTCATTAAAGGCCTTATTGATATTTTGCCCTCTAGGTACAGAATCCCTAATCCCCTGAATTATCATATCACGGAGATCAACCATGTTATTTCTATGTGCGGGGTCTTGATTGTCCCAATTGGGCCTCTGTAAGGGCCATTTTACATCCCCGGCGGGACCATGCTGATGCCTCTGATCCCAGTGTCTCATGCCTGCCATTCTGATCATTCCTCGTTCTTCGTTTGTGAACAAGATCTTTAAAATAGACTCCATCTCGTCCCAAGTATAAATGTTAGGCCCGAGGAATTGATCAAAACGTTCTGCTACCCCTAATGGGTCCTCTAACAAGTGTCCCATTTCTTTCTTAAATTCCCTCACATCCCCGGAGCTGAGGGGTACAGATACAAATCCAACTCCGGGTTGTGGTCCCCCCATAGCAGTCTCCCTTAAGGGATACAATAAATTTTCCTCCCTTCTTTCTCTGATTTGACTTCTAGTTATTCTTCGATTAGAAGGAGGAGTCTCTTCCTCAGGTTCTGTAGGTGCTGTTGGAGGGAGATCTTGCTCAGGACCTTGTGGTGGCGGAGGAGGGGGGACATAGGGTGGGGGGGGACACTGGAGGTTCGTCTATGTCCCACCTTTTCTTTTTATCATTTTTCTTTTCCTTTAATGGAAACAAATTAGCGGCCTGAGCCGTGCTCAGGATCCATAAAAAGGCATATTCACTCTCCTCCTTACTAAACAGTCGTTTGTTGTTAACGTATATGTTTAATTGTTGGCATATCCAATCCTCTAAGGATCCATGAATTGGCCAATATAAATCTTTTCTTATCTGTTTTCCTCCCCATATTTCCATACAATAATAGACCAATTTCTCCTTGGATTTCCCTTTTAGGGAAGGGGAACTACCCCAATATCGAATCATTAGGCCTAATGGGCTGTCTTGGGGTATATCAGGGAGCCCACCCCCACCCCGTATCTTCTGTATGGAACCAGAAGCCTTACTTTTCTTCTGTCCCATCTTCCGGGAGTGCCTTCTCTCACTCAAGTTTCACTCGCTTCCCTCCGTTCGTGGCCCACTATTAGGAGGTCCACACTCACTTCGCCCGGTGGGCTACTAAGCCCAGTGGACGTCTCAGTCACTCGCACCCCAGGTACCCAATCCCCGACCGAACGGAACCGCAATATACTTACTCACTCCCGAGTCTTCGTCCGGCTCTTTGTGCACAAAAATTACGGGGAACTGCAGTTTCTCCTTTCTCTTTCTTTTTGCTTTCCTATCTCAGTTCGGAAAATCCAGGTGAGCTAAGTCGGAATCTCCTCCAGGACCATCCGAAGATGGGGGCGCCCTCCCAGAGTTGAATTCTGAGTTGGCTGCCTGGATCCGAGTCACGGCACCAAATTTGTTATAGTTGAATTTTAAGACAAATCGAGTCCAAAATAGATTTATTAAATATTTATTAAGGTAGGAAAGCAAAAGCAGCGCTGGGCGGCCGGGGAGTCGCAGCTCCACCAAAGACTCGCAAATTCAGGCAAGCTAAACGACTCCTTTTGTCTTCACAGAGGTCGATTGCAACATCTTCGGTACGCCCCTCAGCTTCTTCCGAGGGGCTTCTTGCTTGGGGCAATTTCGATAAGATATCGTCACAGAATCAGCTTATACAATCTATTCTTTTCAGGGTTGATTGGTACAATGGCACACGTTAGCAAGACATTAACGGTTTAACATTCGCTCAAGGTAACACATTCTGATGACATTGTGGTTAAGCCTTTCTTGTCAAACAGGGTGTTCCCATGTTTGGTGTTGCCAGATAACATTGTGGACGTGTATCTTCTGGTTAAATAGGAAGTTCTCAAGACTGCTACAATGGGTTCGTTCCTCTTGCTTAACCTGTTTGATCAGCAAATTACCCTTAGTTACTTATTACACCCTGATTACTAATCTTCTGTAATCAGACATATTATTCCTCCCCTCCGCATTATTCTGATCCCAGGCAGGCGTGATCACAGGGAATTTCTGTTCCCCTAGGACTCCCCCCGGGATATCGGGAGGATTTTCTCGCTCCCAAATTCTAATACCCGCAGCCCGGATCGTTTGTCTTTCTTCCGGTGTGAACAGGGCTCCTAAAATGAACTGCATTTCATCCCAAGTGTAAAGATTAGGGCCCAGAAACTGGTCGAGCTGCTCTGACAACCCTAAAGGGTCCTCTAATAACTTTTTCATCTCTTTCTTAAATTCCCGCACCTCGGTGCTAGTCAGAGGTACATTCACAAAGCCTACCCCCCACCGGGGCTCCCGGCATGGGTACCTCTCTCAAAGGGAACATACCCTCCTTATGTTCCCCTTTACAAGACGGCAAAGGAAAATTCCGAACATCCCTTACTATCTGATCTAATTCAGTGACCCGGGTTCTCCGAGTCTCCCCGAGCAGAGGGGCACCCGGTCTCACAGAGTCCCCCCCCTTCCCGTTCATTATCCTCCTCCTCCCCCCCCCCAATCTTCTTCTGTTTCGTCGAATTCAGGGTTGTATGGGGGTGGCAAATGATCCAGAGGTTCCCAACTTTCTTCTCTCTTCTTAATCTTCTTTCCCCCGAGGTCTTTTGTCATGAATAAGGAGTGAGACCTCCTCCAACATGAAGCATATTCAATTTCTTCTTGGTTTACTGGAGTCTTACTACATACGTAGAGATTCAAAGCCTGGCACAACCAATTCTCCATTGACCCGAACTGCGGCCAGTACAGTGGGTCAGATCTAATAGGTTCTTTCACCCACTCAAACATACAGTACTGTATCATTGTTTTTTTCTCTTTTCCCCGGGTGCAACCCTGCCCCCACTTCCCGAGCATCACCCCTAAAGGACTGTCGGGTGGAATGCTCGCACCAGGACTTTCAAGTCCTTGATTCTTTATAGCCTTCTCTCTGCTAGGCCTATTTCCCATTTTACTTTCCCGTGGGACTTTTTCACCTGGAACCGTTTCGCTTCGCCCCTTCACTGGCCGGTCTCCTCGCGGAGAAACGGAACCGCAGTTAGAAGGGCTCCACACTCGCTCCGCAGACAATTCTGCGTCTCACACACACAGTCCCAATCCCGCTATCCCAGCCGCCCGAGTAGTACTTAACAGTCAATTTTCTTACCCGGGTCCCGTGCACAGAAATTATCGGCTGCTGCGCATAACTCAACTTTTTATTTATTACATTTTTGCTGAAGCTTATTATCTTCTTCCCATTTATTCAACAATAACTGTAATCTTTCATTTTGTTCTTCTTTTCGGTGATCTCTTTTTCTTAAGACCATTATCCTCTGCGATGTAGCACCTTGATTCACAGCATCCACATTCGATAGACTGGTCACTTGCATTCCTTCTACCACTCTAGAAATTAATCCCACTGCACGAGGAATAAAACAAGGTATGAACAGCAGTCCAGCAAGAGCACGTAATAGAATGAAGCCTACCTTCTTCCACCAAGATATTCCAAAAAAATCATTCCACCAGTTGACATCCATCATAGATTTCCACCTTTGCACTGGGACGTGTGCTAGTTTTCTGATGTTTGCTGCTATATCTCTTACAGCTTGTCCGTTGTCATCAATATGAAGACAACACTCTGATGTGTTAAATTTGCCACATACCCCCCCCTCTTCTGCTAATAGGTAGTCTAGTGCCAGTCTATTTTGGTATATGGCAGTTCGCATCTGTGTTTGTTGGACTGCTATTAAGTCTAAGGCTGAGGCTGTCTCATTGGTAATTATTTCAAGCACTGCTTGCAACCTAATTATTCTATTGAGCATATAAACAGGTGTTCGATATCCCCAGCTACCATCTTGTGCCCATGTTGCTGGTCCATATGTTTCTATTATGCGTTGTGGGGGCCATTCATCCTGCCTCCAATTCTGAGTTCCTCCCATTTCGATCGTTGTTCGTTTCTTTCTCCTCAATTCATCATATAGCCGGACCCCCAGCCCAGCTGCCTGTGTATTAGACAGCAAGAAAAAGAAAGGCATTACATATCCAACATAACAGACTCCTGACCAGTTTGGAGGTAATCTTCGGTAAGCATGTTTCCCACAAATCCAATAATGGCCCTCTAAGGCCCAAGCCCCGTTGGCAAAGGGACCGTCCCATGTTTCATCACCTTGTGGTGTTTCATAGTATAGCGGATCTTCTGTGCCCCATGGTCCTCCTGAGGCGTTTAAATCCCCATTGGAGTCACAATAGTCACATTCAAAGGCCTCTGCATCCGGATGCCATTTACAGTTACATCCTCCCTCTCTTATCGTTCGGTTTGTAGCTGACCAGAACTTTGTGAAATATGTTCTGGTCCCATTTGAATTTTGCCAAGCCCATTGATAGACTCTTATTACATGGGTTTTGCTGGTAGTATTGTCCCGCTGACAAGCCAGGAACAGAGAATCTTTAAAACCCCCCTTTTTGCCAATCTCTCTTGCCGCTGCCCTGCAACCAGCATGCCAAGGTTCATGGAAGGAACATCTTACCCAGGTGCCATCTCTAAGCTTAATGTGTGTTTGGTTCCATCTTCCTTGGTACCTCCGGCAATTATAAGGAGTACACAGTGAGTCATAACAATCCATTCCTGGTGATAATGTCCACTCACATTCACTTTTCCCTAAATATTTCCCTCCCGATTTGGCTCTGTTCAGGCAATAATTCCCTTTTCCTGGGTACAATATTTTCCATGCAGCTCCCTCTTCTGCCCAGACCTTTGTTCCATGGCGTACTGTACATAAGCTACTCACCAGCCACTTAGGCTGCACAGGCCGGGCTACCCATGGCCATTCTTCAGATCCCCTCGGGCTTCCACATACCCAACAATTACTCAAATTAAAGCTTTTTGCTATTTCATTCCCTAATGTTACAAATTGGTTATCTTCCATTTGACTGTAACACAGAGGGAGGGTCACAAGGTTCATTAGTATGGTAGCATAAAACCTGCCAAGGTCTGGCACAGCCTTCCCTCCCATCTCTCAACGCCTACTGGATTGCAGCCAGCAGCGGAGACCGCTCACAGAAGAGGAGTGAAGAGACTGAGCCAGTCTTGCCCTTGGCTTTAGTTTTTAGAACCTTTGCTGGTAACCTCCCCAGGTATTACACTTTTATTTCATTACTCTCGATTTTACCAATTCTGTCTTTTAAGAGTCAATTTCAGTGGATCGCTTCCCTGGGTTACTGTCCACTCTCCAGGAGGTGGGGCTATTGGTCCTTTTACCCATGTAGCACGTGTCCACCCCTTCTCCTTAGTTCGCACAGCTGCTTCTGTTGTCAGGAGTACCAGGAAAGGTCCTTCCCACGCTGGAGTCAGAGTATCCTCTTGCCAGGACTTCACTAGTACCCAGTCTCCAGGCTGTATCTGGTGTAGTTTGAAATCCAGTGGAGCCGTCTGAGGCAGCAATCCACGCTGTCTCAAATCTGTAAGAGATTGGGCTAACCCCCACAGGTAATTTTTAAGAAAGACATCATTAATTTCAGGAATTGGCACACCTTCTTCCCTTCCCAGATATGGAAGTCCGAATAGCATTTCATAGGGAGATACTCCTAAATCCTTCCTTGGAGCAGTCCTAATTCTCAACAGGGCTAGGGGCAGGCATTTGGTCCAGGGCAACTTAGTCTCTATTACCAGCTGGGTGATATGTGTTTTGTGGTTTGATACTCTATGATATCGAGACCATTATGCCCTGGTACCTCTTCCTCTGTCTTCCCATATAAATATTGGGAAGGGTTGATGCTTTTGTCAGTAGTTAGAACTATTTCCATTAAGATGGTTTCATATTTCAGAATCCTAGAATCAGTCAACCACCGTCCGGATTTTTGGCTTAATATTGTTCTCACTATGTGGGGGGTGGATACTATCAGTGTTCCCCCAAAGGTCAGTTTCCGACTTTCCTCCACCAGTAAGGCTGTTGCTGCCACCGCTTGCACCCAGGTTGGCCACCCTCGTGACACCGGATCCAATACTTTAGATCAATAGGCTACTGGTTGTTTCTGCCCTCCCCAGACCTGGGCTAACGCTCCATAGGCCATTCCACTCTCAACATTTACATAAAGGTGGAATGGCTTTCCTAGGGAAGGAAGAGACAATACAGGTGCTTGTATTAGTTTTTGTTTAAGTTCTTCAAACTGCTGCCGCTCCTCTGCTGTCCACTGGGGGTCTTCTGTCTCTTCTTGCAATTTTTCATACAAAAATTTCACATGTTGGCTAAAATTATCAATCCATAGTCGGCAGTATCCAAGGAGGCCCAAAAACTTTCTTATTTCTTTCTTACTCCTTGGAATTGGAGTTGTTACAATACCAGAAATTCGTTCTGGGTTTATTCTCCTTTTCCCTTCGCTGATCACGTGCCCGAGGTACCTCACCTCCTTTTCTACAAACTGCAACTTAGTTTCTGAGACTCGGAGCCCTTTTTCTCCCAAGTAGTTAAGTAATTTGATGGTTGCAGATCGAACCTCCATCTCCTCTTCCCCCGATATTAGTAAATCATCTACATACTGAAGCAGCTTGATCCCTGGGGAAAACGAAATTTCCTCAAGTATTTGTTCCAACACTTGCCCAAAAAGGTTGGGTGATTCCGTAAACCCCTGTGGTAACGTGGTCCAGCGGAATTGCTGCCTCCTCCCTGTTACCGGGTCCTCCCATTCAAAGGCAAACATGTCCCGACTTTCCACCGCCAAGGGACAGGTCCAAAAAGCATCTTTAAGGTCTACTACACTGAACCACTTGTGTTCATGAGGTATTTTGCTTAGCAATGTATAAGGATTGGGTACTACCGGGTGACGTGTCTGAACAATTTTATTCAGCTCCCTTAAATGTTGCACTAATCTCCAACTCCCATCCGACTTTCTGACGGGTAAAATAGGTGTATTATAAGGAGACATGCAGGGCTCTAAGAGACCATCTTTCAACAATCCCTCAATTACAGGTTGGAGCCCCTTCCTCCCTTCTAGAGATATAGGATATTGTTTTACACGCACAGGCTGACTTTCTTTCTTTAATTCCACTTTGAGGGGGAGTACGTCCAGTCCTCCCCGGTTTCCCTCCGCCACCCAGACTATTGGATTAATCACTTTTTCATCCTCTGTGGTCAACTTATAAAGCTGCACCATCATCCTATCATCTTCTGGAACTATTCCGATCCCTAACAATATCTGTAAATCCCTCCCCAATAAGTTCGCTCCTACTTCAGGTATCACTACTAAGTCCATTTTTACTTCTCGGTTATTCCCTCGTATAGTTACTTGCTCTACAATAGGGACTGAAAACCCTTCCCCTTTTCTCCCAACCACGTTCGTCGTAAGTTCCCCAATTTCATATCCCTGTGGGATTTTGGTTATACTTGTTCTTTCTGCTCCTGTGTCCACTAGGAATACATATTCCTCCTTCTGGGGTCCTAATTTTAAATTTATCAAGGGCTCAATGTGATGGTTCGACCCCAGAAGGTAGAGCCCCTGACACCCCTATTCTAAAGAATAATCATCCCGCTCCATTACTCGAAACACTCCGTTTTCCTTCTGCCTCATCGGACAATCCCTCTTAAAGTGCCCCTCTCTCCCACAATGAAAACACCTTCTAGGACCTACTTGCCACCCATGAGGGTTCCCCCTCCCAGCCGGTTGAACCTTATATTCTCTGCGCTCACGCTGTGGCCCGCGGCTGGGACCTCTGCCACGTTCACACCACCTCTCTCCCTCTCTCAGGCTGCCGCCCCGTTACTTGTTCCACTGCTGCCACCATCAACTTAGCTTTAGCTTTCTGCTTCTCATCATCTCTCCTGACATACACTTTCTGAGCCTCTCGCAACAATTCATTCAAGCTCCGATCATGCCAGTCTTCCAGTTTCTCTAACTCCTTCTTTATATCAGGCCACGCCTTAGTGACAAAATTAACCTTCAACAACTCTCGCCCCACATCATTCTCGGGATCTATTCCTGAGTATTGTTGTATATTTCTCCTTAACCTTTCCAGCCAATCTGTAGGAGATTCATCTTTTTGTTGCGTGCTTTCAAAGGCTTTATCAAAATTCTGTCCTTTTGGGACTGCCTCTTTTATTCCCCTGATTACTAATCTTCTGTAATCAGACATATTATTCCTCCCCTCCGCATTATTCTGATCCCAGGCAGGCCTGGTCACAGGGAATTTCTGTTCCCCTAGGACTCCCCCAGGGATATCGGGAGGATTTTCTCGCTCCCAAATTCTAATACCCGCAGCCCGGATCGTTTGTCTTTCTTCCGGTGTGAACAGGGCTCCTAAAATGAACTGCATTTCATCCCAAGTGTAAAGATTAGGGCCCAGAAACTGGTCGAGCTGCTCTGACAACCCTAAAGGGTCCTCTAATAACTTTTTCATCTCTTTCTTAAATTCCCGCACCTCGGTGCTAGTCAGAGGTACATTCACAAAGCCCACCCCCCCCGGGGCTCCCAGCATGGGTACCTCTCTCAAAGGGAACATACCCTCCTTATGTTCCCCTTTACAAGACGGCAAAGGAAAATTCCGAGCATCCCTTACTATCTGATCTAATTCAGCGACCCGGGTTCTCCGAGTCTCCCCGAGCAGAGGGGCACCCGGTCTCACAGAGTCCCCCCCCTTCCCGTTCATTATCCTCCTCCTCCCCCCCCCAATCTTCTTCTGTTTCGTCGAATTCAGGGTTGTATGGGGGTGGCAAATGATCCGGAGGTTCCCAACTTTCTTCTCTCTTCTTAATCTTCTTTCCCCCAAGGTCTTTTGTCATGAATAAGGAGTGAGACCTCCTCCAACATGAAGCATATTCAATTTCTTCTTGGTTTACTGGAGTCTTACTACATACGTAGAGATTCAAAGCCTGGCACAACCAATTCTCCATTGACCCGAACTGCGGCCAGTACAGTGGGTCAGATCTAATAGGTTCTTTCACCCACTCAAACATACAGTACTGTATCATTGTTTTTTTCTCTTTTCCCCGGGTGCAACCCTGCCCCCACTTCCCGAGCATCACCCCTAAAGGACTGTCGGGTGGAATGCTCGCACCAGGACTTTCAAGTCCTTGATTCTTTATAGCCTTCTCTCTGCTAGGCCTATTTCCCATTTCACTTTCCCGTGGGACTTTTTCACCTGGAACCGTTTCGCTTTGCCCCTTCACTGGCCGGTCTCCTCGCGGAGAAACGGAACCGCAGTTAGAAGGGCTCCACACTCGCTCCGCAGACAATTCTGCGTCTCACACACACAGTCCCAATCCCGCTATCCCAGCCGCCCGAGTAGTACTTAACAGTCAATTTTCTTACCCGGGTCCCGTGCACAGAACTTATCGGCTGCCGCGCGTAACTCAATCCCGTTAACTCAATTCTTCCCTTCCCCTCCTTTGCTCCGGGAGTCCTCTGTCCGGATAGGACCCGCTGCCCCTCACGGGATGAGACAGTGGGTTGGAGACCACTGAAATCAGCGGGGCGCGCCGTCCCCTCTTCGCTGTCTCACCTCGCAGGAACAGGAGCGCTGGCTCCCGGACGAGCCCCCAAATTGTGAGAAACACCGGCTCACACTTAAAATTTTAAAGAGGACGAAGTCACTGGAGCAAAGGTTTATTGTACGAAGCAGCGCTGAATCGGGTGCATCTCAAAGGAGAGGCACACACATCTTTAGTTTTTTAGAAATGTTATACCTTTCTTTCCTGGCCGCCTGAATACCTGTCTCTCTTCTCATTGGCTGAGAAGTTGGAGCTCACATTCTTCCCGACCGCCTAAAGACACAAACCTTTAATTAACAATACATTGTTTCACAGTCTCTGCTAATATCTACTGTCTAATGTTAGTAGTTACAAACATCCCGGTGGTCATCTTCTTGACCTAGTGTCCATATCCTTCTTTTCTTCAGTCACCCCCCAGGTGGCCTTTATCCACTTATCACCTTCCACCGTCCTTTGTTCGCTTATCAGTCTACCATCAATTCGGTTCTCTTTACCTAAATGGCTTCTTGTAAACCAGAGCCTCTGGGCCATTCCAGGGTACTTGTAAGGATTAGTTAGATGCTATAACCGAGCACACAAATAGAAATATACCAAGTAGCTGAAGCAAAATTCAGCTCATTTCTCACAATCCACCCCCTTTTTATTTATTACATTTTTGCTGAAGCTTATTATCTTCTTCCCATTTATTCAACAATAACTGTAATCTTTCATTTTGTTCTTCTTTTCGGTGATCTCTTTTTCTTAAGACCATTATCCTCTGCGATGTAGCACCTTGATTCACAGCATCCACATTCGATAGACTGGTCACTTGCATTCCTTCTACCACTCTAGAAATTAATCCCACTGCACGAGGAATAAAACAAGGTATGAACAGCAGTCCAGCAAGAGCACATAATAGAATGAAGCCTACCTTCTTCCACCAAGATATTCCAAAAAAATCATTCCACCAGTTGACATCCATCATAGATTTCCACCTTTGCACTGGGACGTGTGCTAGTTTTCTGATGTTTGCTGCTATATCTCTTACAGCTTGTCCGTTGTCATCAATATGAAGACAACACTCTGATGTGTTAAATGTGCCACATACCCCCCCTCTTCTGCTAATAGGTAGTCTAGTGCCAGTCTATTTTGGTATATGGCAGTTCGCATCTGTGTTTGTTGGACTGCTATTAAGTCTAAGGCTGAGGCTGTCTCATTGGTAATTATTTCAAGCACTGCTTGCAACCTAATTATTCTATTGAGCATATAAACAGGTGTTCGATATCCCCAGCTACCATCTTGTGCCCATGTTGCTGGTCCATATGTTTCTATTATGCGTTGTGGGGGCCATTCATCCTGCCCCCAATTCTGAGTTCCTCCCATTTCGATCGTTGTTCGTTTCTTTCTCCTCAATTCATCATATAGCCGGACCCCCAGCCCAGCTGCCTGTGTATTAGACAGCAAGAAAAAGAAAGGCATTACATATCCAACATAACAGACTCCTGACCAGTTTGGAGGTAATCTTCGGTAAGCATGTTTCCCACAAATCCAATAATGGCCCTCTAAGGCCCAAGCCCCGTTGGCAAAGGGACCGTCCCATGTTTCATCACCTTGTGGTGTTTCATAGTATAGCGGATCTTCTGTGCCCCATGGTCCTCCTGAGGCGTTTAAATCCCCATTGGAGTCACAATAGTCACATTCAAAGGCCTCTGCATCCGGATGCCATTTACAGTTACATCCTCCCTCTCTTATCGTTCGGTTTGTAGCTGACCAGAACTTTGTGAAATATGTTCTGGTCCCATTTGAATTTTGCCAAGCCCATTGATAGACTCTTATTACATGGGTTTTGCTGGTAGTATTGTCCCGCTGACAAGCCAGGAACAGAGAATCTTTAAAACCCCCTTTTTTGCCAATCTCTCTTGCCGCTGCCCTGCAACCAGCATGCCAAGGTTCATGGAAGGAACATCTTACCCAGGTGCCATCTCTAAGCTTAATGTGTGTTTGGTTCCATCTTCCTTGGTACCTCCGGCAATTATAAGGAGTACACAGTGAGTCATAACAATCCATTCCTGGTGATAATGTCCACTCACATTCACTTTTCCCTAAATATTTCCCTCCCGATTTGGTTCTGTTCAGGCAATAATTCCCTTTTCCTGGGTACAATATTTTCCATGCAGCTCCCTCTTCTGCCCAGACCTTTGTTCCATGGCGTACTGTACTTAAGCTACTCACCAGCCACTTAGGCTGCACAGGCCGGGCTACCCATGGCCATTCTTCAGATCCCCTCGGGCTTCCACATACCCAACAATTACTCAAATTAAAGCTTTTTGCTATTTCATTCCCTAATGTTACAAATTGGTTATCTTCCATTTGACTGTAACACAGAGGGATGGTCACAAGGTTCATTAGTATGGTAGCATAAAACCTGCCAAGGTCTGGCACAGCCTTCCCTCCCATCTCTCAACGCCTACTGGATTGCAGCCAGCAGCGGAGACCGCTCACAGAAGAGGAGTGAAGAGACTGAGCCAGTCTTGCCCTTGGCTCTAGTTTTTAGAACCTTTGCTGGTAACCTCCCCAGGTATTACGCTTTTATTTCATTACTCTCGATTTTACCAATTCTGTCTTTTAAGAGTCAATTTCAGTGGATCGCTTCCCTGGGTTACTGTCCACTCTCCAGGAGGTGGGGCTATTGGTCCTTTTACCCGTGTAGCACGTGTCCACCCCTTCTCCTTAGTTCGCACAGCTGCTTCTGTTGTCAGGAGTACCAGGAAAGGTCCTTCCCACGCTGGAGTCGGAGTATCCTCTTGCCAGGACTTCACTAGTACCCAGTCTCCAGGCTGTATCTGGTGTAGTTTGAAATCCAGTGGAGCCGTCTGAGGCAGCAATCCACGCTGTCTCAAATCTGTAAGAGATTGGGCTAACCCCCACAGGTAATTTTTAAGAAAGACATCATTAATTTCAGGAATTGGCACACCTTCTTCCCTTCCCAGATATGGAAGTCCGAATAGCATTTCATAGGGAGATACTCCTAAATCCTTCCTTGGAGCAGTCCTGATTCTCAACAGGGCTAGGGGCAGGCATTTGGTCCAGGGCAACTTAGTCTCTATTACCAGCTGGGTGATATGCGTTTTGTGGTTTGATACTCTATGATATCGAGACCATTATGCCCTGGTACCTCTTCCTCTGTCTTCCCCTATAAATATTGGGAAGGGTTGATGCTTTTGTCAGTAGTTAAAACTAAGTCATCTTTTTCCATTAAGATGGTTTCGTATTTCAGAATCCTAGAATCAGTCAACCACCGTCCGGATTTTTGGCTTAATATTGTTCTCACTATGTGGGGGGTGGATACTATCAGTGTTCCCCCAAAGGTCAGTTTCCGGCTTTCCTCCACCAGTAAGGCTGTTGCTGCCACCGCTTGCACACAGGTTGGCCACCCTCGTGACACCGGATCCAATACTTTAGATCAATAGGCTACTGGTTGTTTCTGCCCTCCCCAGACCTGGGCTAACACTCCATAGGCCATTCCACTCTCAACATTTACATAAAGGTGGAATGGCTTTCCTAGGGAAGGAAGAGACAATACAGGTGCTTGTATTAGTTTTTGTTTAAGTTCTTCAAACTGCTGCCGCTCCTCTGCTGTCCACTGGGGGTCTTCTGTCTCTTCTTGCAATTTTTCATACAAAAATTTCACATGTTGGCTAAAATTATCAATCCATAGTCGGCAGTATCCAAGGAGGCCCAAAAACTTTCTTATTTCTTTCTTACTCCTTGGAATTGGAGTTGTTACAATACCAGAAATTCGTTCTGGGTTTATTCTCCTTTTCCCTTCGCTGATCACGTGCCCGAGGTACCTCACCTCCTTTTCTACAAACTGCAACTTAGTTTCTGAGACTCGGAGCCCTTTTTCTCCCAAGTAGTTAAGTAATTTGATGGTTGCAGGTCGAACCTCCATCTCCTCTTCCCCCGATATTAGTAAATCATCTACATACTGAAGCAGCTTGATCCCTGGGGAAAACGAAATTTCCTCAAGTATTTGTTCCAACACTTGCCCAAAAAGGTTGGGTGATTCCGTAAACCCCTGTGGTAACGTGGTCCAGCGGAATTGCTGCCTCCTCCCTGTTACCGGGTCCTCCCATTCAAAGGCAAACATGTCCCGACTTTCCACCGCCAAGGGACAGGTCCAAAAAGCATCTTTAAGGCCTACTACACTGAACCACTTGTGTTCATGAGGTATTTTGCTTAGCAATGTATAAGGATTGGGTACTACCGGGTGACGTGTCTGAACAATTTTATTCAGCTCCCTTAAATCTTGCACTAATCTCCAACTCCCATCCGACTTTCTGACGGGTAAAATAGGTGTATTATAAGGAGACATGCAGGGCTCTAAGAGACCATCTTTCAACAATCCCTCAATTACAGGTTGGAGCCCCTTCCTCCCTTCTAGAGATATAGGATATTGTTTTACACGCACAGGCTGACTTTCTTTCTTTAATTCCACTTTGAGGGGGAGTACGTCCAGTCCTCCCCGGTTTCCCTCCGCCACCCAGACTATTGGATTAATCACTTTTTCATCCTCTGTGGTCAACTTATAAAGCTGCACCATCATCCTATCATCTTTTGGAACTATTCCGATCCCTAACAATATCTGTAAATCCCTCCCCAATAAGTTCGCTCCTACTTCAGGTATCACTACTAAGTCCATTTTTACTTCTCGGTTATTCCCTCGTATAGTTACTTGCTCTACAATAGGGACTGAAAACCCTTCCCCTTTTCTCCCAACCACGTTCGTCGTAAGTTCCCCAATTTCATATCCCTGTGGGATTTTGGTTATACTTGTTCTTTCTGCTCCTGTGTCCACTAGGAATACATATTCCTCCTTCTGGGGTCCTAATTTTAAATTTATCAAGGGCTCAATGTGATGGTTCGACCCCAGAAGGTAGAGCCCCTGACACCCCTATTCTAAAGAATAATCATCCCGCTCCATTACTCGAAACACTCCGTTTTCCTTCTGCCTCATCGGACAATCCCTCTTAAAGTGCCCCTCTCTCCCACAATGAAAACACCTTCTAGGACCTACTTGCCACCCATGAGGGTTCCCCCTCCCAGCCGGTTGAACCTTATATTCTCTGCGCTCACGCTGTGGCCCGCGGCTGGGACCTCTGCCACGTTCACACCACCTCTCTCTCTCTCTCAGGCTGCCGCCCCGTTACTTGTTCCACTGCTGCCACCATCAACTTAGCTTTAGCTTTCTGCTTCTCATCATCTCTCCTGACATACACTTTCTGAGCCTCTCGCAACAATTCATTCAAGCTCCGATCATGCCAGTCTTCCAGTTTCTCTAACTCCTTCTTTATATCAGGCCACGCCTTACTGACAAAATTAACCTTCAACAACTCTCGCCCCACATCATTCTCGGGATCTATTCCTGAGTATTGTTGTATATTTCTCCTTAACCTTTCCAGCCAATCTGTAGGAGATTCATCTTTTTGTTGCGTGCTTTCAAGGCTTTATCAAAATTCTGTCCTTTTGGGACTGCCTCTTTTATTCCCCTTGTTATAGTTGAATTTTAAGACAAATTGAGTCCGAAATAGATTTATTAAATATTTATTAAGGTAGGAAAGCAAAAGCAGCGCTGGGCGGCCGGGGAGTCGCAGCTCCACCAAAGACTCGCAAATTCAGGCAAGCTAAACGACTCCTTTTGTCTTCACAGAGGTCGATTGCAACATCTTCGGTACGCCCCTCAGCTTCTTCCGAGGGGCTTCTTGCTTGGGGCAATTTCGATAAGATATCGTCACAGAATCAGCTTATACAATCTATTCTTTTCAGGGTTGATTGGTACAATGGCACACGTTAGCAAGACATTAACGGTTTAACATTCGCTCAAGGTAACACATTCTGATGACATTGTGGTTAAGCCTTTCTTGTCAAACAGGGTGTTCCCATGTTTGGTGTTGCCAGATAACATTGTGGACGTGTATCTTCTGGTTAAATAGGAAGTTCTCAAGACTGCTACAATGGGTTCGTTCCTCTTGCTTAACCTGTTTGATCAGCAAATTACCCTTAGTTACTTATTACAATCCCCCCTTTTTTTTATTTATAAGTGATTTGCTGATCAAACCTAGACAATACCTCACAAGCGGCATCTAATTCAGGATTTTCGTTTGGTATAATTTTCATTTCCAGTTCCGATTGCTTCATCAGCATTAGCTGCACTTTTTCTAACCTGCCTTTAAAAAAGGTTACAAGTTTATTAATGACACAGGGTCCAAAAGTCAGAGCCAATAGTAACATTATGAGGGGTCCCGCCAAAGTAGAAATTAAGGTAGTCAGCCATGGTGACCAAGATTCATACCAGGAGGACTGAGCCTCTCGTTCCCGTTTTCTTTTCTCTAATCCTTCTCTCAGCTTAGCTAACGAATCTCTTACTACCCCTGTATGGTCAGCATAAAAGCAACATTCTTCACCTAGGGCAGCGCATAATCCTCCGTTTTGCATGAACAAAAGGTCCAATTGAAGGGTTGATGTTTATTTTCTAAAGTCGTGGTAATTAATACCATTAATAGGATACCAGCTTTCATTTCCCCCACTGTTCAGTACCTCTCTGCCTTCCTCGTCTACTCTTTTGCGGAGAGCAACGGGATATTAATATCTTCTCGGCAGCAGCAGGTAGTCTTCAGGGGGATTTTGCTGTTATCCTGTCAATAATTTCCAAGGTCTAAAGAGTTAGTTACCTCTCAAATATATTTCCACCTGTTTGGTTGTTGTGCCCGTTTCCAGGCAAATCTTATAACACACTGTCTTAAAACTCTATACCAGTCTGTTTCATATATTTCCCAAAGCTCGGGTATTGACAATTCCCACCCACAAAATAATTTACGAATCTCTGCTTGAGCCCGTTGTTCCCTGGTATGTGTCAAATTATTGCGACATTTCATACAATAAGGTTGTCTCTTAAATGAAACACAGGACCATTCTTTATCGCAATTTAAACATCGGCAAACAACCCAACATAAATGTCCGGAAGTGGGGTGTTTCACGCAGGGTATTCTACGGAGATCTCCTATACTGGGCGATTCAGGTATTTCTGTCTCTGTTTCACAGCAAAAAGGAAAAACCTGAGGAGTTCCTGTCAGTTTGTATAATCCAGCCCCCCCCGTTTGGTCAGGTATTCTCTCCTCACTCCAAGGTGCAAAATATACTTTTCGTAGGGTATTTCCAGGTGGTATTTGGAACCATTGATGTAAACTATTTCTTGCTTCCCTTCTGGAGTGGTTCATTTACCGGTCTCGTTTTTCCTTATCTTCATTCGGAGGTCTCCTGGTTCTGACGTTACGGTCCACCTTTCTGGGAAGATAGGTCCCTTAATTCTGCTGGCATGAGTCCATCCTTTTTCTGCTGTCCGTACAGCCGTATCTGTGGTAAGTAAAACAACAAAGGGTCCTTCCCAACGGGGTGTTAGGGAGGTTTCTTTCCAGGTTTTGATTAATACCTGGTCTCCAGGCTGGATTTGGTGTATGGAAATGTCCAAGGGAGGTCTTTGTACTACCAAACCCTTCTTTCTTAGTTCCTGTCTCCTTCTTGTAAGTTCTAAAATATATTCTGTTAAAATTTTATCCTCGACCTTTGGGTGCTCTACTAATAATCCAAAGTCATAAGGCATCCCATACAACATTTCAAAGGGGGATATACCAGTATCTGTCCTAGGTTGAGTTCTAATGTAAAGCAAGGCCAGCGGTAGACATTTAGTCCAACTCATTTTTGTCTCCACCATAAGTTTGGTTAGGTGTTTCTTTATTTCCCCATTCATTCTTTCTACTTTCCCGGAACTTTGTGGGTGCCAGGGAGTATGGTATTCCCATTTTGTACCGAACAATTCAGTTGTTTCTTTAATTATTTTGGATGTAAAATGTGGGCCTCGGTCTGAGTCAATTACCGCAATAGTTCCATACCTCGGAATAATTTCTTCCAAGAGGATTTTAATAACTGTCTTTGCAGTAGCCCTTATCACTGGGAAGGCTTCTACAAAGTGCGTAAGGTGATCAACCAAGACTAATAAATACTGATATCTCCCAACCTTCGGTAATTCAGTAAAATCCACTTGTATTTTCTCAAAGGGCCTTTTAGCCAGTTCACGACCCCCTTGAACCTTCTCCCTAAGTTGTCGTTTATTCACTTTGTGACAGGTTAAACATCCCTCTAAGATCCTTTTGGCTAATCCGTATATTCCGATGCAGGCATATTTTGTTTCAAACTGATCCACTAAAGCCTGAATTCCCCAATGGGTTTTATGGTGTAATTTATTTAGTATTCCTCTGGCTAATCCCTTTGGAAGAATTTCCCTACCATCTGGTAGCAGCCATTTATCGCCATCTCTTTTTGCTCCAATTTGTTTTAGCTTATCCAATTCTTGGAGAGTGAAAGTCTTCTCTATTTTTAGCCTCTCAGGTTCCTCTCCCAAGGTCTGAACCATTAACAGGGCAGCCCGTTTTGCCTCTGCGTCGGCTAGATTGTTTCCTCTTACTGTATGGGTTAGTCCCTTCTGATGTCCTTTTACATGGACTATGGCTATCTTTAGTGGACCTCTTAAGGCCTTTAAAACTTCTTGGATTAGTTTTTCACGGACTAATCCCTTTCCCTGGGTGTTAATTAAGCCCCTCTCTTCCCAAATTTTTCCAAAGGTATGCACCACCCCAAAGGCATACTTTGAATCCGTATAAATGGTTCCAATTTTATTTTCTAAAAGTTTTAATGCTCTCATCATAGCATATAACTCACATGCTTGTGCGGACCAAGCTTTATTTAATGGTCCTGACTCTTTTATCTGAAAGGTATACCCGTCCACAATAGCATATCCCGATTTCCGTTGTCCTTCAACCACTCGTGAGGAACCATCCACAAATAATTTCTCCCCTTCGCCTAATTCATCTTCCTCTAAATCCTCCCTTATCTTAGTTTGCAAATTTATTAGTTGGAGACAGTCATGTGTCAAATCTTCCCTAGGTTCCCCATATAAAAATTGGGCAGGATTCTGAACAGAGGTGGTTTCCATTTCTAACCATGGGGAGTTAATCAAAATTCCCTCATATTTTAGTAATCGACTGTCTGTAAGCCACTTATCAGCTCGTTGTTGCAATACTCCTCGAATGTTATGGGGGGTGTATACCTTTAGTTCACCTCCTAAGGTGACCTTTCCAACTTCTTCTACCAATAATGCAGTGGCCACTATTGCTTGTAAACAAGTGGGCCACCCGCGGCTTACAGGATCTCGTATTTTAGAATAATATCCTACAGGCTTTCTCTGCCCTGCCCACCCTTGGGTCAGAACCCCATAAGCTGTCTCGTTATCCACATTGATAAAAAGTTGAAAGGGTTTACGGATATCAGGTAAACTGAGGACAGGTGCTTCCACCAGGTTTCTTTTCACGTTCTCCCAGCGCTTCTCATCTTCAGGGGTCCATTTTACTAACCCATTTTTAGTTAGCTTTTCGTACAAGAATTTTACTTTACTGCTGTAATTTTCTATCCACTGTCGACAATACCCTAACAATCCCAACAGCTGTCTTATCTGTCTTTTATTAGTGGGCGCTGTTAGGGATAAAATTCCTTTCACTCTTTCGGGATCTAATTTCTTGTGTCCCTTTGTGAGCCAATGTCCCAAATATTTTACCTCTTCTTCAGTGAACTGCAATTTGGACTTAGAAACCTTTAACCCCTTGAGGCCCAAAAAGTTTAATAATTTGATGCTCTCATTTCTGACTTCTTCTTGAGTTTTTCCTGCAATCAATAAATCGTCTACGTATTGAATCAGGATTAATCCCTGACTTAATTCGTAGGATTCCAATAATTGTTCCAGAGCTTGTCCAAACAAATTTGGGGATTCTGTGAATCCCTGGGGCAAAACAGTCCACCGTAATTGTTGTTTTCTATGGGTTCTGGGGTCCTCCCACTCGAAAGCAAAATAGTCTCTACATTCTTCTTCTAAGGGACAGGCCCAAAAAGCATCTTTTAAATCTATAACACTACACCATTTATATTCTGGACTTAACCGATTAAGTATAGTGTGTGGGTTAGCCACCACAGGGAACCGGGTAATGGTTCGTTCGTTTATGGCTCTCAGATCTTGTACTAAGCGATAAGACCCATCCGGCTTCTTTACGGGCAATATGGGAGTGTTGTGAGGAGACATACAGGGTTCTAAAAGTCCTTGGACCAAAAGTCTCTCAATTACTGGCTGCAACCCTTCTCTCCCTTCTCTGGAGATGGGATACTGTTTTATCCTAATTGGCTGGTCTGGGTCTTTTATAGAGACTGTGATCGGTTTGATATTTAATTTTCCCACCGATCCAGGGCTATACCAAGTTTCTGGATTAATCTTGGCTTCATCTTCAGCGGTTAATAAGCATAACTTTACTTTTAACATCTCTTGGTCTACTTCCAAATTAATTCCTAATTCCACCATCAGGTCTCGTCCCAAAAGGTTATATTCAGCTTCTGGGACCAATAAAAATGTTCCCACCCCATCTTTATTTGGGGCTTCTATTGCTACATTCCTTATCAGGGGCACCTTGAAAGGTTCCCCTTTTGCACCAATTACTTGGAGTTTATCCTTTGATTCAACACATCCAGATGGTAACTTTTGGACGGTTGATCTTTCGGCACCCGAGTCCACGAGGAACTCGAACACTTCATGCTGAGGACCCAATTTCAATTTTATCAAGGGCTCGGTAACCTTAGGGGTCCCCAGCAAATAGAGCCCCTGACCCCCCTAATCTTCCTTAAAAATCTCCTCATCCTGCATTCTTTTCCGACAATTTCTCTGCAGATGTCCCTTCCTGCGACAATAAAAACATTCTATGTCCTGCGAACCAAATCTCCTTCTTCTCGGTTCTACTGGGCCCTTCCAGGGACTTTCTCTTCTCTTTCCCTGACTTTGCCCTTCCCTTACAGCAGCCATCGGGATTCTGGCTTGTTTCTTCTGACTTTCTTCTTCCCTTCTCACATACACCTTCTGAGCTTCTCGTAGTAACTCATCTAACCCCCTCTCCTGCCAGTCTTCTACTTTCTCTAACTTTCTTCTTATATCTGTCCAAGATTTAGCTACAAATTGAGTTTTCAGCAGGGCTTGACCCACTTGGCTATCGGGGTCTAACCCAGAATATAGCTGTAAACTCTTTCTCAATCTTTCCAGCCATTCGGTGGGGGTTTCATCTTTCTTCTGTTGTTCATTAAAGGCCTTATTGATATTTTGCCCTCTAGGTACAGAATCCCTAATCCCCTGAATTATCATATCACGGAGATCAACCATGTTATTTCTATGTGCGGGGTCTTGATTGTCCCAATTGGGCCTCTGTAAGGGCCATTTTACATCCCCGGCGGGACCATGCTGATGCCTCTGATCCCAGTGTCTCATGCCTGCCATTCTGATCATTCCTCGTTCTTCGTTTGTGAACAAGATCTTTAAAATAGACTCCATCTCGTCCCAAGTATAAATGTTAGGCCCGAGGAATTGATCAAAACGTTCTGCTACCCCTAATGGGTCCTCTAACAAGTGTCCCATTTCTTTCTTAAATTCCCTCACATCCCCGGAGCTGAGGGGTACAGATACAAATCCAACTCCGGGTTGTGGTCCCCCCATAGCAGTCTCCCTTAAGGGATACAATAAATTTTCCTCCCTTCTTTCTCTGATTTGACTTCTAGTTATTCTTCGATTAGAAGGAGGAGTCTCTTCCTCAGGTTCTGTAGGTGCTGTTGGAGGGAGATCTTGCTCAGGACCTTGTGGTGGCGGAGGAGGGGGGACATAGGGTGGGGGGGGACACTGGAGGTTCGTCTATGTCCCACCTTTTCTTTTTATCATTTTTCTTTTCCTTTAATGGAAACAAATTAGCGGCCTGAGCCGTGCTCAGGATCCATAAAAAGGCATATTCACTCTCCTCCTTACTAAACAGTCGTTTGTTGTTAACGTATATGTTTAATTGTTGGCATATCCAATCCTCTAAGGATCCATGAATTGGCCAATATAAATCTTTTCTTATCTGTTTTCCTCCCCATATTTCCATACAATAATAGACCAATTTCTCCTTGGATTTCCCTTTTAGGGAAGGGGAACTACCCCAATATCGAATCATTAGGCCTAATGGGCTGTCTTGGGGTATATCAGGGAGCCCACCCCCACCCCGTATCTTCTGTATGGAACCAGAAGCCTTACTTTTCTTCTGTCCCATCTTCCGGGAGTGCCTTCTCTCACTCAAGTTTCACTCGCTTCCCTCCGTTCGTGGCCCACTATTAGGAGGTCCACACTCACTTCGCCCGGTGGGCTACTAAGCCCAGTGGACGTCTCAGTCACTCGCACCCCAGGTACCCAATCCCCGACCGAACGGAACCGCAATATACTTACTCACTCCCGAGTCTTCGTCCGGCTCTTTGTGCACAAAAATTACGGGGAACTGCAGTTTCTCCTTTCTCTTTCTTTTTGCTTTCCTATCTCAGTTCGGAAAATCCAGGTGAGCTAAGTCGGAATCTCCTCCAGGACCATCCGAAGATGGGGGCGCCCTCCCAGAGTTGAATTCTGAGTTGGCTGTCTGGATCCGAGTCACGGCACCAAATTTGTTATAGTTGAATTTTAAGACAAATCGAGTCCGAAATAGATTTATTAAATATTTATTAAGGTAGGAAAGCAAAAGCAGCGCTGGGCGGCCGGGGAGTCGCAGCTCCACCAAAGACTCGCAAATTCAGGCAAGCTAAACGACTCCTTTTGTCTTCACAGAGGTCGATTGCAACATCTTCGGTACGCCCCTCAGCTTCTTCCGAGGGGCTTCTTGCTTGGGGCAATTTCGATAAGATATCGTCACAGAATCAGCTTATACAATCTATTCTTTTCAGGGTTGATTGGTACAATGGCACACGTTAGCAAGACATTAACGGTTTAACATTCGCTCAAGGTAACACATTCTGATGACATTGTGGTTAAGCCTTTCTTGTCAAACAGGGTGTTCCCATGTTTGGTGTTGCCAGATAACATTGTGGACGTGTATCTTCTGGTTAAATAGGAAGTTCTCAAGACTGCTACAATGGGTTCGTTCCTCTTGCTTAACCTGTTTGATCAGCAAATTACCCTTAGTTACTTATTACACCCTGATTACTAATCTTCTGTAATCAGACATATTATTCCTCCCCTCCGCATTATTCTGATCCCAGGCAGGCCTGGTCACAGGGAATTTCTGTTCCCCTAGGACTCCCCCAGGGATATCGGGAGGATTTTCTCGCTCCCAAATTCTAATACCCGCAGCCCGGATCGTTTGTCTTTCTTCCGGTGTGAACAGGGCTCCTAAAATGAACTGCATTTCATCCCAAGTGTAAAGATTAGGGCCCAGAAACTGGTCGAGCTGCTCTGACAACCCTAAAGGGTCCTCTAATAACTTTTTCGTCTCTTTCTTAAATTCCCGCACCTCGGTGCTAGTCAGAGGTACATTCACAAAGCCCACCCCCCCCGGGGCTCCCGGCATGGGTACCTCTCTCAAAGGGAACATACCCTCCTTATGTTCCCCTTTACAAGACGGCAAAGGAAAATTCCGAACATCCCTTACTATCTGATCTAATTCAGTGACCCGGGTTCTCCGAGTCTCCCCGAGCAGAGGGGCACCCGGTCTCACAGAGTCCCCCCCCTTCCCGTTCATTATCCTCCTCCTCCCCCCCCCAATCTTCTTCTGTTTCGTCGAATTCAGGGTTGTATGGGGGTGGCAAATGATCCGGAGGTTCCCAACTTTCTTCTCTCTTCTTAATCTTCTTTCCCCCAAGGTCTTTTGTCATGAATAAGGAGTGAGACCTCCTCCAACATGAAGCATATTCAATTTCTTCTTGGTTTACTGGAGTCTTACTACATACGTAGAGATTCAAAGCCTGGCACAACCAATTCTCCATTGACCCGAACTGCGGCCAGCACAGTGGGTCAGATCTAATAGGTTCTTTCACCCACTCAAACATACAGTACTGTATCATTGTTTTTTTCTCTTTTCCCCGGGTGCAACCCTGCCCCCACTTCCCGAGCATCACCCCTAAAGGACTGTCGGGTGGAATGCTCGCACCAGGACTTTCAAGTCCTTGATTCTTTATAGCCTTCTCTCTGCTAGGCCTATTTCCCATTTTACTTTCCCGTGGGACTTTTTCACCTGGAACCGTTTCGCTTCGCCCCTTCACTGGCCGGTCTCCTCGCGGAGAAACGGAACCGCAGTTAGAAGGGCTCCACACTCGCTCCGCAGACAATTCTGCGTCTCACACACACAGTCCCAATCCCGCTATCCCAGCCGCCCGAGTAGTACTTAACAGTCAATTTTCTTACCCGGGTCCCGTGCACAGAACTTATCGGCTGCCGCGCGTAACTCAATCCCGTTAACTCAATTCTTCCCTTCCCCTCCTTTGCTCCGGGAGTCCTCTGTCCGGATAGGACCCGCTGCCCCTCACGGGATGAGACAGTGGGTTGGAGACCACTGAAATCAGCGGGGCGCGCCGTCCCCTCTTCGCTGTCTCACCTCGCAGGAACAGGAGCGCTGGCTCCCGGACGAGCCCCCAAATTGTGAGAAACACCGGCTCACACTTACAATTTTAAAGAGGACGAAGTCACTGGAGCAAAGGTTTATTGTACGAAGCAGCGCTGAATCGGGTGCATCTCAAAGTAGAGGCACACACATCTTTAGTTTTTTAGAAATGTTATACCTTTCTTTCCCGGCCGCCTGAATACCTGTCTCTCTTCTCATTGGCTGAGAAGTTGGAGCTCACATTCTTCCCGACCGCCTAAAGACACAAACCTTTAATTAACAATACATTGTTTCACAGTCTCTGCTAATATCTACTGTCTAATGTTAGTAGTTACAAACATCCCGGTGGTCATCTTCTTGACCTAGTGTCCATATCCTTCTTTTCTTCAGTCACCCCCCAGGTGGCCTTTATCCACTTATCACCTTCCACCGTCCTTTGTTCGCTTATCAGTCTACCATCAATTCGGTTCTCTTTACCTAAATGGCTTCTTGTAAACCAGAGTCTCTGGGCCATTCCAGGGTACTTGTAAGGATTAGTTAGATGCTATAACCGAGCACACAAATAGAAATATACCAAGTAGCTGAAGCAAAATTCAGCTCATTTCTCACAATCCACCCCCTTTTTATTTATTACATTTTTGCTGAAGCTTATTATCTTCTTCCCATTTATTCAACAATAACTGTAATCTTTCATTTTGTTCTTCTTTTCGGTGATCTCTTTTTCTTAAGACCATTATCCTCTGCGATGTAGCACCTTGATTCACAGCATCCACATTCGATAGACTGGTCACTTGCATTCCTTCTACCACTCTAGAAATTAATCCCACTGCACGAGGAATAAAACAAGGTATGAACAGCAGTCCAGCAAGAGCACATAATAGAATGAAGCCTACCTTCTTCCACCAAGATATTCCAAAAAAATCATTCCACCAGTTGACATCCATCATAGATTTCCACCTTTGCACTGGGACGTGTGCTAGTTTTCTGATGTTTGCTGCTATATCTCTTACAGCTTGTCCGTTGTCATCAATATGAAGACAACACTCTGATGTGTTAAATTTGCCACATACCCCCCCCTCTTCTGCTAATAGGTAGTCTAGTGCCAGTCTATTTTGGTATATGGCAGTTCGCATCTGTGTTTGTTGGACTGCTATTAAGTCTAAGGCTGAGGCTGTCTCATTGGTAATTATTTCAAGCACTGCTTGCAACCTAATTATTCTATTGAGCATATAAACAGGTGTTCGATATCCCCAGCTACCATCTTGTGCCCATGTTGCTGGTCCATATGTTTCTATTATGCGTTGTGGGGGCCATTCATCCTGCCCCCAATTCTGAGTTCCTCCCATTTCGATCGTTGTTCGTTTCTTTCTCCTCAATTCATCATATAGCCGGACCCCCAGCCCAGCTGCCTGTGTATTAGACAGCAAGAAAAAGAAAGGCATTACATATCCAACATAACAGACTCCTGACCAGTTTGGAGGTAATCTTCGGTAAGCATGTTTCCCACAAATCCAATAATGGCCCTCTAAGGCCCAAGCCCCGTTGGCAAAGGGACCGTCCCATGTTTCATCACCTTGTGGTGTTTCATAGTATAGCGGATCTTCTGTGCCCCATGGTCCTCCTGAGGCGTTTAAATCCCCATTGGAGTCACAATAGTCACATTCAAAGGCCTCTGCATCCGGATGCCATTTACAGTTACATCCTCCCTCTCTTATCGTTCGGTTTGTAGCTGACCAGAACTTTGTGAAATATGTTCTGGTCCCATTTGAATTTTGCCAAGCCCATTGATAGACTCTTATTACATGGGTTTTGCTGGTAGTATTGTCCCGCTGACAAGCCAGGAACAGAGAATCTTTAAAACCCCCCTTGTTGCCAATCTCTCTTGCCGCTGCCCTGCAACCAGCATGCCAAGGTTCATGGAAGGAACATCTTACCCAGGTGCCATCTCTAAGCTTAATGTGTGTTTGGTTCCATCTTCCTTGGTACCTCCGGCAATTATAAGGAGTACACAGTGAGTCATAACAATCCATTCCTGGTGATAATGTCCACTCACATTCACTTTTCCCTAAATATTTCCCTCCCGATTTGGCTCTGTTCAGGCAATAATTCCCTTTTCCTGGGTACAATATTTTCCATGCAGCTCCCTCTTCTGCCCAGACCTTTGTTCCATGGCGTACTGTACATAAGCTACTCACCAGCCACTTAGGCTGCACAGGCCGGGCTACCCATGGCCATTCTTCAGATCCCCTCGGGCTTCCACATACCCAACAATTACTCAAATTAAAGCTTTTTGCTATTTCATTCCCTAATGTTACAAATTGGTTATCTTCCATTTGACTGTAACACAGAGGGATGGTCACAAGGTTCATTAGTATGGTAGCATAAAACCTGCCAAGGTCTGGCACAGCCTTCCCTCCCATCTCTCAACGCCTACTGGATTGCAGCCAGCAGCAGAGACCGCTCACAGAAGAGGAGTGAAGAGACTGAGCCAGTCTTGCCCTTGGCTCTAGTTTTTAGAACCTTTGCTGGTAACCTCCCCAGGTATTACACTTTTATTTCGTTACTCTCGATTTTACCAATTCTGTCTTTTAAGAGTCAATTTCAGTGGATCACTTCCCTGGGTTACTGTCCACTCTCCAGGAGGTGGGGCTATTGGTCCTTTTACGCGTGTAGCACGTGTCCACCCCTTCTCCTTACTTCGCACAGCTGCTTCTGTTGTCAGGAGTACCAGGAAAGGTCCTTCCCACGCTGGAGTCAGAGTATCCTCTTGCCAGGACTTCACTAGTACCCAGTCTCCAGGCTGTATCTGGTGTAGTTTGAAATCCAGTGGAGCCGTCTGAGGCAGCAATCCACGCTGTCTCAAATCTGTAAGAGATTGGGCTAACCCCCACAGGTAATTTTTAAGAAAGACATCATTAATTTCAGGAATTGGCACACCTTCTTCCCTTCCCAGATATGGAAGTCCGAATAGCATTTCATAGGGAGATACTCCTAAATCCTTCCTTGGAGCAGTCCTAATTCTCAACAGGGCTAGGGGCAGGCATTTGGTCCAGGGCAACTTAGTCTCTATTACCAGCTGGGTGATATGTGTTTTGTGGTTTGATACTCTATGATATCGAGACCATTATGCCCTGGTACCTCTTCCTCTGTCTTCCCCTATAAATATTGGGAAGGGTTGATGCTTTTGTCAGTAGTTAAAACTAAGTCATCTTTTTCCATTAAGATGGTTTCATATTTCAGAATCCTAGAATCAGTCAACCACCGTCCGGATTTTTGGCTTAATATTGTTCTCACTATGTGGGGGGTGGATACTATCAGTGTTCCCCCAAAGGTCAGTTTCCGGCTTTCCTCCACCAGTAAGGCTGTTGCTGCCACCGCTTGCACACAGGTTGGCCACCCTCGTGACACCGGATCCAATACTTTAGATCAATAGGCTACTGGTTGTTTCTGCCCTCCCCAGACCTGGGCTAACACTCCATAGGCCATTCCACTCTCAACATTTACATAAAGGTGGAATGGCTTTCCTAGGGAAGGAAGAGACAATACAGGTGCTTGTATTAGTTTTTGTTTAAGTTCTTCAAACTGCTGCCGCTCCTCTGCTGTCCACTGGGGGTCTTCTGTCTCTTCTTGCAATTTTTCATACAAAAATTTCACATGTTGGCTAAAATTATCAATCCATAGTCGGCAGTATCCAAGGAGGCCCAAAAACTTTCTTATTTCTTTCTTACTCCTTGGAATTGGAGTTGTTACAATACCAGAAATTCGTTCTGGGTTTATTCTCCTTTTCCCTTCGCTGATCACGTGCCCGAGGTACCTCACCTCCTTTTCTACAAACTGCAACTTAGTTTCTGAGACTCGGAGCCCTTTTTCTCCCAAGCAGTTAAGTAATTTGATGGTTGCAGATCGAACCTCCATCTCCTCTTCCCCCGATATTAGTAAATCATCTACATACTGAAGCAGCTTGATCCCTGGGGAAAACGAAATTTCCTCAAGTATTTGTTCCAACACTTGCCCAAAAAGGTTGGGTGATTCCGTAAACCCCTGTGGTAACGTGGTCCAGCGGAATTGCTGCCTCCTCCCTGTTACCGGGTCCTCCCATTCAAAGGCAAACATGTCCCGACTTTCCACCGCCAAGGGACAGGTCCAAAAAGCATCTTTAAGGTCTACTACACTGAACCACTTGTGTTCATGAGGTATTTTGCTTAGCAATGTATAAGGATTGGGTACTACCGGGTGACGTGTCTGAACAATTTTATTCAGCTCCCTTAAATCTTGCACTAATCTCCAACTCCCATCCGACTTTCTGACGGGTAAAATAGGTGTATTATAAGGAGACATGCAGGGCTCTAAGAGACCATCTTTCAACAATCCCTCAATTACAGGTTGGAGCCCCTTCCTCCCTTCTAGAGATATAGGATATTGTTTTACACGCACAGGCTGACTTTCTTTCTTTAATTCCACTTTGAGGGGGAGTATGTCCAGTCCTCCCCGGTTTCCCTCCGCCACCCAGACTATTGGATTAATCACTTTTTCATCCTCTGTGGTCAACTTATAAAGCTGCACCATCATCCTATCATCTTTTGGAACTATTCCGATCCCTAACAATATCTGTAAATCCCTCCCCAATAAGTTCGCTCCTACTTCAGGTATCACTACTAAGTCCATTTTTGCTTCTCGGTTATTCCCTCGTATAGTTACTTGCTCTACAATAGGGACTGAAAACCCTTCCCCTTTTCTCCCAACCACGTTCGTCGTAAGTTCCCCAATTTCATATCCCTGTGGGATTTTAGTTATACTTGTTCTTTCTGCTCCTGTGTCCACTAGGAATACATATTCCTCCTTCTGGGGTCCTAATTTTAAATTTATCAAGGGCTCAATGTGATGGTTCGACCCCAGAAGGTAGAGCCCCTGACACGGCTATTCTAAAGAATAATCATCCCGCTCCATTACTCGAAACACTCTGTTTTCCTTCTGCCTCATCGGACAATCCCTCTTAAAGTGCCCCTCTCTCCCACAATGAAAACACCTTCTAGGACCTACTTGCCACCCATGAGGGTTCCCCCTCCCAGCCGGTTGAACCTTATATTCTCTGCGCTCACGCTGTGGCCCGCGGCTGGGACCTCTGCCACGTTCACACCACCTCTCTCTCTCTCTCTCTCTCCCTCTCTCAGGCTGCCGCCCCGTTACTTGTTCCACTGCTGCCACCATCAACTTAGCTTTAGCTTTCTGCTTCTCATCATCTCTCCTGACATACACTTTCTGAGCCTCTCGCAACAATTCATTCAAGCTCCGATCATGCCAGTCTTCCAGTTTCTCTAACTCCTTCTTTATATCAGGCCACGCCTTACTGACAAAATTAACCTTCAACAACTCTCGCCCCACATCATTCTCGGGATCTATTCCTGAGTATTGTTGTATATTTCTCCTTAACCTTTCCAGCCAATCTGTAGGAGATTCATCTTTTTGTTGCGTGCTTTCAAGGCTTTATCAAAATTCTGTCCTTTTGGGACTGCCTCTTTTATTCCCCTTGTTATAGTTGAATTTTAAGACAAATCGAGTCCAAAATAGATTTATTAAATATTTATTAAGGTAGGAAAGCAAAAGCAGCGCTGGGCGGCCGGGGAGTCGCAGCTCCACCAAAGACTCGCAAATTCAGGCAAGCTAAACGACTCCTTTTATCTTCACAGAGGTCGATTGCAACATCTTCGGTACGCCCCTCAGCTTCTTCCGAGGGGCTTCTTGCTTGGGGCAATTTCGGTAAGATATCGTCACAGAATCAGCTTATACAATCTATTCTTTTCAGGGTTGATTGGTACAATGGCACACGTTAGCAAGACATTAACGGTTTAACATTCGCTCAAGGTAACACATTCTGATGACATTGTGGTTAAGCCTTTCTTGTCAAACAGGGTGTTCCCATGTTTGGTGTTGCCAGATAACATTGTGGACGTGTATCTTCTGGTTAAATAGGAAGTTCTCAAGACTGCTACAATGGGTTCGTTCCTCTTGCTTAACCTGTTTGATCAGCAAATTACCCTTAGTTACTTATTACAATCCCCCCTTTTTTTTATTTATAAGTGATTTGCTGATCAAACCTAGACAATACCTCACAAGCGGCATCTAATTCAGGATTTTCGTTTGGTATAATTTTCATTTCCAGTTCCGATTGCTTCATCAGCATTAGCTGCACTTTTTCTAACCTGCCTTTAAAAAAGGTTACAAGTTTATTAATGACACAGGGTCCAAAAGTCAGAGCCAATAGTAACATTATGAGGGGTCCCGCCAAAGTAGAAATTAAGGTAGTCAGCCATGGTGACCAAGATTCATACCAGGAGGACTGAGCCTCTCGTTCCCGTTTTCTTTTCTCTAATCCTTCTCTCAGCTTAGCTAACGAATCTCTTACTACCCCTGTATGGTCAGCATAAAAGCAACATTCTTCACCTAGGGCAGCGCATAATCCTCCGTTTTGCATGAACAAAAGGTCCAATTGAAGGGTTGATGTTTATTTTCTAAAGTCGTGGTAATTAATACCATTAATAGGATACCAGCTTTCATTTCCCCCACTGTTCAGTACCTCTCTGCCTTCCTCGTCTACTCTTTTGCGGAGAGCAACGGGATATTAATATCTTCTCGGCAGCAGCAGGTAGTCTTCAGGGGGATTTTGCTGTTATCCTGTCAATAATTTCCAAGGTCTAAAGAGTTAGTTACCTCTCAAATATATTTCCACCTGTTTGGTTGTTGTGCCCGTTTCCAGGCAAATCTTATAACACACTGTCTTAAAACTCTATACCAGTCTGTTTCATATATTTCCCAAAGCTCGGGTATTGACAATTCCCACCCACAAAATAATTTACGAATCTCTGCTTGAGCCCGTTGTTCCCTGGTATGTGTCAAATTATTGCGACATTTCATACAATAAGGTTGTCTCTTAAATGAAACACAGGACCATTCTTTATCGCAATTTAAACATCGGCAAACAACCCAACATAAATGTCCGGAAGTGGGGTGTTTCACGCAGGGTATTCTACGGAGATCTCCTACACTGGGCGATTCAGGTATTTCTGTCTCTGTTTCACAGCAAAAAGGAAAAACCTGAGGAGTTCCTGTCAGTTTGTATAATCCAGCCCCCCCCGTTTGGTCAGGTATTCTCTCCTCACTCCAAGGTGCAAAATATACTTTTCGTAGGGTATTTCCAGGTGGTATTTGGAACCATTGATGTAAACTATTTCTTGCTTCCCTTCTGGAGTGGTTCATTTACCGGTCTCGTTTTTCCTTATCTTCATTCGGAGGTCTCCTGGTTCTGACGTTACGGTCCACCTTTCTGGGAAGATAGGTCCCTTAATTCTGCTGGCATGAGTCCATCCTTTTTCTGCTGTCCGTACAGCCGTATCTGTGGTAAGTAAAACAACAAAGGGTCCTTCCCAACGGGGTGTTAGGGAGGTTTCTTTCCAGGTTTTGATTAATACCTGGTCTCCAGGCTGGATTTGGTGTATGGAAATGTCCAAGGGAGGTCTTTGTACTACCAAACCCTTCTTTCTTAGTTCCTGTCTCCTTCTTGTAAGTTCTAAAATATATTCTGTTAAAATTTTATCCTCGACCTTTGGGTGCTCTACTAATAATCCAAAGTCATAAGGCATCCCATACAACATTTCAAAGGGGGATATACCAGTATCTGTCCTAGGTTGAGTTCTAATGTAAAGCAAGGCCAGCGGTAGACATTTAGTCCAACTCATTTTTGTCTCCACCATAAGTTTGGTTAGGTGTTTCTTTATTTCCCCATTCATTCTTTCTACTTTCCCGGAACTTTGTGGGTGCCAGGGAGTATGGTATTCCCATTTTGTACCGAACAATTCAGTTGTTTCTTTAATTATTTTGGATGTAAAATGTGGGCCTCGGTCTGAGTCAATTACCGCAATAGTTCCATACCTCGGAATAATTTCTTCCAAGAGGATTTTAATAACTGTCTTTGCAGTAGCCCTTATCACTGGGAAGGCTTCTACAAAGTGCGTAAGGTGATCAACCAAGACTAATAAATACTGATATCTCCCAACCTTCGGTAATTCAGTAAAATCCACTTGTATTTTCTCAAAGGGCCTTTTAGCCAGTTCACGACCCCCTTGAACCTTCTCCCTAAGTTGTCGTTTATTCACTTTGTGACAGGTTAAACATCCCTCTAAGATCCTTTTGGCTAATCCGTATATTCCGATGCAGGCATATTTTGTTTCAAACTGATCCACTAAAGCCTGAATTCCCCAATGGGTTTTATGGTGTAATTTATTTAGTATTCCTCTGGCTAATCCCTTTGGAAGAATTTCCCTACCATCTGGTAGCAGCCATTTATCGCCATCTCTTTTTGCTCCAATTTGTTTTAGCTTATCCAATTCTTGGAGAGTGAAAGTCTTCTCTATTTTTAGCCTCTCAGGTTCCTCTCCCAAGGTCTGAACCATTAACAGGGCAGCCCGTTTTGCCTCTGCGTCGGCTAGATTGTTTCCTCTTACTGTATGGGTTAGTCCCTTCTGATGTCCTTTTACATGGACTATGGCTATCTTTAGTGGACCTCTTAAGGCCTTTAAAACTTCTTGGATTAGTTTTTCACGGACTAATCCCTTTCCCTGGGTGTTAATTAAGCCCCTCTCTTCCCAAATTTTTCCAAAGGTATGCACCACCCCAAAGGCATACTTTGAATCCGTATAAATGGTTCCAATTTTATTTTCTAAAAGTTTTAATGCTCTCATCATAGCATATAACTCACATGCTTGTGCGGACCAAGCTTTATTTAATGGTCCTGACTCTTTTATCTGAAAGGTATACCCGTCCACAATAGCATATCCCGATTTCCGTTGTCCTTCAACCACTCGTGAGGAACCATCCACAAATAATTTCTCCCCTTCGCCTAATTCATCTTCCTCTAAATCCTCCCTTATCTTAGTTTGCAAATTTATTAGTTGGAGACAGTCATGTGTCAAATCTTCCCTAGGTTCCCCATATAAAAATTGGGCAGGATTCTGAACAGAGGTGGTTTCCATTTCTAACCATGGGGAGTTAATCAAAATTCCCTCATATTTTAGTAATCGACTGTCTGTAAGCCACTTATCAGCTCGTTGTTGCAATACTCCTCGAATGTTATGGGGGGTGTATACCTTTAGTTCACCTCCTAAGGTGACCTTTCCAACTTCTTCTACCAATAATGCAGTGGCCACTATTGCTTGTAAACAAGTGGGCCACCCGCGGCTTACAGGATCTCGTATTTTAGAATAATATCCTACAGGCTTTCTCTGCCCTGCCCACCCTTGGGTCAGAACCCCATAAGCTGTCTCGTTATCCACATTGATAAAAAGTTGAAAGGGTTTACGGATATCAGGTAAACTGAGGACAGGTGCTTCCACCAGGTTTCTTTTCACGTTCTCCCAGCGCTTCTCATCTTCAGGGGTCCATTTTACTAACCCATTTTTAGTTAGCTTTTCGTACAAGAATTTTACTTTACTGCTGTAATTTTCTATCCACTGTCGACAATACCCTAACAATCCCAACAGCTGTCTTATCTGTCTTTTATTAGTGGGCGCTGTTAGGGATAAAATTCCTTTCACTCTTTCGGGATCTAATTTCTTGTGTCCCTTTGTGAGCCAATGTCCCAAATATTTTACCTCTTCTTCAGTGAACTGCAATTTGGACTTAGAAACCTTTAACCCCTTGAGGCCCAAAAAGTTTAATAATTTGATGCTCTCATTTCTGACTTCTTCTTGAGTTTTTCCTGCAATCAATAAATCGTCTACGTATTGAATCAGGATTAATCCCTGACTTAATTCGTAGGATTCCAATAATTGTTCCAGAGCTTGTCCAAACAAATTTGGGGATTCTGTGAATCCCTGGGGCAAAACAGTCCACCGTAATTGTTGTTTTCTATGGGTTCTGGGGTCCTCCCACTCGAAAGCAAAATAGTCTCTACATTCTTCTTCTAAGGGACAGGCCCAAAAAGCATCTTTTAAATCTATAACACTATACCATTTATATTCTGGACTTAACCGATTAAGTATAGTGTGTGGGTTAGCCACCACAGGGAACCGGGTAATGGTTCGTTCGTTTATGCCTCTCAGATCTTGTACTAAGCGATAAGACCCATCCGGCTTCTTTACGGGCAATATGGGAGTGTTGTGAGGAGACATACAGGGTTCTAAAAGTCCTTGGACCAAAAGTCTCTCAATTACTGGCTGCAACCCTTCTCTCCCTTCTCTGGAGATGGGATACTGTTTTATCCTAATTGGCTGGTCTGGGTCTTTTATAGAGACTGTGATCGGTTTGATATTTAATTTTCCCACCGATCCAGGGCTATACCAAGTTTCTGGATTAATCTTGGCTTCATCTTCAGCGGTTAATAAGCATAACTTTACTTTTAACATCTCTTGGTCTACTTCCAAATTAATTCCTAATTCCACCATCAGGTCTCGTCCCAAAAGGTTATATTCAGCTTCTGGGACCAATAAAAATGTTCCCACCCCATCTTTATTTGGGGCTTCTATTGCTACATTCCTTATCAGGGGCACCTTGAAAGGTTCCCCTTTTGCACCAATTACTTGGAGTTTATCCTTTGATTCAACACATCCAGATGGTAACTTTTGGACGGTTGATCTTTCGGCACCCGAGTCCACGAGGAACTCGAACACTTCATGCTGAGGACCCAATTTCAATTTTATCAAGGGCTCGGTAACCTTAGGGGTCCCCAGCAAATAGAGCCCCTGACCCCCCTAATCTTCCTTAAAAATCTCCTCATCCTGCATTCTTTTCCGACAATTTCTCTGCAGATGTCCCTTCCTGCGACAATAAAAACATTCTATGTCCTGCGAACCAAATCTCCTTCTTCTCGGTTCTACTGGGCCCTTCCAGGGACTTTCTCTTCTCTTTCCCTGACTTTGCCCTTCCCTTACAGCAGCCATCGGGATTCTGGCTTGTTTCTTCTGACTTTCTTCTTCCCTTCTCACATACACCTTCTGAGCTTCTCGTAGTAACTCATCTAGCCCCCTCTCCTGCCAGTCTTCTACTTTCTCTAACTTTCTTCTTATATCTGTCCAAGATTTAGCTACAAATTGAGTTTTCAGCAGGGCTTGACCCACTTGGCTATCGGGGTCTAACCCAGAATATAGCTGTAAACTCTTTCTCAATCTTTCCAGCCATTCGGTGGGGGTTTCATCTTTCTTCTGTTGTTCATTAAAGGCCTTATTGATATTTTGCCCTCTAGGTACAGAATCCCTAATCCCCTGAATTATCATATCACGGAGATCAACCATGTTATTTCTATGTGCGGGGTCTTGATTGTCCCAATTGGGCCTCTGTAAGGGCCATTTTACATCCCCGGCGGGACCATGCTGATGCCTCTGATCCCAGTGTCTCATGCCTGCCATTCTGATCATTCCTCGTTCTTCGTTTGTGAACAAGATCTTTAAAATAGACTCCATCTCGTCCCAAGTATAAATGTTAGGCCCGAGGAATTGATCAAAACGTTCTGCTACCCCTAATGGGTCCTCTAACAAGTGTCCCATTTCTTTCTTAAATTCCCTCACATCCCCGGAGCTGAGGGGTACAGATACAAATCCAACTCCGGGTTGTGGTCCCCCCATAGCAGTCTCCCTTAAGGGATACAATAAATTTTCCTCCCTTCTTTCTCTGATTTGACTTCTAGTTATTCTTCGATTAGAAGGAGGAGTCTCTTCCTCAGGTTCTGTAGGTGCTGTTGGAGGGAGATCTTGCTCAGGACCTTGTGGTGGCGGAGGAGGGGGGACATAGGGTGGGGGGGGACACTGGAGGTTCGTCTATGTCCCACCTTTTCTTTTTATCATTTTTCTTTTCCTTTAATGGAAACAAATTAGCGGCCTGAGCCGTGCTCAGGATCCATAAAAAGGCATATTCACTCTCCTCCTTACTAAACAGTCGTTTGTTGTTAACGTATATGTTTAATTGTTGGCATATCCAATCCTCTAAGGATCCATGAATTGGCCAATATAAATCTTTTCTTATCTGTTTTCCTCCCCATATTTCCATACAATAATAGACCAATTTCTCCTTGGATTTCCCTTTTAGGGAAGGGGAACTACCCCAATATCGAATCATTAGGCCTAATGGGCTGTCTTGGGGTATATCAGGGAGCCCACCCCCACCCCGTATCTTCTGTATGGAACCAGAAGCCTTACTTTTCTTCTGTCCCATCTTCCGGGAGTGCCTTCTCTCACTCAAGTTTCACTCGCTTCCCTCCGTTCGTGGCCCACTATTAGGAGGTCCACACTCACTTCGCCCGGTGGGCTACTAAGCCCAGTGGACGTCTCAGTCACTCGCACCCCAGGTACCCAATCCCCGACCGAACGGAACCGCAATATACTTACTCACTCCCGAGTCTTCGTCCGGCTCTTTGTGCACAAAAATTACGGGGAACTGCAGTTTCTCCTTTCTCTTTCTTTTTGCTTTCCTATCTCAGTTCGGAAAATCCAGGTGAGCTAAGTCGGAATCTCCTCCAGGACCATCCGAAGATGGGGGCGCCCTCCCAGAGTTGAATTCTGAGTTGGCTGCCTGGATCCGAGTCACGGCACCAAATTTGTTATAGTTGAATTTTAAGACAAATCGAGTCCAAAATAGATTTATTAAATATTTATTAAGGTAGGAAAGCAAAAGCAGCGCTGGGCGGCCGGGGAGTCGCAGCTCCACCAAAGACTCGCAAATTCAGGCAAGCTAAACGACTCCTTTTGTCTTCACAGAGGTCGATTGCAACATCTTCGGTACGCCCCTCAGCTTCTTCCGAGGGGCTTCTTGCTTGGGGCAATTTCGATAAGATATCGTCACAGAATCAGCTTATACAATCTATTCTTTTCAGGGTTGATTGGTACAATGGCACACGTTAGCAAGACATTAACGGTTTAACATTCGCTCAAGGTAACACATTCTGATGACATTGTGGTTAAGCCTTTCTTGTCAAACAGGGTGTTCCCATGTTTGGTGTTGCCAGATAACATTGTGGACGTGTATCTTCTGGTTAAATAGGAAGTTCTCAAGACTGCTACAATGGGTTCGTTCCTCTTGCTTAACCTGTTTGATCAGCAAATTACCCTTAGTTACTTATTACACCCTGATTACTAATCTTCTGTAATCAGACATATTATTCCTCCCCTCCGCATTATTCTGATCCCAGGCAGGCGTGATCACAGGGAATTTCTGTTCCCCTAGGACTCCCCCCGGGATATCGGGAGGATTTTCTCGCTCCCAAATTCTAATACCCGCAGCCCGGATCGTTTGTCTTTCTTCCGGTGTGAACAGGGCTCCTAAAATGAACTGCATTTCATCCCAAGTGTAAAGATTAGGGCCCAGAAACTGGTCGAGCTGCTCTGACAACCCTAAAGGGTCCTCTAATAACTTTTTCATCTCTTTCTTAAATTCCCGCACCTCGGTGCTAGTCAGAGGTACATTCACAAAGCCTACCCCCCACCGGGGCTCCCGGCATGGGTACCTCTCTCAAAGGGAACATACCCTCCTTATGTTCCCCTTTACAAGACGGCAAAGGAAAATTCCGAACATCCCTTACTATCTGATCTAATTCAGTGACCCGGGTTCTCCGAGTCTCCCCGAGCAGAGGGGCACCCGGTCTCACAGAGTCCCCCCCCTTCCCGTTCATTATCCTCCTCCTCCCCCCCCCCAATCTTCTTCTGTTTCGTCGAATTCAGGGTTGTATGGGGGTGGCAAATGATCCAGAGGTTCCCAACTTTCTTCTCTCTTCTTAATCTTCTTTCCCCCGAGGTCTTTTGTCATGAATAAGGAGTGAGACCTCCTCCAACATGAAGCATATTCAATTTCTTCTTGGTTTACTGGAGTCTTACTACATACGTAGAGATTCAAAGCCTGGCACAACCAATTCTCCATTGACCCGAACTGCGGCCAGTACAGTGGGTCAGATCTAATAGGTTCTTTCACCCACTCAAACATACAGTACTGTATCATTGTTTTTTTCTCTTTTCCCCGGGTGCAACCCTGCCCCCACTTCCCGAGCATCACCCCTAAAGGACTGTCGGGTGGAATGCTCGCACCAGGACTTTCAAGTCCTTGATTCTTTATAGCCTTCTCTCTGCTAGGCCTATTTCCCATTTTACTTTCCCGTGGGACTTTTTCACCTGGAACCGTTTCGCTTCGCCCCTTCACTGGCCGGTCTCCTCGCGGAGAAACGGAACCGCAGTTAGAAGGGCTCCACACTCGCTCCGCAGACAATTCTGCGTCTCACACACACAGTCCCAATCCCGCTATCCCAGCCGCCCGAGTAGTACTTAACAGTCAATTTTCTTACCCGGGTCCCGTGCACAGAAATTATCGGCTGCTGCGCATAACTCAACTTTTTATTTATTACATTTTTGCTGAAGCTTATTATCTTCTTCCCATTTATTCAACAATAACTGTAATCTTTCATTTTGTTCTTCTTTTCGGTGATCTCTTTTTCTTAAGACCATTATCCTCTGCGATGTAGCACCTTGATTCACAGCATCCACATTCGATAGACTGGTCACTTGCATTCCTTCTACCACTCTAGAAATTAATCCCACTGCACGAGGAATAAAACAAGGTATGAACAGCAGTCCAGCAAGAGCACGTAATAGAATGAAGCCTACCTTCTTCCACCAAGATATTCCAAAAAAATCATTCCACCAGTTGACATCCATCATAGATTTCCACCTTTGCACTGGGACGTGTGCTAGTTTTCTGATGTTTGCTGCTATATCTCTTACAGCTTGTCCGTTGTCATCAATATGAAGACAACACTCTGATGTGTTAAATTTGCCACATACCCCCCCCTCTTCTGCTAATAGGTAGTCTAGTGCCAGTCTATTTTGGTATATGGCAGTTCGCATCTGTGTTTGTTGGACTGCTATTAAGTCTAAGGCTGAGGCTGTCTCATTGGTAATTATTTCAAGCACTGCTTGCAACCTAATTATTCTATTGAGCATATAAACAGGTGTTCGATATCCCCAGCTACCATCTTGTGCCCATGTTGCTGGTCCATATGTTTCTATTATGCGTTGTGGGGGCCATTCATCCTGCCTCCAATTCTGAGTTCCTCCCATTTCGATCGTTGTTCGTTTCTTTCTCCTCAATTCATCATATAGCCGGACCCCCAGCCCAGCTGCCTGTGTATTAGACAGCAAGAAAAAGAAAGGCATTACATATCCAACATAACAGACTCCTGACCAGTTTGGAGGTAATCTTCGGTAAGCATGTTTCCCACAAATCCAATAATGGCCCTCTAAGGCCCAAGCCCCGTTGGCAAAGGGACCGTCCCATGTTTCATCACCTTGTGGTGTTTCATAGTATAGCGGATCTTCTGTGCCCCATGGTCCTCCTGAGGCGTTTAAATCCCCATTGGAGTCACAATAGTCACATTCAAAGGCCTCTGCATCCGGATGCCATTTACAGTTACATCCTCCCTCTCTTATCGTTCGGTTTGTAGCTGACCAGAACTTTGTGAAATATGTTCTGGTCCCATTTGAATTTTGCCAAGCCCATTGATAGACTCTTATTACATGGTTTTTGCTGGTAGTATTGTCCCGCTGACAAGCCAGGAACAGAGAATCTTTAAAACCCCCCTTTTTGCCAATCTCTCTTGCCGCTGCCCTGCAACCAGCATGCCAAGGTTCATGGAAGGAACATCTTACCCAGGTGCCATCTCTAAGCTTAATGTGTGTTTGGTTCCATCTTCCTTCCTTCTTTCCATCCTTCCTTCCTTCCTTCCTTCCTTCCGGCAATTATAAGGAGTACACAGTGAGTCATAACAATCCATTCCTGGTGATAATGTCCACTCACATTCACTTTTCCCTAAATATTTCCCTCCCGATTTGGTTCTGTTCAGGCAATAATTCCCTTTTCCTGGGTACAATATTTTCCATGCAGCTCCCTCTTCTGCCCAGACCTTTGTTCCATGGCGTACTGTACTTAAGCTACTCACCAGCCACTTAGGCTGCACAGGCCGGGCTACCCATGGCCATTCTTCAGATCCCCTCGGGCTTCCACATACCCAACAATTACTCAAATTAAAGCTTTTTGCTATTTCATTCCCTAATGTTACAAATTGGTTATCTTCCATTTGACTGTAACGCAGAGGGATGGTCACAAGGTTCATTAGTATGGTAGCATAAAACCTGCCAAGGTCTGGCACAGCCTTCCCTCCCATCTCTCAACGCCTACTGGATTGCAGCCAGCAGCGGAGACCGCTCACAGAAGAGGAGTGAAGAGACTGAGCCAGTCTTGCCCTTGGCTCTAGTTTTTAGAACCTTTGCTGGTAACCTCCCCAGGTATTACACTTTTATTTCGTTACTCTCGATTTTACCAATTCTGTCTTTTAAGAGTCAATTTCAGTGGATCACTTCCCTGGGTTACTGTCCACTCTCCAGGAGGTGGGGCTATTGGTCCTTTTACCCGTGTAGCACGTGTCCACCCCTTCTCCTTACTTCGCACAGCTGCTTCTGTTGTCAGGAGTACCAGGAAAGGTCCTTCCCACGCTGGAGTCAGAGTATCCTCTTGCCAGGACTTCACTAGTACCCAGTCTCCAGGCTGTATCTGGTGTAGTTTGAAATCCAGTGGAGCCGTCTGAGGCAGCAATCCACGCTGTCTCAAATCTGTAAGAGATTGGGCTAACCCCCACAGGTAATTTTTAAGAAAGACATCATTAATTTCAGGAATTGGCACACCTTCTTCCCTTCCCAGATATGGAAGTCCGAATAGCATTTCATAGGGAGATACTCCTAAATCCTTCCTTGGAGCAGTCCTGATTCTCAACAGGGCTAGGGGCAGGCATTTGGTCCAGGGCAACTTAGTCTCTATTACCAGCTGGGTGATATGTGTTTTGTGGTTTGATACTCTATGATATCGAGACCATTATGCCCTGGTACCTCTTCCTCTGTCTTCCCCTATAAATATTGGGAAGGGTTGATGCTTTTGTCAGTAGTTAAAACTAAGTCATCTTTTTCCATTAAGATGGTTTCGTATTTCAGAATCCTAGAATCAGTCAACCACCGTCCGGATTTTTGGCTTAATATTGTTCTCACTATGTGGGGGGTGGATACTATCAGTGTTCCCCCAAAGGTCAGTTTCCGGCTTTCCTCCACCAGTAAGGCTGTTGCTGCCACCGCTTGCACACAGGTTGGCCACCCTCGTGACACCGGATCCAATACTTTAGATCAATAGGCTACTGGTTGTTTCTGCCCTCCCCAGACCTGGGCTAACACTCCATAGGCCATTCCACTCTCAACATTTACATAAAGGTGGAATGGCTTTCCTAGGGAAGGAAGAGACAATACAGGTGCTTGTATTAGTTTTTGTTTAAGTTCTTCAAACTGCTGCCGCTCCTCTGCTGTCCACTGGGGGTCTTCTGTCTCTTCTTGCAATTTTTCATACAAAAATTTCACATGTTGGCTAAAATTATCAATCCATAGTCGGCAGTATCCAAGGAGGCCCAAAAACTTTCTTATTTCTTTCTTACTCCTTGGAATTGGAGTTGTTACAATACCAGAAATTCGTTCTGGGTTTATTCTCCTTTTCCCTTCGCTGATCACGTGCCCGAGGTACCTCACCTCCTTTTCTACAAACTGCAACTTAGTTTCTGAGACTCGGAGCCCTTTTTCTCCCAAGTAGTTAAGTAATTTGATGGTTGCAGGTCGAACCTCCATCTCCTCTTCCCCCGATATTAGTAAATCATCTACATACTGAAGCAGCTTGATCCCTGGGGAAAACAAAATTTCCTCAAGTATTTGTTCCAACACTTGCCCAAAAAGGTTGGGTGATTCCGTAAACCCCTGTGGTAACGTGGTCCAGCGGAATTGCTGCCTCCTCCCTGTTACCGGGTCCTCCCATTCAAAGGCAAACATGTCCCGACTTTCCACCGCCAAGGGACAGGTCCAAAAAGCATCTTTAAGGTCTACTACACTGAACCACTTGTGTTCATGAGGTATTTTGCTTAGCAATGTATAAGGATTGGGTACTACCGGGTGACGTGTCTGAACAATTTTATTCAGCTCCCTTAAATCTTGCACTAATCTCCAACTCCCATCCGACTTTCTGACGGGTAAAATAGGTGTATTATAAGGAGACATGCAGGGCTCTAAGAGACCATCTTTCAACAATCCCTCAATTACAGGTTGGAGCCCCTTCCTCCCTTCTAGAGATATAGGATATTGTTTTACACGCACAGGCTGACTTTCTTTCTTTAATTCCACTTTGAGGGGGAGTACGTCCAGTCCTCCCCGGTTTCCCTCCGCCACCCAGACTATTGGATTAATCACTTTTTCATCCTCTGTGGTCAACTTATAAAGCTGCACCATCATCCTATCATCTTTTGGAACTATTCCGATCCCTAACAATATCTGTAAATCCCTCCCCAATAAGTTCGCTCCTACTTCAGGTATCACTACTAAGTCCATTTTTACTTCTCGGTTATTCCCTCGTATAGTTACTTGCTCTACAATAGGGACTGAAAACCCTTCCCCTTTTCTCCCAACCACGTTCGTCGTAAGTTCCCCAATTTCATATCCCTGTGGGATTTTGGTTATACTTGTTCTTTCTGCTCCTGTGTCCACTAGGAATACATATTCCTCCTTCTGGGGTCCTACTTTTAAATTTATCAAGGGCTCAATGTGATGGTTCGACCCCAGAAGGTAGAGCCCCTGACACCCCTATTCTAAAGAATAATCATCCCGCTCCATTACTCGAAACACTCCGTTTTCCTTCTGCCTCATCGGACAATCCCTCTTAAAGTGCCCCTCTCTCCCACAATGAAAACACCTTCTAGGACCTACTTGCCACCCATGAGGGTTCCCCCTCCCAGCCGGTTGAACCTTATATTCTCTGCGCTCACGCTGTGGCCCGCGGCTGGGACCTCTGCCACGTTCACACCACCTCTCTCTCTCTCTCAGGCTGCCGCCCCGTTACTTGTTCCACTGCTGCCACCATCAACTTAGCTTTAGCTTTCTGCTTCTCATCATCTCTCCTGACATACACTTTCTGAGCCTCTCGCAACAATTCATTCAAGCTCCGATCATGCCAGTCTTCCAGTTTCTCTAACTCCTTCTTTATATCAGGCCACGCCTTACTGACAAAATTAACCTTCAACAACTCTCGCCCCACATCATTCTCGGGATCTATTCCTGAGTATTGTTGCATATTTCTCCTTAACCTTTCCAGCCAATCTGTAGGAGATTCATCTTTTTGTTGCGTGCTTTCAAGGCTTTATCAAAATTCTGTCCTTTTGGGACTGCCTCTTTTATTCCCCTTGTTATAGTTGAATTTTAAGACAAATTGAGTCCGAAATAGATTTATTAAATATTTATTAAGGTAGGAAAGCAAAAGCAGCGCTGGGCGGCCGGGGAGTCGCAGCTCCACCAAAGACTCGCAAATTCAGGCAAGCTAAACGACTCCTTTTGTCTTCACAGAGGTCGATTGCAACATCTTCGGTACGCCCCTCAGCTTCTTCCGAGGGGCTTCTTGCTTGGGGCAATTTCGATAAGATATCGTCACAGAATCAGCTTATACAATCTATTCTTTTCAGGGTTGATTGGTACAATGGCACACGTTAGCAAGACATTAACGGTTTAACATTCGCTCAAGGTAACACATTCTGATGACATTGTGGTTAAGCCTTTCTTGTCAAACAGGGTGTTCCCATGTTTGGTGTTGCCAGATAACATTGTGGACGTGTATCTTCTGGTTAAATAGGAAGTTCTCAAGACTGCTACAATGGGTTCGTTCCTCTTGCTTAACCTGTTTGATCAGCAAATTACCCTTAGTTACTTATTACAATCCCCCCTTTTTTTTATTTATAAGTGATTTGCTGATCAAACCTAGACAATACCTCACAAGCGGCATCTAATTCAGGATTTTCGTTTGGTATAATTTTCATTTCCAGTTCTGATTGCTTCATCAGCATTAGCTGCACTTTTTCTAACCTGCCTTTAAAAAAGGTTACAAGTTTATTAATGACACAGGGTCCAAAAGTCAGAGCCAATAGTAACATTATGAGGGGTCCCGCCAAAGTAGAAATTAAGGTAGTCAGCCATGGTGACCAAGATTCATACCAGGAGGACTGAGCCTCTCGTTCCCGTTTTCTTTTCTCTAATCCTTCTCTCAGCTTAGCTAACGAATCTCTTACTACCCCTGTATGGTCAGCATAAAAGCAACATTCTTCACCTAGGGCAGCGCATAATCCTCCGTTTTGCATGAACAAAAGGTCCAATTGAAGGGTTGATGTTTATTTTCTAAAGTCGTGGTAATTAATACCATTAATAGGATACCAGCTTTCATTTCCCCCACTGTTCAGTACCTCTCTGCCTTCCTCGTCTACTCTTTTGCGGAGAGCAACGGGATATTAATATCTTCTCGGCAGCAGCAGGTAGTCTTCAGGGGGATTTTGCTGTTATCCTGTCAATAATTTCCAAGGTCTAAAGAGTTAGTTACCTCTCAAATATATTTCCACCTGTTTGGTTGTTGTGCCCGTTTCCAGGCAAATCTTATAACACACTGTCTTAAAACTCTATACCAGTCTGTTTCATATATTTCCCAAAGCTCGGGTATTGACAATTCCCACCCACAAAATAATTTACGAATCTCTGCTTGAGCCCGTTGTTCCCTGGTATGTGTCAAATTATTGCGACATTTCATACAATAAGGTTGTCTCTTAAATGAAACACAGGACCATTCTTTATCGCAATTTAAACATCGGCAAACAACCCAACATAAATGTCCGGAAGTGGGGTGTTTCACGCAGGGTATTCTACGGAGATCTCCTACACTGGGCGATTCAGGTATTTCTGTCTCTGTTTCACAGCAAAAAGGAAAAACCTGAGGAGTTCCTGTCAGTTTGTATAATCCAGCCCCCCCCGTTTGGTCAGGTATTCTCTCCTCACTCCAAGGTGCAAAATATACTTTTCGTAGGGTATTTCCAGGTGGTATTTGGAACCATTGATGTAAACTATTTCTTGCTTCCCTTCTGGAGTGGTTCATTTACCGGTCTCGTTTTTCCTTATCTTCATTCGGAGGTCTCCTGGTTCTGACGTTACGGTCCACCTTTCTGGGAAGATAGGTCCCTTAATTCTGCTGGCATGAGTCCATCCTTTTTCTGCTGTCCGTACAGCCGTATCTGTGGTAAGTAAAACAACAAAGGGTCCTTCCCAACGGGGTGTTAGGGAGGTTTCTTTCCAGGTTTTGATTAATACCTGGTCTCCAGGCTGGATTTGGTGTATGGAAATGTCCAAGGGAGGTCTTTGTACTACCAAACCCTTCTTTCTTAGTTCCTGTCTCCTTCTTGTAAGTTCTAAAATATATTCTGTTAAAATTTTATCCTCGACCTTTGGGTGCTCTACTAATAATCCAAAGTCATAAGGCATCCCATACAACATTTCAAAGGGGGATATACCAGTATCTGTCCTAGGTTGAGTTCTAATGTAAAGCAAGGCCAGCGGTAGACATTTAGTCCAACTCATTTTTGTCTCCACCATAAGTTTGGTTAGGTGTTTCTTTATTTCCCCATTCATTCTTTCTACTTTCCCGGAACTTTGTGGGTGCCAGGGAGTATGGTATTCCCATTTTGTACCGAACAATTCAGTTGTTTCTTTAATTATTTTGGATGTAAAATGTGGGCCTCGGTCTGAGTCAATTACCGCAATAGTTCCATACCTCGGAATAATTTCTTCCAAGAGGATTTTAATAACTGTCTTTGCAGTAGCCCTTATCACTGGGAAGGCTTCTACAAAGTGCGTAAGGTGATCAACCAAGACTAATAAATACTGATATCTCCCAACCTTCGGTAATTCAGTAAAATCCACTTGTATTTTCTCAAAGGGCCTTTTAGCCAGTTCACGACCCCCTTGAACCTTCTCCCTAAGTTGTCGTTTATTCACTTTGTGACAGGTTAAACATCCCTCTAAGATCCTTTTGGCTAATCCGTATATTCCGATGCAGGCATATTTTGTTTCAAACTGATCCACTAAAGCCTGAATTCCCCAATGGGTTTTATGGTGTAATTTATTTAGTATTCCTCTGGCTAATCCCTTTGGAAGAATTTCCCTACCATCTGGTAGCAGCCATTTATCGCCATCTCTTTTTGCTCCAATTTGTTTTAGCTTATCCAATTCTTGGAGAGTGAAAGTCTTCTCTATTTTTAGCCTCTCAGGTTCCTCTCCCAAGGTCTGAACCATTAACAGGGCAGCCCGTTTTGCCTCTGCGTCGGCTAGATTGTTTCCTCTTACTGTATGGGTTAGTCCCTTCTGATGTCCTTTTACATGGACTATGGCTATCTTTAGTGGACCTCTTAAGGCCTTTAAAACTTCTTGGATTAGTTTTTCATGGACTAATCCCTTTCCCTGGGTGTTAATTAAGCCCCTCTCTTCCCAAATTTTTCCAAAGGTATGCACCACCCCAAAGGCATACTTTGAATCCGTATAAATGGTTCCAATTTTATTTTCTAAAAGTTTTAATGCTCTCATCATAGCATATAACTCACATGCTTGTGCGGACCAAGCTTTATTTAATGGTCCTGACTCTTTTATCTGAAAGGTATACCCGTCCACAATAGCATATCCCGATTTCCGTTGTCCTTCAACCACTCGTGAGGAACCATCCACAAATAATTTCTCCCCTTCGCCTAATTCATCTTCCTCTAAATCCTCCCTTATCTTAGTTTGCAAATTTATTAGTTGGAGACAGTCATGTGTCAAATCTTCCCTAGGTTCCCCATATAAAAATTGGGCAGGATTCTGAACAGAGGTGGTTTCCATTTCTAACCATGGGGAGTTAATCAAAATTCCCTCATATTTTAGTAATCGACTGTCTGTAAGCCACTTATCAGCTCGTTGTTGCAATACTCCTCGAATGTTATGGGGGGTGTATACCTTTAGTTCACCTCCTAAGGTGACCTTTCCAACTTCTTCTACCAATAATGCAGTGGCCACTATTGCTTGTAAACAAGTGGGCCACCCGCGGCTTACAGGATCTAGTATTTTAGAATAATATCCTACAGGCTTTCTCTGCCCTGCCCACCCTTGGGTCAGAACCCCATAAGCTGTCTCGTTATCCACACTGATAAAAAGTTGAAAGGGTTTACGGATATCAGGTAAACTGAGGACAGGTGCTTCCACCAGGTTTCTTTTCACGTTCTCCCAGCGCTTCTCATCTTCAGGGGTCCATTTTACTAACCCATTTTTAGTTAGCTTTTCGTACAAGAATTTTACTTTACTGCTGTAATTTTCTATCCACTGTCGACAATACCCTAACAATCCCAACAGCTGTCTTATCTGTCTTTTATTAGTGGGCGCTGTTAGGGATAAAATTCCTTTCACTCTTTTGGGATCTAATTTCTTGTGTCCCTTTGTGAGCCAATGTCCCAAATATTTTACCTCTTCTTCAGTGAACTGCAATTTGGACTTAGAAACCTTTAACCCCTTGAGGCCCAAAAAGTTTAATAATTTGATGCTCTCATTTCTGACTTCTTCTTGAGTTTTTCCTGCAATCAATAAATCATCTACGTATTGAATCAGGATTAATCCCTGACTTAATTCGTAGGATTCCAATAATTGTTCCAGAGTTTGTCCAAACAAATTTGGGGATTCTGTGAATCCCTGGGGCAAAACAGTCCACCGTAATTGTTGTTTTCTATGGGTTCTGGGGTCCTCCCACTCGAAAGCAAAATAGTCTCTACATTCTTCTTCTAAGGGACAGGCCCAAAAAGCATCTTTTAAATCTATAACACTATACCATTTATATTCTGGACTTAACCGATTAAGTATAGTGTGTGGGTTAGCCACCACAGGGAACCGGGTAATGGTTCGTTCGTTTATGGCTCTCAGATCTTGTACTAAGCGATAAGACCCATCCGGCTTCTTTACAGGCAATATGGGAGTGTTGTGAGGAGACATACAGGGTTCTAAAAGTCCTTGGACCAAAAGTCTCTCAATTACTGGCTGCAACCCTTCTCTCCCTTCTCTGGAGATGGGATACTGTTTTATCCTAATTGGCTGGTCTGGGTCTTTTATAGAGACTGTGATCGGTTTGATATTTAATTTTCCCACCGATCCAGGGCTATACCAAGTTTCTGGATTAATCTTGGCTTCATCTTCAGCGGTTAATAAGCATAACTTTACTTTTAACATCTCTTGGTCTACTTCCAAATTAATTCCTAATTCCACCATCAGGTCTCGTCCCAAAAGGTTATATTCAGCTTCTGGGACCAATAAAAATGTTCCCACCCCATCTTTATTTGGGGCTTCTATTGCTACATTCCTTATCAGGGGCACCTTGAAAGGTTCCCCTTTTGCACCAATTACTTGGAGTTTATCCTTTGATTCAACACATCCAGATGGTAACTTTTGGACGGTTGATCTTTCGGCACCCGAGTCCACGAGGAACTCGAACACTTCATGCTGAGGACCCAATTTCAATTTTATCAAGGGCTCGGTAACCTTAGGGGTCCCCAGCAGATAGAGCCCCTGACCCCCCTAATCTTCCTTAAAAATCTCCTCATCCTGCATTCTTTTCCGACAATTTCTCTGCAGATGTCCCTTCCTGCAACAATAAAAACATTCTATGTCCTGCGAACCAAATCTCCTTCTTCTCGGTTCTACTGGGCCCTTCCAGGGACTTTCTCTTCTCTTTCCCTGGCTTTGCCCTTCCCTTACAGCAGCCATCAGGATTCTGGCTTGTTTCTTCTGACTTTCTTCTTCCCTTCTCACATACACCTTCTGAGCTTCTCGTAGTAACTCATCTAACCCCCTCTCCTGCCAGTCTTCTACTTTCTCTAACTTTCTTCTTATATCTGTCCAAGATTTAGCTACAAATTGAGTTTTCAGCAGGGCTTGACCCACTTGGCTATCGGGGTCTAACCCAGAATATAGCTGTAAACTCTTTCTCAATCTTTCCAGCCATTCGGTGGGGGTTTCATCTTTCTTCTGTTGTTCATTAAAGGCCTTATTGATATTTTGCCCTCTAGGTACAGAATCCCTAATCCCCTGAATTATCATATCACGGAGATCAACCATGTTATTTCTATGTGCGGGGTCTTGATTGTCCCAATTGGGCCTCTGTAAGGGCCATTTTACATCCCCGGCGGGACCATGCTGATGCCTCTGATCCCAGTGTCTCATGCCTGCCATTCTGATCATTCCTCGTTCTTCGTTTGTGAACAAGATCTTTAAAATAGACTCCATCTCGTCCCAAGTATAAATGTTAGGCCCGAGGAATTGATCAAAACGTTCTGCTACCCCTAATGGGTCCTCTAACAAGTGTCCCATTTCTTTCTTAAATTCCCTCACATCCCCGGAGCTGAGGGGTACAGATACAAATCCAACTCCGGGTTGTGGTCCCCCCATAGCAGTCTCCCTTAAGGGATACAATAAATTTTCCTCCCTTCTTTCTCTGATTTGACTTCTAGTTATTCTTCGATTAGAAGGAGGAGTCTCTTCCTCAGGTTCTGTAGGTGCTGTTGGAGGGAGATCTTGCTCAGGACCTTGTGGTGGCGGAGGAGGGGGGACATAGGGTGGGGGGGGACACTGGAGGTTCGTCTATGTCCCACCTTTTCTTTTTATCATTTTTCTTTTCCTTTAATGGAAACAAATTAGCGGCCTGAGCCGTGCTCAGGATCCATAAAAAGGCATATTCACTCTCCTCCTTACTAAACAGTCGTTTGTTGTTAACGTATATGTTTAATTGTTGGCATATCCAATCCTCTAAGGATCCATGAATTGGCCAATATAAATCTTTTCTTATCTGTTTTCCTCCCCATATTTCCATACAATAATAGACCAATTTCTCCTTGGATTTCCCTTTTAGGGAAGGGGAACTACCCCAATATCGAATCATTAGGCCTAATGGGCTGTCTTGGGGTATATCAGGGAGCCCACCCCCACCCCGTATCTTCTGTATGGAACCAGAAGCCTTACTTTTCTTCTGTCCCATCTTCCGGGAGTGCCTTCTCTCACTCAAGTTTCACTCGCTTCCCTCCGTTCGTGGCCCACGCCCTCGCGGACAATGGGAACCGCACTATTAGGAGGTCCACACTCACTTCGTCCGGTGGGCTACTAAGCCCAGTGGACGTCTCAGTCACTCGCACCCCAGGTACCCAATCCCCGACCGAACGGAACCGCAATATACTTACTCACTCCCGAGTCTTCGTCCGGCTCTTTGTGCACAAAAATTACGGGGAACTGCAGTTTCTCCTTTCTCTTTCTTTTTGCTTTCCTATCTCAGTTCGGAAAATCCAGGTGAGCTAAGTCGGAATCTCCTCCAGGACCATCCGAAGATGGGGGCGCCCTCCCAGAGTTGAATTCTGAGTTGGCTGTCTGGATCCGAGTCACGGCACCAAATTTGTTATAGTTGAATTTTAAGACAAATCGAGTCCGAAATAGATTTATTAAATATTTATTAAGGTAGGAAAGCAAAAGCAGCGCTGGGCGGCCGGGGAGTCGCAGCTCCACCAAAGACTCGCAAATTCAGGCAAGCTAAACGACTCCTTTTGTCTTCACAGAGGTCGATTGCAACATCTTCGGTACGCCCCTCAGCTTCTTCCGAGGGGCTTCTTGCTTGGGGCAATTTCGATAAGATATCGTCACAGAATCAGCTTATACAATCTATTCTTTTCAGGGTTGATTGGTACAATGGCACACGTTAGCAAGACATTAACGGTTTAACATTCGCTCAAGGTAACACATTCTGATGACATTGTGGTTAAGCCTTTCTTGTCAAACAGGGTGTTCCCATGTTTGGTGTTGCCAGATAACATTGTGGACGTGTATCTTCTGGTTAAATAGGAAGTTCTCAAGACTGCTACAATGGGTTCGTTCCTCTTGCTTAACCTGTTTGATCAGCAAATTACCCTTAGTTACTTATTACACCCTGATTACTAATCTTCTGTAATCAGACATATTATTCCTCCCCTCCGCATTATTCTGATCCCAGGCAGGCCTGGTCACAGGGAATTTCTGTTCCCCTAGGACTCCCCCAGGGATATCGGGAGGATTTTCTCGCTCCCAAATTCTAATACCCGCAGCCCGGATCGTTTGTCTTTCTTCCGGTGTGAACAGGGCTCCTAAAATGAACTGCATTTCATCCCAAGTGTAAAGATTAGGGCCCAGAAACTGGTCGAGCTGCTCTGACAACCCTAAAGGGTCCTCTAATAACTTTTTCATCTCTTTCTTAAATTCCCGCACCTCGGTGCTAGTCAGAGGTACATTCACAAAGCCTACCCCCCCCGGGGCTCCCGGCATGGGTACCTCTCTCAAAGGGAACATACCCTCCTTATGTTCCCCTTTACAAGACGGCAAAGGAAAATTCCGAACATCCCTTACTATCTGATCTAATTCAGTGACCCGGGTTCTCCGAGTCTCCCCGAGCAGAGGGGCACCCGGTCTCACAGAGTCCCCCCCCTTCCCGTTCATTATCCTCCTCCTCCCCCCCCCAATCTTCTTCTGTTTCGTCGAATTCAGGGTTGTATGGGGGTGGCAAATGATCCAGAGGTTCCCAACTTTCTTCTCTCTTCTTAATCTTCTTTCCCCCAAGGTCTTTTGTCATGAATAAGGAGTGAGACCTCCTCCAACATGAAGCATATTCAATTTCTTCTTGGTTTACTGGAGTCTTACTACATACGTAGAGATTCAAAGCCTGGCACAACCAATTCTCCATTGACCCGAACTGCGGCCAGTACAGTGGGTCAGATCTAATAGGTTCTTTCACCCACTCAAACATACAGTACTGTATCATTGTTTTTTTCTCTTTTCCCCGGGTGCAACCCTGCCCCCACTTCCCGAGCATCACCCCTAAAGGACTGTCGGGTGGAATGCTCGCACCAGGACTTTCAAGTCCTTGATTCTTTATAGCCTTCTCTCTGCTAGGCCTATTTCCCATTTTACTTTCCCGTGGGACTTTTTCACCTGGAACCGTTTCGCTTCGCCCCTTCACTGGCCGGTCTCCTCGCGGAGAAACGGAACCGCAGTTAGAAGGGCTCCACACTCGCTCCGCAGACAATTCTGCGTCTCACACACACAGTCCCAATCCCGCTATCCCAGCCGCCCGAGTAGTACTTAACAGTCAATTTTCTTACCCGGGTCCCGTGCACAGAAATTATCGGCTGCCGCGCGTAACTCAATCCCGTTAACTCAATTCTTCCCTTCCCCTCCTTTGCTCCGGGAGTCCTCTGTCTGGATAGGACCCGCTGCCCCTCACGGGATGAGACAGTGGGTTGGAGACCACTGAAATCAGCGGGGCGCGCCGTCCCCTCTTCGCTGTCTCACCTCGCAGGAACAGGAGCGCTGGCTCCCGGACGAGCCCCCAAATTGTGAGAAACACCGGCTCACACTTAAAATTTTAAAGAGGACGAAGTCACTGGAGCAAAGGTTTATTGTACGAAGCAGCGCTGAATCGGGTGCATCTCAAAGGAGAGGCACACACATCTTTAGTTTTTTAGAAATGTTATACCTTTCTTTCCCGGCCGCCTGAATACCTGTCTCTCTTCTCATTGGCTGAGAAGTTGGAGCTCACATTCTTCCCGACCGCCTAAAGACACAAACCTTTAATTAACAATACATTGTTTCACAGTCTCTGCTAATATCTACTGTCTAATGTTAGTAGTTACAAACATCCCGGTGGTCATCTTCTTGACCTAGTGTCCATATCCTTCTTTTCTTCAGTCACCCCCCAGGTGGCCTTTATCCACTTATCACCTTCCACCGTCCTTTGTTCGCTTATCAGTCTACCATCAATTCGGTTCTCTTTACCTAAATGGCTTCTTGTAAACCAGAGCCTCTGGGCCATTCCAGGGTACTTGTAAGGATTAGTTAGATGCTATAACCGAGCACACAAATAGAAATATACCAAGTAGCTGAAGCAAAATTCAGCTCATTTCTCACAATCCACCCCCTTTTTATTTATTACATTTTTGCTGAAGCTTATTATCTTCTTCCCATTTATTCAACAATAACTGTAATCTTTCATTTTGTTCTTCTTTTCGGTGATCTCTTTTTCTTAAGACCATTATCCTCTGCGATGTAGCACCTTGATTCACAGCATCCACATTCGATAGACTGGTCACTTGCATTCCTTCTACCACTCTAGAAATTAATCCCACTGCACGAGGAATAAAACAAGGTATGAACAGCAGTCCAGCAAGAGCACGTAATAGAATGAAGCCTACCTTCTTCCACCAAGATATTCCAAAAACATCATTCCACCAGTTGACATCCATCATAGATTTCCACCTTTGCACTGGGACGTGTGCTAGTTTTCTGATGTTTGCTGCTATATCTCTTACAGCTTGTCCGTTGTCATCAATATGAAGACAACACTCTGATGTGTTAAATTTGCCACATACCCCCCCCCTCTTCTGCTAATAGGTAGTCTAGTGCCAGTCTATTTTGGTATATGGCAGTTCGCATCTGTGTTTGTTGGACTGCTATTAAGTCTAAGGCTGAGGCTGTCTCATTGGTAATTATTTCAAGCACTGCTTGCAACCTAATTATTCTATTGAGCATATAAACAGGTGTTCGATATCCCCAGCTACCATCTTGTGCCCATGTTGCTGGTCCATATGTTTCTATTATGCGTTGGGGGGGCCATTCATCCTGCCCCCAATTCTGAGTTCCTCCCATTTCGATCGTTGTTCGTTTCTTTCTCCTCAATTCATCATATAGCCGGACCCCCAGCCCAGCTGCCTGTGTATTAGACAGCAAGAAAAAGAAAGGCATTACATATCCAACATAACAGACTCCTGACCAGTTTGGAGGTAATCTTCGGTAAGCATGTTTCCCACAAATCCAATAATGGCCCTCTAAGGCCCAAGCCCCGTTGGCAAAGGGACCGTCCCATGTTTCATCACCTTGTGGTGTTTCATAGTATAGCGGATCTTCTGTGCCCCATGGTCCTCCTGAGGCGTTTAAATCCCCATTGGAGTCACAATAGTCACATTCAAAGGCCTCTGCATCCGGATGCCATTTACAGTTACATCCTCCCTCTCTTATCGTTCGGTTTGTAGCTGACCAGAACTTTGTGAAATATGTTCTGGTCCCATTTGAATTTTGCCAAGCCCATTGATAGACTCTTATTACATGGGTTTTGCTGGTAGTATTGTCCCGCTGACAAGCCAGGAACAGAGAATCTTTAAAACCCCCCTTTTTGCCAATCTCTCTTGCCGCTGCCCTGCAACCAGCATGCCAAGGTTCATGGAAGGAACATCTTACCCAGGTGCCATCTCTAAGCTTAATGTGTGTTTGGTTCCATCTTCCTTGGTACCTCCGGCAATTATAAGGAGTACACAGTGAGTCATAACAATCCATTCCTGGTGATAATGTCCACTCACATTCACTTTTCCCTAAATATTTCCCTCCCGATTTGGTTCTGTTCAGGCAATAATTCCCTTTTCCTGGGTACAATATTTTCCATGCAGCTCCCTCTTCTGCCCAGACCTTTGTTCCATGGCGTACTGTACTTAAGCTACTCACCAGCCACTTAGGCTGCACAGGCCGGGCTACCCATGGCCATTCTTCAGATCCCCTCGGGCTTCCACATACCCAACAATTACTCAAATTAAAGCTTTTTGCTATTTCATTCCCTAATGTTACAAATTGGTTATCTTCCATTTGACTGTAACACAGAGGGATGGTCACAAGGTTCGTTAGTATGGTAGCATAAAACCTGCCAAGGTCTGGCACAGCCTTCCCTCCCATCTCTCAACGCCTACTGGATTGCAGCCAGCAGCGGAGACCGCTCACAGAAGAGGAGTGAAGAGACTGAGCCAGTCTTGCCCTTGGCTCTAGTTTTTAGAACCTTTGCTGGTAACCTCCCCAGGTATTACACTTTTATTTCATTACTCTCGATTTTACCAATTCTGTCTTTTAAGAGTCAATTTCAGTGGATCACTTCCCTGGGTTACTGTCCACTCTCCAGGAGGTGGGGCTATTGGTCCTTTTACCCGTGTAGCACGTGTCCACCCCTTCGCCTTACTTCGCACAGCTGCTTCTGTTGTCAGGAGTACCAGGAAAGGTCCTTCCCACGCTGGAGTCAGAGTATCCTCTTGCCAGGACTTCACTAGTACCCAGTCTCCAGGCTGTATCTGGTGTAGTTTGAAATCCAGTGGAGCCGTCTGAGGCAGCAATCCACGCTGTCTCAAATCTGTAAGAGATTGGGCTAATCCCCACAGGTAATTTTTAAGAAAGACATCATTAATTTCAGGAATTGGCACACCTTCTTCCCTTCCCAGATATGGAAGTCCGAATAGCATTTCATAGGGAGATACTCCTAAATCCTTCCTTGGAGCAGTCCTAATTCTCAACAGGGCTAGGGGCAGGCATTTGGTCCAGGGCAACTTAGTCTCTATTACCAGCTGGGTGATATGTGTTTTGTGGTTTGATACTCTATGATATCGAGACCATTATGCCCTGGTACCTCTTCCTCTGTCTTCCCATATAAATATTGGGAAGGGTTGATGCTTTTGTCAGTAGTTAAAACTAAGTCATCTTTTTCCATTAAGATGGTTTCGTATTTCAGAATCCTAGAATCAGTCAACCACCGTCCGGATTTTTGGCTTAATATTGTTCTCACTATGTGGGGGGTGGATACTATCAGTGTTCCCCCAAAGGTCAGTTTCCGGCTTTCCTCCACCAGTAAGGCTGTTGCTGCCACCGCTTGCACCCAGGTTGGCCACCCTCGTGACACCGGATCCAATACTTTAGATCAATAGGCTACTGGTTGTTTCTGCCCTCCCCAGACCTGGGCTAACACTCCATAGGCCATTCCACTCTCAACATTTACATAAAGGTGGAATGGCTTTCCTGGGGAAGGAAGAGACAATACAGGTGCTTGTATTAGTTTTTGTTTAAGTTCTTCAAACTGCTGCCGCTCCTCTGCTGTCCACTGGGGGTCTTCTGTCTCTTCTTGCAATTTTTCATACAAAAATTTCACATGTTGGCTAAAATTATCAATCCATAGTCGGCAGTATCCAAGGAGGCCCCAAAACTTTCTTATTTCTTTCTTACTCCTTGGAATTGGAGTTGTTACAATACCAGAAATTCGTTCTGGGTTTATTCTCCTTTTCCCTTCGCTGATCACGTGCCCGAGGTACCTCACCTCCTTTTCTACAAACTGCAACTTAGTTTCTGAGACTCGGAGCCCTTTTTCTCCCAAGTAGTTAAGTAATTTGATGGTTGCAGGTCGAACCTCCATCTCCTCTTCCCCCGATATTAGTAAATCATCTACATACTGAAGCAGCTTGATCCCTGGGGAAAACGAAATTTCCTCAAGTATTTGTTCCAACACTTGCCCAAAAAGGTTGGGTGATTCCGTAAACCCCTGTGGTAACGTGGTCCAGCGGAATTGCTGCCTCCTCCCTGTTACCGGGTCCTCCCATTCAAAGGCAAACATGTCCCGACTTTCCACCGCCAAGGGACAGGTCCAAAAAGCATCTTTAAGGTCTACTACACTGAACCACTTGTGTTCATGAGGTATTTTGCTTAGCAATGTATAAGGATTGGGTACTACCGGGTGACGTGTCTGAACAATTTTATTCAGCTCCCTTAAATCTTGCACTAATCTCCAACTCCCATCCGACTTTCTGACGGGTAAAATAGGTGTATTATAAGGAGACATGCAGGGCTCTAAGAGACCATCTTTCAACAATCCCTCAATTACAGGTTGGAGCCCCTTCCTCCCTTCTAGAGATATAGGATATTGTTTTACACGCACAGGCTGACTTTCTTTCTTTAATTCCACTTTGAGGGGGAGTATGTCCAGTCCTCCCCGGTTTCCCTCCGCCACCCAGACTATTGGATTAATCACTTTTTCATCCTCTGTGGTCAACTTATAAAGCTGCACCATCATCCTATCATCTTTTGGAACTATTCCGATCCCTAACAATATCTGTAAATCCCTCCCCAATAAGTTCGCTCCTACTTCAGGTATCACTACTAAGTCCATTTTTACTTCTCGGTTATTCCCTCGTATAGTTACTTGCTCTACAATAGGGACTGAAAACCCTTCCCCTTTTCTCCCAACCACGTTCGTCGTAAGTTCCCCAATTTCATATCCCTGTGGGATTTTGGTTATACTTGTTCTTTCTGCTCCTGTGTCCACTAGGAATACATATTCCTCCTTCTGGGGTCCTACTTTTAAATTTATCAAGGGCTCAATGTGATGGTTCGACCCCAGAAGGTAGAGCCCCTGACACCCCTATTCTAAAGAATAATCATCCCGCTCCATTACTCGAAACACTCCGTTTTCCTTCTGCCTCATCGGACAATCCCTCTTAAAGTGCCCCTCTCTCCCACAATGAAAACACCTTCTAGGACCTACTTGCCACCCATGAGGGTTCCCCCTCCCAGCCGGTTGAACCTTATATTCTCTGCGCTCACGCTGTGGCCCGCGGCTGGGACCTCTGCCACGTTCACACCACCTCTCTCTCTCTCTCAGGCTGCCGCCCCGTTACTTGTTCCACTGCTGCCACCATCAACTTAGCTTTAGCTTTCTGCTTCTCATCATCTCTCCTGACATACACTTTCTGAGCCTCTCGCAACAATTCATTCAAGCTCCGATCATGCCAGTCTTCCAGTTTCTCTAACTCCTTCTTTATATCAGGCCACGCCTTACTGACAAAATTAACCTTCAACAACTCTCGCCCCACATCATTCTCGGGATCTATTCCTGAGTATTGTTGTATATTTCTCCTTAACCTTTCCAGCCAATCTGTAGGAGATTCATCTTTTTGTTGCGTGCTTTCAAGGCTTTATCAAAATTCTGTCCTTTTGGGACTGCCTCTTTTATTCCCCTTGTTATAGTTGAATTTTAAGACAAATTGAGTCCAAAATAGATTTATTAAATATTTATTAAGGTAGGAAAGCAAAAGCAGCGCTGGGCGGCCGGGGAGTCGCAGCTCCACCAAAGACTCGCAAATTCAGGCAAGCTAAACGACTCCTTTTATCTTCACAGAGGTCGATTGCAACATCTTCGGTACGCCCCTCAGCTTCTTCCGAGGGGCTTCTTGCTTGGGGCAATTTCGATAAGATATCGTCACAGAATCAGCTTATACAATCTATTCTTTTCAGGGTTGATTGGTACAATGGCACACGTTAGCAAGACATTAACGGTTTAACATTCGCTCAAGGTAACACATTCTGATGACATTGTGGTTAAGCCTTTCTTGTCAAACAGGGTGTTCCCATGTTTGGTGTTGCCAGATAACATTGTGGACGTGTATCTTCTGGTTAAATAGGAAGTTCTCAAGACTGCTACAATGGGTTCGTTCCTCTTGCTTAACCTGTTTGATCAGCAAATTACCCTTAGTTACTTATTACAATCCCCCCTTTTTTTTATTTATAAGTGATTTGCTTATCAAACCTAGACAATACCTCACAAGCGGCATCTAATTCAGGATTTTCGTTTGGTACAATTTTCATTTCCAGTTCTGATTGCTTCATCAGCATTAGCTGCACTTTTTCTAACCTGCCTTTAAAAAAGGTTACAAGTTTATTAATGACACAGGGTCCAAAAGTCAGAGCCAATAGTAACATTATGAGGGGTCCCGCCAAAGTAGAAATTAAGGTAGTCAGCCATGGTGACCAAGATTCATACCAGGAGGACTGAGCCTCTCGTTCCCGTTTTCTTTTCTCTAATCCTTCTCTCAGCTTAGCTAACGAATCTCTTACTACCCCTGTATGGTCAGCATAAAAGCAACATTCTTCACCTAGGGCAGCGCATAATCCTCCGTTTTGCATGAACAAAAGGTCCAATTGAAGGGTTGATGTTTATTTTCTAAAGTCGTGGTAATTAATACCATTAATAGGATACCAGCTTTCATTTCGCCCACTGTTCAGTACCTCTCTGCCTTCCTCGTCTACTCTTTTGCGGAGAGCAACGGGATATTAATATCTTCTCGGCAGCAGCAGGTAGTCTTCAGGGGGATTTTGCTGTTATCCTGTCAATAATTTCCAAGGTCTAAAGAGTTAGTTACCTCTCAAATATATTTCCACCTGTTTGGTTGTTGTGCCCGTTTCCAGGCAAATCTTATAACACACTGTCTTAAAACTCTATACCAGTCTGTTTCATATATTTCCCAAAGCTCGGGTATTGACAATTCCCACCCACAAAATAATTTACGAATCTCTGCTTGAGCCCGTTGTTCCCTGGTATGTGTCAAATTATTGCGACATTTCATACAATAAGGTTGTCTCTTAAATGAAACACAGGACCATTCTTTATCGCAATTTAAACATCGGCAAACAACCCAACATAAATGTCCGGAAGTGGGGTGTTTCACGCAGGGTATTCTACGGAGATCTCCTATACTGGGCGATTCAGGTATTTCTGTCTCTGTTTCACAGCAAAAAGGAAAAACCTGAGGAGTTCCTGTCAGTTTGTATAATCCAGCCCCCCCCGTTTGGTCAGGTATTCTCTCCTCACTCCAAGGTGCAAAATATACTTTTCGTAGGGTATTTCCAGGTGGTATTTGGAACCATTGATGTAAACTATTTCTTGCTTCCCTTCTGGAGTGGTTCATTTACCGGTCTCGTTTTTCCTTATCTTCATTCGGAGGTCTCCTGGTTCTGACGTTACGGTCCACCTTTCTGGGAAGATAGGTCCCTTAATTCTGCTGGCATGAGTCCATCCTTTTTCTGCTGTCCGTACAGCCGTATCTGTGGTAAGTAAAACAACAAAGGGTCCTTCCCAACGGGGTGTTAGGGAGGTTTCTTTCCAGGTTTTGATTAATACCTGGTCTCCAGGCTGGATTTGGTGTATGGAAATGTCCAAGGGAGGTCTTTGTACTACCAAACCCTTCTTTCTTAGTTCCTGTCTCCTTCTTGTAAGTTCTAAAATATATTCTGTTAAAATTTTATCCTCGACCTTTGGGTGCTCTACTAATAATCCAAAGTCATAAGGCATCCCATACAACATTTCAAAGGGGGATATACCAGTATCTGTCCTAGGTTGAGTTCTAATGTAAAGCAAGGCCAGCGGTAGACATTTAGTCCAACTCATTTTTGTCTCCACCATAAGTTTGGTTAGGTGTTTCTTTATTTCCCCATTCATTCTTTCTACTTTCCCGGAACTTTGTGGGTGCCAGGGAGTATGGTATTCCCATTTTGTACCGAACAATTCAGTTGTTTCTTTAATTATTTTGGATGTAAAATGTGGGCCTCGGTCTGAGTCAATTACCGCAATAGTTCCATACCTCGGAATAATTTCTTCCAAGAGGATTTTAATAACTGTCTTTGCAGTAGCCCTTATCACTGGGAAGGCTTCTACAAAGTGCGTAAGGTGATCAACCAAGACTAATAAATACTGATATCTCCCAACCTTCGGTAATTCAGTAAAATCCACTTGTATTTTCTCAAAGGGCCTTTTAGCCAGTTCACGACCCCCTTGAACCTTCTCCCTAAGTTGTCGTTTATTCACTTTGTGACAGGTTAAACATCCCTCTAAGATCCTTTTGGCTAATCCGTATATTCCGATGCAGGCATATTTTGTTTCAAACTGATCCACTAAAGCCTGAATTCCCCAATGGGTTTTATGGTGTAATTTATTTAGTATTCCTCTGGCTAATCCCTTTGGAAGAATTTCCCTACCATCTGGTAGCAGCCATTTATCGCCATCTCTTTTTGCTCCAATTTGTTTTAGCTTATCCAATTCTTGGAGAGTGAAAGTCTTCTCTATTTTTAGCCTCTCAGGTTCCTCTCCCAAGGTCTGAACCATTAACAGGGCAGCCCGTTTTGCCTCTGCGTCGGCTAGATTGTTTCCTCTTACTGTATGGGTTAGTCCCTTCTGATGTCCTTTTACATGGACTATGGCTATCTTTAGTGGACCTCTTAAGGCCTTTAAAACTTCTTGGATTAGTTTTTCACGGACTAATCCCTTTCCCTGGGTGTTAATTAAGCCCCTCTCTTCCCAAATTTTTCCAAAGGTATGCACCACCCCAAAGGCATACTTTGAATCCGTATAAATGGTTCCAATTTTATTTTCTAAAAGTTTTAATGCTCTCATCATAGCATATAACTCACATGCTTGTGCGGACCAAGCTTTATTTAATGGTCCTGACTCTTTTATCTGAAAGGTATACCCGTCCACAATAGCATATCCCGATTTCCGTTGTCCTTCAACCACTCGTGAGGAACCATCCACAAATAATTTCTCCCCTTCGCCTAATTCATCTTCCTCTAAATCCTCCCTTATCTTAGTTTGCAAATTTATTAGTTGGAGACAGTCATGTGTCAAATCTTCCCTAGGTTCCCCATATAAAAATTGGGCAGGATTCTGAACAGAGGTGGTTTCCATTTCTAACCATGGGGAGTTAATCAAAATTCCCTCATATTTTAGTAATCGACTGTCTGTAAGCCACTTATCAGCTCGTTGTTGCAATACTCCTCGAATGTTATGGGGGGTGTATACCTTTAGTTCACCTCCTAAGGTGACCTTTCCAACTTCTTCTACCAATAATGCAGTGGCCACTATTGCTTGTAAACAAGTGGGCCACCCGCGGCTTACAGGATCTAGTATTTTAGAATAATATCCTACAGGCTTTCTCTGCCCTGCCCACCCTTGGGTCAGAACCCCATAAGCTGTCTCGTTATCCACACTGATAAAAAGTTGAAAGGGTTTACGGATATCAGGTAAACTGAGGACAGGTGCTTCCACCAGGTTTCTTTTCACGTTCTCCCAGCGCTTCTCATCTTCAGGGGTCCATTTTACTAACCCATTTTTAGTTAGCTTTTCGTACAAGAATTTTACTTTACTGCTGTAATTTTCTATCCACTGTCGACAATACCCTAACAATCCCAACAGCTGTCTTATCTGTCTTTTATTAGTGGGCGCTGTTAGGGATAAAATTCCTTTCACTCTTTTGGGATCTAATTTCTTGTGTCCCTTTGTGAGCCAATGTCCCAAATATTTTACCTCTTCTTCAGTGAACTGCAATTTGGACTTAGAAACCTTTAACCCCTTGAGGCCCAAAAAGTTTAATAATTTGATGCTCTCATTTCTGACTTCTTCTTGAGTTTTTCCTGCAATCAATAAATCATCTACGTATTGAATCAGGATTAATCCCTGACTTAATTCGTAGGATTCCAATAATTGTTCCAGAGTTTGTCCAAACAAATTTGGGGATTCTGTGAATCCCTGGGGCAAAACAGTCCACCGTAATTGTTGTTTTCTATGGGTTCTGGGGTCCTCCCACTCGAAAGCAAAATAGTCTCTACATTCTTCTTCTAAGGGACAGGCCCAAAAAGCATCTTTTAAATCTATAACACTATACCATTTATATTCTGGACTTAACCGATTAAGTATAGTGTGTGGGTTAGCCACCACAGGGAACCGGGTAATGGTTCGTTCGTTTATGGCTCTCAGATCTTGTACTAAGCGATAAGACCCATCCGGCTTCTTTACAGGCAATATGGGAGTGTTGTGAGGAGACATACAGGGTTCTAAAAGTCCTTGGACCAAAAGTCTCTCAATTACTGGCTGCAACCCTTCTCTCCCTTCTCTGGAGATGGGATACTGTTTTATCCTAATTGGCTGGTCTGGGTCTTTTATAGAGACTGTGATCGGTTTGATATTTAATTTTCCCACCGATCCAGGGCTATACCAAGTTTCTGGATTAATCTTGGCTTCATCTTCAGCGGTTAATAAGCATAACTTTACTTTTAACATCTCTTGGTCTACTTCCAAATTAATTCCTAATTCCACCATCAGGTCTCGTCCCAAAAGGTTATATTCAGCTTCTGGGACCAATAAAAATGTTCCCACCCCATCTTTATTTGGGGCTTCTATTGCTACATTCCTTATCAGGGGCACCTTGAAAGGTTCCCCTTTTGCACCAATTACTTGGAGTTTATCCTTTGATTCAACACATCCAGATGGTAACTTTTGGACGGTTGATCTTTCGGCACCCGAGTCCACGAGGAACTCGAACACTTCATGCTGAGGACCCAATTTCAATTTTATCAAGGGCTCGGTAACCTTAGGGGTCCCCAGCAGATAGAGCCCCTGACCCCCCTAATCTTCCTTAAAAATCTCCTCATCCTGCATTCTTTTCCGACAATTTCTCTGCAGATGTCCCTTCCTGCAACAATAAAAACATTCTATGTCCTGCGAACCAAATCTCCTTCTTCTCGGTTCTACTGGGCCCTTCCAGGGACTTTCTCTTCTCTTTCCCTGGCTTTGCCCTTCCCTTACAGCAGCCATCAGGATTCTGGCTTGTTTCTTCTGACTTTCTTCTTCCCTTCTCACATACACCTTCTGAGCTTCTCGTAGTAACTCATCTAACCCCCTCTCCTGCCAGTCTTCTACTTTCTCTAACTTTCTTCTTATATCTGTCCAAGATTTAGCTACAAATTGAGTTTTCAGCAGGGCTTGACCCACTTGGCTATCGGGGTCTAACCCAGAATATAGCTGTAAACTCTTTCTCAATCTTTCCAGCCATTCGGTGGGGGTTTCATCTTTCTTCTGTTGTTCATTAAAGGCCTTATTGATATTTTGCCCTCTAGGTACAGAATCCCTAATCCCCTGAATTATCATATCACGGAGATCAACCATGTTATTTCTATGTGCGGGGTCTTGATTGTCCCAATTGGGCCTCTGTAAGGGCCATTTTACATCCCCGGCAGGACCATGCTGATGCCTCTGATCCCAGTGTCTCATGCCTGCCATTCTGATCATTCCTCGTTCTTCGTTTGTGAACAAGATCTTTAAAATAGACTCCATCTCGTCCCAAGTATAAATGTTAGGCCCGAGGAATTGATCAAAACGTTCTGCTACCCCTAATGGGTCCTCTAACAAGTGTCCCATTTCTTTCTTAAATTCCCTCACATCCCCGGAGCTGAGGGGTACAGATACAAATCCAACTCCGGGTTGTGGTCCCCCCATAGCAGTCTCCCTTAAGGGATACAATAAATTTTCCTCCCTTCTTTCTCTGATTTGACTTCTAGTTATTCTTCGATTAGAAGGAGGAGTCTCTTCCTCAGGTTCTGTAGGTGCTGTTGGAGGGAGATCTTGCTCAGGACCTTGTGGTGGCGGAGGAGGGGGGACATAGGGTGGGGGGGGACACTGGAGGTTCGTCTATGTCCCACCTTTTCTTTTTATCATTTTTCTTTTCCTTTAATGGAAACAAATTAGCGGCCTGAGCCGTGCTCAGGATCCATAAAAAGGCATATTCACTCTCCTCCTTACTAAACAGTCGTTTGTTGTTAACGTATATGTTTAATTGTTGGCATATCCAATCCTCTAAGGATCCATGAATTGGCCAATATAAATCTTTTCTTATCTGTTTTCCTCCCCATATTTCCATACAATAATAGACCAATTTCTCCTTGGATTTCCCTTTTAGGGAAGGGGAACTACCCCAATATCGAATCATTAGGCCTAATGGGCTGTCTTGGGGTATATCAGGGAGCCCACCCCCACCCCGTATCTTCTGTATGGAACCAGAAGCCTTACTTTTCTTCTGTCCCATCTTCCGGGAGTGCCTTCTCTCACTCAAGTTTCACTCGCTTCCCTCCGTTCGTGGCCCACGCCCTCGCGGACAATGGGAACCGCACTATTAGGAGGTCCACACTCACTTCGTCCGGTGGGCTACTAAGCCCAGTGGACGTCTCAGTCACTCGCACCCCAGGTACCCAATCCCCGACCGAACGGAACCGCAATATACTTACTCACTCCCGAGTCTTCGTCCGGCTCTTTGTGCACAAAAATTACGGGGAACTGCAGTTTCTCCTTTCTCTTTCTTTTTGCTTTCCTATCTCAGTTCGGAAAATCCAGGTGAGCTAAGTCGGAATCTCCTCCAGGACCATCCGAAGATGGGGGCGCCCTCCCAGAGTTGAATTCTGAGTTGGCTGTCTGGATCCGAGTCACGGCACCAAATTTGTTATAGTTGAATTTTAAGACAAATCGAGTCCGAAATAGATTTATTAAATATTTATTAAGGTAGGAAAGCAAAAGCAGCGCTGGGCGGCCGGGGAGTCGCAGCTCCACCAAAGACTCGCAAATTCAGGCAAGCTAAACGACTCCTTTTGTCTTCACAGAGGTCGATTGCAACATCTTCGGTACGCCCCTCAGCTTCTTCCGAGGGGCTTCTTGCTTGGGGCAATTTCGATAAGATATCGTCACAGAATCAGCTTATACAATCTATTCTTTTCAGGGTTGATTGGTACAATGGCACACGTTAGCAAGACATTAACGGTTTAACATTCGCTCAAGGTAACACATTCTGATGACATTGTGGTTAAGCCTTTCTTGTCAAACAGGGTGTTCCCATGTTTGGTGTTGCCAGATAACATTGTGGACGTGTATCTTCTGGTTAAATAGGAAGTTCTCAAGACTGCTACAATGGGTTCGTTCCTCTTGCTTAACCTGTTTGATCAGCAAATTACCCTTAGTTACTTATTACACCCTGATTACTAATCTTCTGTAATCAGACATATTATTCCTCCCCTCCGCATTATTCTGATCCCAGGCAGGCCTGATCACAGGGAATTTCTGTTCCCCTAGGACTCCCCCAGGGATATCGGGAGGATTTTCTCGCTCCCAAATTCTAATACCCGCAGCCCGGATCGTTTGTCTTTCTTCCGGTGTGAACAGGGCTCCTAAAATGAACTGCATTTCATCCCAAGTGTAAAGATTAGGGCCCAGAAACTGGTCGAGCTGCTCTGACAACCCCAAAGGGTCCTCTAATAACTTTTTCATCTCTTTCTTAAATTCCCGCACCTCGGTGCTAGTCAGAGGTACATTCACAAAGCCTACCCCCCCCGGGGCTCCCGGCATGGGTACCTCTCTCAAAGGGAACATACCCTCCTTATGTTCCCCTTTACAAGACGGCAAAGGAAAATTCCGAACATCCCTTACTATCTGATCTAATTCAGTGACCCGGGTTCTCCGAGTCTCCCCGAGCAGAGGGGCACCCGGTCTCACAGAGTCCCCCCCCTTCCCGTTCATTATCCTCCTCCTCCCCCCCCCAATCTTCTTCTGTTTCGTCGAATTCAGGGTTGTATGGGGGTGGCAAATGATCCAGAGGTTCCCAACTTTCTTCTCTCTTCTTAATCTTCTTTCCCCCAAGGTCTTTTGTCATGAATAAGGAGTGAGACCTCCTCCAACATGAAGCATATTCAATTTCTTCTTGGTTTACTGGAGTCTTACTACATACGTAGAGATTCAAAGCCTGGCACAACCAATTCTCCATTGACCCGAACTGCGGCCAGCACAGTGGGTCAGATCTAATAGGTTCTTTCACCCACTCAAACATACAGTACTGTATCATTGTTTTTTTCTCTTTTCCCCGGGTGCAACCCTGCCCCCACTTCCCGAGCATCACCCCTAAAGGACTGTCGGGTGGAATGCTCGCACCAGGACTTTCAAGTCCTTGATTCTTTATAGCCTTCTCTCTGCTAGGCCTATTTCCCATTTTACTTTCCCGTGGGACTTTTTCACCTGGAACCGTTTCGCTTCGCCCCTTCACTGGCCGGTCTCCTCGCGGAGAAACGGAACCGCAGTTAGAAGGGCTCCACACTCGCTCCGCAGACAATTCTGCGTCTCACACACACAGTCCCAATCCCGCTATCCCAGCCGCCCGAGTAGTACTTAACAGTCAATTTTCTTACCCGGGTCCCGTGCACAGAAATTATCGGCTGCCGCGCGTAACTCAATCCCGTTAACTCAATTCTTCCCTTCCCCTCCTTTGCTCCGGGAGTCCTCTGTCTGGATAGGACCCGCTGCCCCTCACGGGATGAGACAGTGGGTTGGAGACCACTGAAATCAGCGGGGCGCGCCGTCCCCTCTTCGCTGTCTCACCTCGCAGGAACAGGAGTGCTGGATCCCGGACAAGCCCCCAAATTGTGAGAAACACCGGCTCACACTTAAAATTTTAAAGAGGACGAAGTCACTGGAGCAAAGGTTTATTGTACGAAGCAGCGCTGAATCGGGTGCATCTCAAAGGAGAGGCACACACATCTTTAGTTTTTTAGAAATGTTATACCTTTCTTTCCCGGCCGCCTGAATACCTGTCTCTCTTCTCATTGGCTGAGAAGTTGGAGCTCACATTCTTCCCGACCGCCTAAAGACACAAACCTTTAATTAACAATACATTGTTTCACAGTCTCTGCTAATATCTACTGTCTAATGTTAGTAGTTACAAACATCCCGGTGGTCATCTTCTTGACCTAGTGTCCATATCCTTCTTTTCTTCAGTCACCCCCCAGGTGGCCTTTATCCACTTATCACCTTCCACCGTCCTTTGTTCGCTTATCAGTCTACCATCAATTCGGTTCTCTTTACCTAAATGGCTTCTTGTAAACCAGAGCCTCTGGGCCATTCCAGGGTACTTGTAAGGATTAGTTAGATGCTATAACCGAGCACACAAATAGAAATATACCAAGTAGCTGAAGCAAAATTCAGCTCATTTCTCACAATCCACCCCCTTTTTATTTATTACATTTTTGCTGAAGCTTATTATCTTCTTCCCATTTATTCAACAATAACTGTAATCTTTCATTTTGTTCTTCTTTTCGGTGATCTCTTTTTCTTAAGACCATTATCCTCTGCGATGTAGCACCTTGATTCACAGCATCCACATTCGATAGACTGGTCACTTGCATTCCTTCTACCACTCTAGAAATTAATCCCACTGCACGAGGAATAAAACAAGGTATGAACAGCAGTCCAGCAAGAGCACGTAATAGAATGAAGCCTACCTTCTTCCACCAAGATATTCCAAAAACATCATTCCACCAGTTGACATCCATCATAGATTTCCACCTTTGCACTGGGACGTGTGCTAGTTTTCTGATGTTTGCTGCTATATCTCTTACAGCTTGTCCGTTGTCATCAATATGAAGACAACACTCTGATGTGTTAAATTTGCCACATACCCCCCCCCTCTTCTGCTAATAGGTAGTCTAGTGCCAGTCTATTTTGGTATATGGCAGTTCGCATCTGTGTTTGTTGGACTGCTATTAAGTCTAAGGCTGAGGCTGTCTCATTGGTAATTATTTCAAGCACTGCTTGCAACCTAATTATTCTATTGAGCATATAAACAGGTGTTCGATATCCCCAGCTACCATCTTGTGCCCATGTTGCTGGTCCATATGTTTCTATTATGCGTTGGGGGGGCCATTCATCCTGCCCCCAATTCTGAGTTCCTCCCATTTCGATCGTTGTTCGTTTCTTTCTCCTCAATTCATCATATAGCCGGACCCCCAGCCCAGCTGCCTGTGTATTAGACAGCAAGAAAAAGAAAGGCATTACATATCCAACATAACAGACTCCTGACCAGTTTGGAGGTAATCTTCGGTAAGCATGTTTCCCACAAATCCAATAATGGCCCTCTAAGGCCCAAGCCCCGTTGGCAAAGGGACCGTCCCATGTTTCATCACCTTGTGGTGTTTCATAGTATAGCGGATCTTCTGTGCCCCATGGTCCTCCTGAGGCGTTTAAATCCCCATTGGAGTCACAATAGTCACATTCAAAGGCCTCTGCATCCGGATGCCATTTACAGTTACATCCTCCCTCTCTTATCGTTCGGTTTGTAGCTGACCAGAACTTTGTGAAATATGTTCTGGTCCCATTTGAATTTTGCCAAGCCCATTGATAGACTCTTATTACATGGTTTTTGCTGGTAGTATTGTCCCGCTGACAAGCCAGGAACAGAGAATCTTTAAAACCCCCCTTTTTGCCAATCTCTCTTGCCGCTGCCCTGCAACCAGCATGCCAAGGTTCATGGAAGGAACATCTTACCCAGGTGCCATCTCTAAGCTTAATGTGTGTTTGGTTCCATCTTCCTTGGTACCTCCGGCAATTATAAGGAGTACACAGTGAGTCATAACAATCCATTCCTGGTGATAATGTCCACTCACATTCACTTTTCCCTAAATATTTCCCTCCCGATTTGGTTCTGTTCAGGCAATAATTCCCTTTTCCTGGGTACAATATTTTCCATGCAGCTCCCTCTTCTGCCCAGACCTTTGTTCCATGGCGTACTGTACTTAAGCTACTCACCAGCCACTTAGGCTGCACAGGCCGGGCTACCCATGGCCATTCTTCAGATCCCCTCGGGCTTCCACATACCCAACAATTACTCAAATTAAAGCTTTTTGCTATTTCATTCCCTAATGTTACAAATTGGTTATCTTCCATTTGACTGTAACACAGAGGGATGGTCACAAGGTTCATTAGTATGGTAGCATAAAACCTGCCAAGGTCTGGCACAGCCTTCCCTCCCATCTCTCAACGCCTACTGGATTGCAGCCAGCAGCGGAGACCGCTCACAGAAGAGGAGTGAAGAGACTGAGCCAGTCTTGCCCTTGGCTCTAGTTTTTAGAACCTTTGCTGGTAACCTCCCCAGGTATTACACTTTTATTTCATTACTCTCGATTTTACCAATTCTGTCTTTTAAGAGTCAATTTCAGTGGATCACTTCCCTGGGTTACTGTCCACTCTCCAGGAGGTGGGGCTATTGGTCCTTTTACCCGTGTAGCACGTGTCCACCCCTTCGCCTTAGTTCGCACAGCTGCTTCTGTTGTCAGGAGTACCAGGAAAGGTCCTTCCCACGCTGGAGTCAGAGTATCCTCTTGCCAGGACTTCACTAGTACCCAGTCTCCAGGCTGTATCTGGTGTAGTTTGAAATCCAGTGGAGCCGTCTGAGGCAGCAATCCACGCTGTCTCAAATCTGTAAGAGATTGGGCTAATCCCCACAGGTAATTTTTAAGAAAGACATCATTAATTTCAGGAATTGGCACACCTTCTTCCCTTCCCAGATATGGAAGTCCGAATAGCATTTCATAGGGAGATACTCCTAAATCCTTCCTTGGAGCAGTCCTAATTCTCAACAGGGCTAGGGGCAGGCATTTGGTCCAGGGCAACTTAGTCTCTATTACCAGCTGGGTGATATGCGTTTTGTGGTTTGATACTCTATGATATCGAGACCATTATGCCCTGGTACCTCTTCCTCTGTCTTCCCCTATAAATATTGGGAAGGGTTGATGCTTTTGTCAGTAGTTAAAACTAAGTCATCTTTTTCCATTAAGATGGTTTCGTATTTCAGAATCCTAGAATCAGTCAACCACCGTCCGGATTTTTGGCTTAATATTGTTCTCACTATGTGGGGGGTGGATACTATCAGTGTTCCCCCAAAGGTCAGTTTCCGGCTTTCCTCCACCAGTAAGGCTGTTGCTGCCACCGCTTGCACACAGGTTGGCCACCCTCGTGACACCGGATCCAATACTTTAGATCAATAGGCTACTGGTTGTTTCTGCCCTCCCCAGACCTGGGCTAACACTCCATAGGCCATTCCACTCTCAACATTTACATAAAGGTGGAATGGCTTTCCTAGGGAAGGAAGAGACAATACAGGTGCTTGTATTAGTTTTTGTTTAAGTTCTTCAAACTGCTGCCGCTCCTCTGCTGTCCACTGGGGGTCTTCTGTCTCTTCTTGCAATTTTTCATACAAAAATTTCACATGTTGGCTAAAATTATCAATCCATAGTCGGCAGTATCCAAGGAGGCCCCAAAACTTTCTTATTTCTTTCTTACTCCTTGGAATTGGAGTTGTTACAATACCAGAAATTCGTTCTGGGTTTATTCTCCTTTTCCCTTCGCTGATCACGTGCCCGAGGTACCTCACCTCCTTTTCTACAAACTGCAACTTAGTTTCTGAGACTCGGAGCCCTTTTTCTCCCAAGTAGTTAAGTAATTTGATGGTTGCAGGTCGAACCTCCATCTCCTCTTCCCCCGATATTAGTAAATCATCTACATACTGAAGCAGCTTGATCCCTGGGGAAAACGAAATTTCCTCAAGTATTTGTTCCAACACTTGCCCAAAAAGGTTGGGTGATTCCGTAAACCCCTGTGGTAACGTGGTCCAGCGGAATTGCTGCCTCCTCCCTGTTACCGGGTCCTCCCATTCAAAGGCAAACATGTCCCGACTTTCCACCGCCAAGGGACAGGTCCAAAAAGCATCTTTAAGGTCTACTACACTGAACCACTTGTGTTCATGAGGTATTTTGCTTAGCAATGTATAAGGATTGGGTACTACCGGGTGACGTGTCTGAACAATTTTATTCAGCTCCCTTAAATCTTGCACTAATCTCCAACTCCCATCCGACTTTCTGACGGGTAAAATAGGTGTATTATAAGGAGACATGCAGGGCTCTAAGAGACCATCTTTCAACAATCCCTCAATTACAGGTTGGAGCCCCTTCCTCCCTTCTAGAGATATAGGATATTGTTTTACACGCACAGGCTGACTTTCTTTCTTTAATTCCACTTTGAGGGGGAGTATGTCCAGTCCTCCCCGGTTTCCCTCCGCCACCCAGACTATTGGATTAATCACTTTTTCATCCTCTGTGGTCAACTTATAAAGCTGCACCATCATCCTATCATCTTTTGGAACTATTCCGATCCCTAACAATATCTGTAAATCCCTCCCCAATAAGTTCGCTCCTACTTCAGGTATCACTACTAAGTCCATTTTTACTTCTCGGTTATTCCCTCGTATAGTTACTTGCTCTACAATAGGGACTGAAAACCCTTCCCCTTTTCTCCCAACCACGTTCGTCGTAAGTTCCCCAATTTCATATCCCTGTGGGATTTTGGTTATACTTGTTCTTTCTGCTCCTGTGTCCACTAGGAATACATATTCCTCCTTCTGGGGTCCTACTTTTAAATTTATCAAGGGCTCAATGTGATGGTTCGACCCCAGAAGGTAGAGCCCCTGACACCCCTATTCTAAAGAATAATCATCCCGCTCCATTACTCGAAACACTCCGTTTTCCTTCTGCCTCATCGGACAATCCCTCTTAAAGTGCCCCTCTCTCCCACAATGAAAACACCTTCTAGGACCTACTTGCCACCCATGAGGGTTCCCCCTCCCAGCCGGTTGAACCTTATATTCTCTGCGCTCACGCTGTGGCCCGCGGCTGGGACCTCTGCCACGTTCACACCACCTCTCTCTCTCTCTCAGGCTGCCGCCCCGTTACTTGTTCCACTGCTGCCACCATCAACTTAGCTTTAGCTTTCTGCTTCTCATCATCTCTCCTGACATACACTTTCTGAGCCTCTCGCAACAATTCATTCAAGCTCCGATCATGCCAGTCTTCCAGTTTCTCTAACTCCTTCTTTATATCAGGCCACGCCTTACTGACAAAATTAACCTTCAACAACTCTCGCCCCACATCATTCTCGGGATCTATTCCTGAGTATTGTTGTATATTTCTCCTTAACCTTTCCAGCCAATCTGTAGGAGATTCATCTTTTTGTTGCGTGCTTTCAAGGCTTTATCAAAATTCTGTCCTTTTGGGACTGCCTCTTTTATTCCCCTTGTTATAGTTGAATTTTAAGACAAATTGAGTCCGAAATAGATTTATTAAATATTTATTAAGGTAGGAAAGCAAAAGCAGCGCTGGGCGGCCGGGGAGTCGCAGCTCCACCAAAGACTCGCAAATTCAGGCAAGCTAAACGACTCCTTTTGTCTTCACAGAGGTCGATTGCAACATCTTCGGTACGCCCCTCAGCTTCTTCCGAGGGGCTTCTTGCTTGGGGCAATTTCGATAAGATATCGTCACAGAATCAGCTTATACAATCTATTCTTTTCAGGGTTGATTGGTACAATGGCACACGTTAGCAAGACATTAACGGTTTAACATTCGCTCAAGGTAACACATTCTGATGACATTGTGGTTAAGCCTTTCTTGTCAAACAGGGTGTTCCCATGTTTGGTGTTGCCAGATAACATTGTGGACGTGTATCTTCTGGTTAAATAGGAAGTTCTCAAGACTGCTACAATGGGTTCGTTCCTCTTGCTTAACCTGTTTGATCAGCAAATTACCCTTAGTTACTTATTACAATCCCCCCTTTTTTTTATTTATAAGTGATTTGCTGATCAAACCTAGACAATACCTCACAAGCGGCATCTAATTCAGGATTTTCGTTTGGTATAATTTTCATTTCCAGTTCTGATTGCTTCATCAGCATTAGCTGCACTTTTTCTAACCTGCCTTTAAAAAAGGTTACAAGTTTATTAATGACACAGGGTCCAAAAGTCAGAGCCAATAGTAACATTATGAGGGGTCCCGCCAAAGTAGAAATTAAGGTAGTCAGCCATGGTGACCAAGATTCATACCAGGAGGACTGAGCCTCTCGTTCCCGTTTTCTTTTCTCTAATCCTTCTCTCAGCTTAGCTAACGAATCTCTTACTACCCCTGTATGGTCAGCATAAAAGCAACATTCTTCACCTAGGGCAGCGCATAATCCTCCGTTTTGCATGAACAAAAGGTCCAATTGAAGGGTTGATGTTTATTTTCTAAAGTCGTGGTAATTAATACCATTAATAGGATACCAGCTTTCATTTCCCCCACTGTTCAGTACCTCTCTGCCTTCCTCGTCTACTCTTTTGCGGAGAGCAACGGGATATTAATATCTTCTCGGCAGCAGCAGGTAGTCTTCAGGGGGATTTTGCTGTTATCCTGTCAATAATTTCCAAGGTCTAAAGAGTTAGTTACCTCTCAAATATATTTCCACCTGTTTGGTTGTTGTGCCCGTTTCCAGGCAAATCTTATAACACACTGTCTTAAAACTCTATACCAGTCTGTTTCATATATTTCCCAAAGCTCGGGTATTGACAATTCCCACCCACAAAATAATTTACGAATCTCTGCTTGAGCCCGTTGTTCCCTGGTATGTGTCAAATTATTGCGACATTTCATACAATAAGGTTGTCTCTTAAATGAAACACAGGACCATTCTTTATCGCAATTTAAACATCGGCAAACAACCCAACATAAATGTCCGGAAGTGGGGTGTTTCACGCAGGGTATTCTACGGAGATCTCCTATACTGGGCGATTCAGGTATTTCTGTCTCTGTTTCACAGCAAAAAGGAAAAACCTGAGGAGTTCCTGTCAGTTTGTATAATCCAGCCCCCCCCGTTTGGTCAGGTATTCTCTCCTCACTCCAAGGTGCAAAATATACTTTTCGTAGGGTATTTCCAGGTGGTATTTGGAACCATTGATGTAAACTATTTCTTGCTTCCCTTCTGGAGTGGTTCATTTACCGGTCTCGTTTTTCCTTATCTTCATTCGGAGGTCTCCTGGTTCTGACGTTACGGTCCACCTTTCTGGGAAGATAGGTCCCTTAATTCTGCTGGCATGAGTCCATCCTTTTTCTGCTGTCCGTACAGCCGTATCTGTGGTAAGTAAAACAACAAAGGGTCCTTCCCAACGGGGTGTTAGGGAGGTTTCTTTCCAGGTTTTGATTAATACCTGGTCTCCAGGCTGGATTTGGTGTATGGAAATGTCCAAGGGAGGTCTTTGTACTACCAAACCCTTCTTTCTTAGTTCCTGTCTCCTTCTTGTAAGTTCTAAAATATATTCTGTTAAAATTTTATCCTCGACCTTTGGGTGCTCTACTAATAATCCAAAGTCATAAGGCATCCCATACAACATTTCAAAGGGGGATATACCAGTATCTGTCCTAGGTTGAGTTCTAATGTAAAGCAAGGCCAGCGGTAGACATTTAGTCCAACTCATTTTTGTCTCCACCATAAGTTTGGTTAGGTGTTTCTTTATTTCCCCATTCATTCTTTCTACTTTCCCGGAACTTTGTGGGTGCCAGGGAGTATGGTATTCCCATTTTGTACCGAACAATTCAGTTGTTTCTTTAATTATTTTGGATGTAAAATGTGGGCCTCGGTCTGAGTCAATTACCGCAATAGTTCCATACCTCGGAATAATTTCTTCCAAGAGGATTTTAATAACTGTCTTTGCAGTAGCCCTTATCACTGGGAAGGCTTCTACAAAGTGCGTAAGGTGATCAACCAAGACTAATAAATACTGATATCTCCCAACCTTCGGTAATTCAGTAAAATCCACTTGTATTTTCTCAAAGGGCCTTTTAGCCAGTTCACGACCCCCTTGAACCTTCTCCCTAAGTTGTCGTTTATTCACTTTGTGACAGGTTAAACATCCCTCTAAGATCCTTTTGGCTAATCCGTATATTCCGATGCAGGCATATTTTGTTTCAAACTGATCCACTAAAGCCTGAATTCCCCAATGGGTTTTATGGTGTAATTTATTTAGTATTCCTCTGGCTAATCCCTTTGGAAGAATTTCCCTACCATCTGGTAGCAGCCATTTATCGCCATCTCTTTTTGCTCCAATTTGTTTTAGCTTATCCAATTCTTGGAGAGTGAAAGTCTTCTCTATTTTTAGCCTCTCAGGTTCCTCTCCCAAGGTCTGAACCATTAACAGGGCAGCCCGTTTTGCCTCTGCGTCGGCTAGATTGTTTCCTCTTACTGTATGGGTTAGTCCCTTCTGATGTCCTTTTACATGGACTATGGCTATCTTTAGTGGACCTCTTAAGGCCTTTAAAACTTCTTGGATTAGTTTTTCATGGACTAATCCCTTTCCCTGGGTGTTAATTAAGCCCCTCTCTTCCCAAATTTTTCCAAAGGTATGCACCACCCCAAAGGCATACTTTGAATCCGTATAAATGGTTCCAATTTTATTTTCTAAAAGTTTTAATGCTCTCATCATAGCATATAACTCACATGCTTGTGCGGACCAAGCTTTATTTAATGGTCCTGACTCTTTTATCTGAAAGGTATACCCGTCCACAATAGCATATCCCGATTTCCGTTGTCCTTCAACCACTCGTGAGGAACCATCCACAAATAATTTCTCCCCTTCGCCTAATTCGTCTTCCTCTAAATCCTCCCTTATCTTAGTTTGCAAATTTATTAGTTGGAGACAGTCATGTGTCAAATCTTCCCTAGGTTCCCCATATAAAAATTGGGCAGGATTCTGAACAGAGGTGGTTTCCATTTCTAACCATGGGGAGTTAATCAAAATTCCCTCATATTTTAGTAATCGACTGTCTGTAAGCCACTTATCAGCTCGTTGTTGCAATACTCCTCGAATGTTATGGGGGGTGTATACCTTTAGTTCACCTCCTAAGGTGACCTTTCCAACTTCTTCTACCAATAATGCAGTGGCCACTATTGCTTGTAAACAAGTGGGCCACCCGCGGCTTACAGGATCTAGTATTTTAGAATAATATCCTACAGGCTTTCTCTGCCCTGCCCACCCTTGGGTCAGAACCCCATAAGCTGTCTCGTTATCCACACTGATAAAAAGTTGAAAGGGTTTACGGATATCAGGTAAACTGAGGACAGGTGCTTCCACCAGGTTTCTTTTCACGTTCTCCCAGCGCTTCTCATCTTCAGGGGTCCATTTTACTAACCCATTTTTAGTTAGCTTTTCGTACAAGAATTTTACTTTACTGCTGTAATTTTCTATCCACTGTCGACAATACCCTAACAATCCCAACAGCTGTCTTATCTGTCTTTTATTAGTGGGCGCTGTTAGGGATAAAATTCCTTTCACTCTTTCGGGATCTAATTTCTTGTGTCCCTTTGTGAGCCAATGTCCCAAATATTTTACCTCTTCTTCAGTGAACTGCAATTTGGACTTAGAAACCTTTAACCCCTTGAGGCCCAAAAAGTTTAATAATTTGATGCTCTCATTTCTGACTTCTTCTTGAGTTTTTCCTGCAATCAATAAATCATCTACGTATTGAATCAGGATTAATCCCTGACTTAATTCGTAGGATTCCAATAATTGTTCCAGAGTTTGTCCAAACAAATTTGGGGATTCTGTGAATCCCTGGGGCAAAACAGTCCACCGTAATTGTTGTTTTCTATGGGTTCTGGGGTCCTCCCACTCGAAAGCAAAATAGTCTCTACATTCTTCTTCTAAGGGACAGGCCCAAAAAGCATCTTTTAAATCTATAACACTATACCATTTATATTCTGGACTTAACCGATTAAGTATAGTGTGTGGGTTAGCCACCACAGGGAACCGGGTAATGGTTCGTTCGTTTATGGCTCTCAGATCTTGTACTAAGCGATAAGACCCATCCGGCTTCTTTACAGGCAATATGGGAGTGTTGTGAGGAGACATACAGGGTTCTAAAAGTCCTTGGACCAAAAGTCTCTCAATTACTGGCTGCAACCCTTCTCTCCCTTCTCTGGAGATGGGATACTGTTTTATCCTAATTGGCTGGTCTGGGTCTTTTATAGAGACTGTGATCGGTTTGATATTTAATTTTCCCACCGATCCAGGGCTATACCAAGTTTCTGGATTAATCTTGGCTTCATCTTCAGCGGTTAATAAGCATAACTTTACTTTTAACATCTCTTGGTCTACTTCCAAATTAATTCCTAATTCCACCATCAGGTCTCGTCCCAAAAGGTTATATTCAGCTTCTGGGACCAATAAAAATGTTCCCACCCCATCTTTATTTGGGGCTTCTATTGCTACATTCCTTATCAGGGGCACCTTGAAAGGTTCCCCTTTTGCACCAATTACTTGGAGTTTATCCTTTGATTCAACACATCCAGATGGTAACTTTTGGACGGTTGATCTTTCGGCACCCGAGTCCACGAGGAACTCGAACACTTCATGCTGAGGACCCAATTTCAATTTTATCAAGGGCTCGGTAACCTTAGGGGTCCCCAGCAGATAGAGCCCCTGACCCCCCTAATCTTCCTTAAAAATCTCCTCATCCTGCATTCTTTTCCGACAATTTCTCTGCAGATGTCCCTTCCTGCAACAATAAAAACATTCTATGTCCTGCGAACCAAATCTCCTTCTTCTCGGTTCTACTGGGCCCTTCCAGGGACTTTCTCTTCTCTTTCCCTGGCTTTGCCCTTCCCTTACAGCAGCCATCAGGATTCTGGCTTGTTTCTTCTGACTTTCTTCTTCCCTTCTCACATACACCTTCTGAGCTTCTCGTAGTAACTCATCTAACCCCCTCTCCTGCCAGTCTTCTACTTTCTCTAACTTTCTTCTTATATCTGTCCAAGATTTAGCTACAAATTGAGTTTTCAGCAGGGCTTGACCCACTTGGCTATCGGGGTCTAACGCAGAATATAGCTGTAAACTCTTTCTCAATCTTTCCAGCCATTCGGTGGGGGTTTCATCTTTCTTCTGTTGTTCATTAAAGGCCTTATTGATATTTTGCCCTCTAGGTACAGAATCCCTAATCCCCTGAATTATCATATCACGGAGATCAACCATGTTATTTCTATGTGCGGGGTCTTGATTGTCCCAATTGGGCCTCTGTAAGGGCCATTTTACATCCCCGGCGGGACCATGCTGATGCCTCTGATCCCAGTGTCTCATGCCTGCCATTCTGATCATTCCTCGTTCTTCGTTTGTGAACAAGATCTTTAAAATAGACTCCATCTCGTCCCAAGTATAAATGTTAGGCCCGAGGAATTGATCAAAACGTTCTGCTACCCCTAATGGGTCCTCTAACAAGTGTCCCATTTCTTTCTTAAATTCCCTCACATCCCCGGAGCTGAGGGGTACAGATACAAATCCAACTCCGGGTTGTGGTCCCCCCATAGCAGTCTCCCTTAAGGGATACAATAAATTTTCCTCCCTTCTTTCTCTGATTTGACTTCTAGTTATTCTTCGATTAGAAGGAGGAGTCTCTTCCTCAGGTTCTGTAGGTGCTGTTGGAGGGAGATCTTGCTCAGGACCTTGTGGTGGCGGAGGAGGGGGGACATAGGGTGGGGGGGGACACTGGAGGTTCGTCTATGTCCCACCTTTTCTTTTTATCATTTTTCTTTTCCTTTAATGGAAACAAATTAGCGGCCTGAGCCGTGCTCAGGATCCATAAAAAGGCATATTCACTCTCCTCCTTACTAAACAGTCGTTTGTTGTTAACGTATATGTTTAATTGTTGGCATATCCAATCCTCTAAGGATCCATGAATTGGCCAATATAAATCTTTTCTTATCTGTTTTCCTCCCCATATTTCCATACAATAATAGACCAATTTCTCCTTGGATTTCCCTTTTAGGGAAGGGGAACTACCCCAATATCGAATCATTAGGCCTAATGGGCTGTCTTGGGGTATATCAGGGAGCCCACCCCCACCCCGTATCTTCTGTATGGAACCAGAAGCCTTACTTTTCTTCTGTCCCATCTTCCGGGAGTGCCTTCTCTCACTCAAGTTTCACTCGCTTCCCTCCGTTCGTGGCCCACTATTAGGAGGTCCACACTCACTTCGCCCGGTGGGCTACTAAGCCCAGTGGACGTCTCAGTCACTCGCACCCCAGGTACCCAATCCCCGACCGAACGGAACCGCAATATACTTACTCACTCCCGAGTCTTCGTCCGGCTCTTTGTGCACAAAAATTACGGGGAACTGCAGTTTCTCCTTTCTCTTTCTTTTTGCTTTCCTATCTCAGTTCGGAAAATCCAGGTGAGCTAAGTCGGAATCTCCTCCAGGACCATCCGAAGATGGGGGCGCCCTCCCAGAGTTGAATTCTGAGTTGGCTGTCTGGATCCGAGTCACGGCACCAAATTTGTTATAGTTGAATTTTAAGACAAATCGAGTCCGAAATAGATTTATTAAATATTTATTAAGGTAGGAAAGCAAAAGCAGCGCTGGGCGGCCGGGGAGTCGCAGCTCCACCAAAGACTCGCAAATTCAGGCAAGCTAAACGACTCCTTTTGTCTTCACAGAGGTCGATTGCAACATCTTCGGTACGCCCCTCAGCTTCTTCCGAGGGGCTTCTTGCTTGGGGCAATTTCGATAAGATATCGTCACAGAATCAGCTTATACAATCTATTCTTTTCAGGGTTGATTGGTACAATGGCACACGTTAGCAAGACATTAACGGTTTAACATTCGCTCAAGGTAACACATTCTGATGACATTGTGGTTAAGCCTTTCTTGTCAAACAGGGTGTTCCCATGTTTGGTGTTGCCAGATAACATTGTGGACGTGTATCTTCTGGTTAAATAGGAAGTTCTCAAGACTGCTACAATGGGTTCGTTCCTCTTGCTTAACCTGTTTGATCAGCAAATTACCCTTAGTTACTTATTACACCCTGATTACTAATCTTCTGTAATCAGACATATTATTCCTCCCCTCCGCATTATTCTGATCCCAGGCAGGCCTGATCACAGGGAATTTCTGTTCCCCTAGGACTCCCCCAGGGATATCGGGAGGATTTTCTCGCTCCCAAATTCTAATACCCGCAGCCCGGATCGTTTGTCTTTCTTCCGGTGTGAACAGGGCTCCTAAAATGAACTGCATTTCATCCCAAGTGTAAAGATTAGGGCCCAGAAACTGGTCGAGCTGCTCTGACAACCCTAAAGGGTCCTCTAATAACTTTTTCATCTCTTTCTTAAATTCCTGCACCTCGGTGCTAGTCAGAGGTACATTCACAAAGCCTACCCCCCCCGGGGCTCCCGGCATGGGTACCTCTCTCAAAGGGAACATACCCTCCTTATGTTCCCCTTTACAAGACGGCAAAGGAAAATTCCGAACATCCCTTACTATCTGATCTAATTCAGTGACCCGGGTTCTCCGAGTCTCCCCGAGCAGAGGGGCACCCGGTCTCACAGAGTCCCCCCCCTTCCCGTTCATTATCCTCCTCCTCCCCCCCCCAATCTTCTTCTGTTTCGTCGAATTCAGGGTTGTATGGGGGTGGCAAATGATCCAGAGGTTCCCAACTTTCTTCTCTCTTCTTAATCTTCTTTCCCCCAAGGTCTTTTGTCATGAATAAGGAGTGAGACCTCCTCCAACATGAAGCATATTCAATTTCTTCTTGGTTTACTGGAGTCTTACTACATACGTAGAGATTCAAAGCCTGGCACAACCAATTCTCCATTGACCCGAACTGCGGCCAGCACAGTGGGTCAGATCTAATAGGTTCTTTCACCCACTCAAACATACAGTACTGTATCATTGTTTTTTTCTCTTTTCCCCGGGTGCAACCCTGCCCCCACTTCCCGAGCATCACCCCTAAAGGACTGTCGGGTGGAATGCTCGCACCAGGACTTTCAAGTCCTTGATTCTTTATAGCCTTCTCTCTGCTAGGCCTATTTCCCATTTTACTTTCCCGTGGGACTTTTTCACCTGGAACCGTTTCGCTTCGCCCCTTCACTGGCCGGTCTCCTCGCGGAGAAACGGAACCGCAGTTAGAAGGGCTCCACACTCGCTCCGCAGACAATTCTGCGTCTCACACACACAGTCCCAATCCCGCTATCCCAGCCGCCCGAGTAGTACTTAACAGTCAATTTTCTTACCCGGGTCCCGTGCACAGAAATTATCGGCTGCCGCGCGTAACTCAATCCCGTTAACTCAATTCTTCCCTTCCCCTCCTTTGCTCCGGGAGTCCTCTGTCTGGATAGGACCCGCTGCCCCTCACGGGATGAGACAGTGGGTTGGAGACCACTGAAATCAGCGGGGCGCGCCGTCCCCTCTTCGCTGTCTCACCTCGCAGGAACAGGAGTGCTGGCTCCCGGACAAGCCCCCAAATTGTGAGAAACACCGGCTCACACTTAAAATTTTAAAGAGGACGAAGTCACTGGAGCAAAGGTTTATTGTACGAAGCAGCGCTGAATCGGGTGCATCTCAAAGGAGAGGCACACACATCTTTAGTTTTTTAGAAATGTTATACCTTTCTTTCCCGGCCGCCTGAATACCTGTCTCTCTTCTCATTGGCTGAGAAGTTGGAGCTCACATTCTTCCCGACCGCCTAAAGACACAAACCTTTAATTAACAATACATTGTTTCACAGTCTCTGCTAATATCTACTGTCTAATGTTAGTAGTTACAAACATCCCGGTGGTCATCTTCTTGACCTAGTGTCCATATCCTTCTTTTCTTCAGTCACCCCCCAGGTGGCCTTTATCCACTTATCACCTTCCACCGTCCTTTGTTCGCTTATCAGTCTACCATCAATTCGGTTCTCTTTACCTAAATGGCTTCTTGTAAACCAGAGCCTCTGGGCCATTCCAGGGTACTTGTAAGGATTAGTTAGATGCTATAACCGAGCACACAAATAGAAATATACCAAGTAGCTGAAGCAAAATTCAGCTCATTTCTCACAATCCACCCCCTTTTTATTTATTACATTTTTGCTGAAGCTTATTATCTTCTTCCCATTTATTCAACAATAACTGTAATCTTTCATTTTGTTCTTCTTTTCGGTGATCTCTTTTTCTTAAGACCATTATCCTCTGCGATGTAGCACCTTGATTCACGGCATCCACATTCGATAGACTGGTCACTTGCATTCCTTCTACCACTCTAGAAATTAATCCCACTGCACGAGGAATAAAACAAGGTATGAACAGCAGTCCAGCAAGAGCACATAATAGAATGAAGCCTACCTTCTTCCACCAAGATATTCCAAAAAAATCATTCCACCAGTTGACATCCATCATAGATTTCCACCTTTGCACTGGGACGTGTGCTAGTTTTCTGATGTTTGCTGCTATATCTCTTACAGCTTGTCCGTTGTCATCAATATGAAGACAACACTCTGATGTGTTAAATTTGCCACATACCCCCCCCCTCTTCTGCTAATAGGTAGTCTAGTGCCAGTCTATTTTGGTATATGGCAGTTCGCATCTGTGTTTGTTGGACTGCTATTAAGTCTAAGGCTGAGGCTGTCTCATTGGTAATTATTTCAAGCACTGCTTGCAACCTAATTATTCTATTGAGCATATAAACAGGTGTTCGATATCCCCAGCTACCATCTTGTGCCCATGTTGCTGGTCCATATGTTTCTATTATGCGTTGGGGGGGCCATTCATCCTGCCCCCAATTCTGAGTTCCTCCCATTTCGATCGTTGTTCGTTTCTTTCTCCTCAATTCACCATATAGCCGGACCCCCAGCCCAGCTGCCTGTGTATTAGACAGCAAGAAAAAGAAAGGCATTACATATCCAACATAACAGACTCCTGACCAGTTTGGAGGTAATCTTCGGTAAGCATGTTTCCCACAAATCCAATAATGGCCCTCTAAGGCCCAAGCCCCGTTGGCAAAGGGACCGTCCCATGTTTCATCACCTTGTGGTGTTTCATAGTATAGCGGATCTTCTGTGCCCCATGGTCCTCCTGAGGCGTTTAAATCCCCATTGGAGTCACAATAGTCACATTCAAAGGCCTCTGCATCCGGATGCCATTTACAGTTGCATCCTCCCTCTCTTATCGTTCGGTTTGTAGCTGACCAGAACTTTGTGAAATATGTTCTGGTCCCATTTGAATTTTGCCAAGCCCATTGATAGACTCTTATTACATGGGTTTTGCTGGTAGTATTGTCCCGCTGACAAGCCAGGAACAGAGAATCTTTAAAACCCCCCTTTTTGCCAATCTCTCTTGCCGCTGCCCTGCAACCAGCATGCCAAGGTTCATGGAAGGAACATCTTACCCAGGTGCCATCTCTAAGCTTAATGTGTGTTTGGTTCCATCTTCCTTGGTACCTCCGGCAATTATAAGGAGTACACAGTGAGTCATAACAATCCATTCCTGGTGATAATGTCCACTCACATTCACTTTTCCCTAAATATTTCCCTCCCGATTTGGTTCTGTTCAGGCAATAATTCCCTTTTCCTGGGTACAATATTTTCCATGCAGCTCCCTCTTCTGCCCAGACCTTTGTTCCATGGCGTACTGTACTTAAGCTACTCACCAGCCACTTAGGCTGCACAGGCCGGGCTACCCATGGCCATTCTTCAGATCCCCTCGGGCTTCCACATACCCAACAATTACTCAAATTAAAGCTTTTTGCTATTTCATTCCCTAATGTTACAAATTGGTTATCTTCCATTTGACTGTAACACAGAGGGATGGTCACAAGGTTCATTAGTATGGTAGCATAAAACCTGCCAAGGTCTGGCACAGCCTTCCCTCCCATCTCTCAACGCCTACTGGATTGCAGCCAGCAGCGGAGACCGCTCACAGAAGAGGAGTGAAGAGACTGAGCCAGTCTTGCCCTTGGCTTTAGTTTTTAGAACCTTTGCTGGTAACCTCCCCAGGTATTACACTTTTATTTCATTACTCTCGATTTTACCAATTCTGTCTTTTAAGAGTCAATTTCAGTGGATCACTTCCCTGGGTTACTGTCCACTCTCCAGGAGGTGGGGCTATTGGTCCTTTTACCCGTGTAGCACGTGTCCACCCCTTCTCCTTACTTCGCACAGCTGCTTCTGTTGTCAGGAGTACCAGGAAAGGTCCTTCCCACGCTGGAGTCAGAGTATCCTCTTGCCAGGACTTCACTAGTACCCAGTCTCCAGGCTGTATCTGGTGTAGTTTGAAATCCAGTGGAGCCGTCTGAGGCAGCAGTCCACGCTGTCTCAAATCTGTAAGAGATTGGGCTAACCCCCACAGGTAATTTTTAAGAAAGACATCATTAATTTCAGGAATTGGCACACCTTCTTCCCTTCCCAGATATGGAAGTCCGAATAGCATTTCATAGGGAGATACTCCTAAATCCTTCCTTGGAGCAGTCCTAATTCTCAACAGGGCTAGGGGCAGGCATTTGGTCCAGGGCAACTTAGTCTCTATTACCAGCTGGGTGATATGTGTTTTGTGGTTTGATACTCTATGATATCGAGACCATTATGCCCTGGTACCTCTTCCTCTGTCTTCCCATATAAATATTGGGAAGGGTTGATGCTTTTGTCAGTAGTTAAAACTAAGTCATCTTTTTCCATTAAGATGGTTTCGTATTTCAGAATCCTAGAATCAGTCAACCACCGTCCGGATTTTTGGCTTAATATTGTTCTCACTATGTGGGGGGTGAATACTATCAGTGTTCCCCCAAAGGTCAGTTTCCGGCTTTCCTCCACCAGTAAGGCTGTTGCTGCCACCGCTTGCACCCAGGTTGGCCACCCTCGTGACACCGGATCCAATACTTTAGATCAATAGGCTACTGGTTGTTTCTGCCCTCCCCAGACCTGGGCTAACGCTCCATAGGCCATTCCACTCTCAACATTTACATAAAGGTGGAATGGCTTTCCTAGGGAAGGAAGAGACAATACAGGTGCTTGTATTAGTTTTTGTTTAAGTTCTTCAAACTGCTGCCGCTCCTCTGCTGTCCACTGGGGGTCTTCTGTCTCTTCTTGCAATTTTTCATACAAAAATTTCACATGTTGGCTAAAATTATCAATCCATAGTCGGCAGTATCCAAGGAGGCCCCAAAACTTTCTTATTTCTTTCTTACTCCTTGGAATTGGAGTTGTTACAATACCAGAAATTCGTTCTGGGTTTATTCTCCTTTTCCCTTCGCTGGTCACGTGCCCGAGGTACCTCACCTCCTTTTCTACAAACTGCAACTTAGTTTCTGAGACTCGGAGCCCTTTTTCTCCCAAGTAGTTAAGTAATTTGATGGTTGCAGGTCGAACCTCCATCTCCTCTTCCCCCGATATTAGTAAATCATCTACATACTGAAGCAGCTTGATCCCTGGGGAAAACAAAATTTCCTCAAGTATTTGTTCCAACACTTGCCCAAAAAGGTTGGGTGATTCCGTAAACCCCTGTGGTAACGTGGTCCAGCGGAATTGCTGCCTCCTCCCTGTTACCGGGTCCTCCCATTCAAAGGCAAACATGTCCCGACTTTCCACCGCCAAGGGACAGGTCCAAAAAGCATCTTTAAGGTCTACTACACTGAACCACTTGTGTTCATGAGGTATTTTGCTTAGCAATGTATAAGGATTGGGTACTACCGGGTGACGTGTCTGAACAATTTTATTCAGCTCCCTTAAATCTTGCACTAATCTCCAACTCCCATCCGACTTTCTGACGGGTAAAATAGGTGTATTATAAGGAGACATGCAGGGCTCTAAGAGACCATCTTTCAACAATCCCTCAATTACAGGTTGGAGCCCCTTCCTCCCTTCTAGAGATATAGGATATTGTTTTACACGCACAGGCTGACTTTCTTTCTTCAATTCCACTTTGAGGGGGAGTATGTCCAGTCCTCCCCGGTTTCCCTCCGCCACCCAGACTATTGGATTAATCACTTTTTCATCCTCTGTGGTCAACTTATAAAGCTGCACCATCATCCTATCATCTTTTGGAACTATTCCGATCCCTAACAATATCTGTAAATCCCTCCCCAATAAGTTCGCTCCTACTTCAGGTATCACTACTAAGTCCATTTTTACTTCTCGGTTATTCCCTCGTATAGTTACTTGCTCTACAATAGGGACTGAAAACCCTTCCCCTTTTCTCCCAACCACGTTCGTCGTAAGTTCCCCAATTTCATATCCCTGTGGGATTTTGGTTATACTTGTTCTTTCTGCTCCTGTGTCCACTAGGAATACATATTCCTCCTTCTGGGGTCCTAATTTTAAATTTATCAAGGGCTCAATGTGATGGTTCGACCCCAGAAGGTAGAGCCCCTGACACCCCTATTCTAAAGAATAATCATCCCGCTCCATTACTCGAAACACTCCGTTTTCCTTCTGCCTCATCGGACAATCCCTCTTAAAGTGCCCCTCTCTCCCACAATGAAAACACCTTCTAGGACCTACTTGCCACCCATGAGGGTTCCCCCTCCCAGCCGGTTGAACCTTATATTCTCTGCGCTCACGCTGTGGCCCGCGGCTGGGACCTCTGCCACGTTCACACCACCTCTCTCCCTCTCTCAGGCTGCCGCCCCGTTACTTGTTCCACTGCTGCCACCATCAACTTAGCTTTAGCTTTCTGCTTCTCATCATCTCTCCTGACATACACTTTCTGAGCCTCTCGCAACAATTCATTCAAGCTCCGATCATGCCAGTCTTCCAGTTTCTCTAACTCCTTCTTTATATCAGGCCACGCCTTAGTGACAAAATTAACCTTCAACAACTCTCGCCCCACATCATTCTCGGGATCTATTCCTGAGTATTGTTGTATATTTCTCCTTAACCTTTCCAGCCAATCTGTAGGAGATTCATCTTTTTGTTGCGTGCTTTCAAAGGCTTTATCAAAATTCTGTCCTTTTGGGACTGCCTCTTTTATTCCCCTGATTACTAATCTTCTGTAATCAGACATATTATTCCTCCCCTCCGCATTATTCTGATCCCAGGCAGGCCTGGTCACAGGGAATTTCTGTTCCCCTAGGACTCCCCCAGGGATATCGGGAGGATTTTCTCGCTCCCAAATTCTAATACCCGCAGCCCGGATCGTTTGTCTTTCTTCCGGTGTGAACAGGGCTCCTAAAATGAACTGCATTTCATCCCAAGTGTAAAGATTAGGGCCCAGAAACTGGTCGAGCTGCTCTGACAACCCTAAAGGGTCCTCTAATAACTTTTTCATCTCTTTCTTAAATTCCCACACCTCGGTGCTAGTCAGAGGTACATTCACAAAGCCCACCCCCCCCGGGGCTCCCGGCATGGGTACCTCTCTCAAAGGGAACATACCCTCCTTATGTTCCCCTTTACAAGACGGCAAAGGAAAATTCCGAACATCCCTTACTATCTGATCTAATTCAGTGACCCGGGTTCTCCGAGTCTCCCCGAGCAGAGGGGCACCCGGTCTCACAGAGTCCCCCCCCTTCCCGTTCATTATCCTCCTCCTCCCCCCCCCAATCTTCTTCTGTTTCGTCGAATTCAGGGTTGTATGGGGGTGGCAAATGATCCAGAGGTTCCCAACTTTCTCTTCTTAATCTTCTTTCCCCCAAGGTCTTTTGTCATGAATAAGGAGTGAGACCTCCTCCAACATGAAGCATATTCAATTTCTTCTTCGTTTACTGGAGTCTTACTACATATGTAGAGATTCAAAGCCTGGCACAACCAATTCTCCATTGACCCGAACTGCGGCCAGTACAGTGGGTCAGATCTAATAGGTTCTTTCACCCACTCAAACATACAGTACTGTATCATTGTTTTTTTCTCTTTTCCCCGGGTGCAACCCTGCCCCCACTTCCCGAGCATCACCCCTAAAGGACTGTCGGGTGGAATGCTCGCACCAGGACTTTCAAGTCCTTGATTCTTTATAGCCTTCTCTCTGCTAGGCCTATTTCCCATTTCACTTTCCCGTGGGACTTTTTCACCTGGAACCGTTTCGCTTCGCCCCTTCACTGGCCGGTCTCCTCGCGGAGAAACGGAACCGCAGTTAGAAGGGCTCCACACTCGCTCCGCAGACAATTCTGCGTCTCACACACACAGTCCCAATCCCGCTATCCCAGCCGCCCGAGTAGTACTTAACAGTCAATTTTCTTACCCGGGTCCCGTGCACAGAAATTATCGGCTGCCGCGCGTAACTCAATCCCGTTAACTCAATTCTTCCCTTCCCCTCCTTTGCTCCGGGAGTCCTCTGTCCGGATAGGACCCGCTGCCCCTCACGGGATGAGACAGTGGGTTGGAGACCACTGAAATCAGCGGGGCGCGCCGTCCCCTCTTCGCTGTCTCACCTCGCAGGAACAGGAGTGCTGGCTCCCGGACGAGCCCCCAAATTGTGAGAAACACCGGCTCACACTTACAATTTTAAAGAGGACGAAGTCACTGGAGCAAAGGTTTATTGTACGAAGCAGCGCTGAATCGGGTGCATCTCAAAGGAGAGGCACACACATCTTTAGTTTTTTAGAAATGTTATACCTTTCTTTCCCGGCCGCCTGAATACCTGTCTCTCTTCTCATTGGCTGAGAAGTTGGAGCTCACATTCTTCCCGACCGCCTAAAGACACAAACCTTTAATTAACAATACATTGTTTCACAGTCTCTGCTAATATCTACTGTCTAATGTTAGTAGTTACAAACATCCCGGTGGTCATCTTCTTGACCTAGTGTCCATATCCTTCTTTTCTTCAGTCACCCCCCAGGTGGCCTTTATCCACTTATCACCTTCCACCGTCCTTTGTTCGCTTATCAGTCTACCATCAATTCGGTTCTCTTTACCTAAATGGCTTCTTGTAAACCAGAGCCTCTGGGCCATTCCAGGGTACTTGTAAGGATTAGTTAGATGCTATAACCGAGCACACAAATAGAAATATACCAAGTAGCTGAAGCAAAATTCAGCTCATTTCTCACAATCCACCCCCTTTTTATTTATTACATTTTTGCTGAAGCTTATTATCTTCTTCCCATTTATTCAACAATAACTGTAATCTTTCATTTTGTTCTTCTTTTCGGTGATCTCTTTTTCTTAAGACCATTATCCTCTGCGATGTAGCACCTTGATTCACAGCATCCACATTCGATAGACTGGTCACTTGCATTCCTTCTACCACTCTAGAAATTAATCCCACTGCACGAGGAATAAAACAAGGTATGAACAGCAGTCCAGCAAGAGCACATAATAGAATGAAGCCTACCTTCTTCCACCAAGATATTCCAAAAAAATCATTCCACCAGTTGACATCCATCATAGATTTCCACCTTTGCACTGGGACGTGTGCTAGTTTTCTGATGTTTGCTGCTATATCTCTTACAGCTTGTCCGTTGTCATCAATATGAAGACAACACTCTGATGTGTTAAATTTGCCACATACCCCCCCCTCTTCTGCTAATAGGTAGTCTAGTGCCAGTCTATTTTGGTATATGGCAGTTCGCATCTGTGTTTGTTGGACTGCTATTAAGTCTAAGGCTGAGGCTGTCTCATTGGTAATTATTTCAAGCACTGCTTGCAACCTAATTATTCTATTGAGCATATAAACAGGTGTTCGATATCCCCAGCTACCATCTTGTGCCCATGTTGCTGGTCCGTATGTTTCTATTATGCGTTGGGGGGGCCATTCATCCTGCCCCCAATTCTGAGTTCCTCCCATTTCGATCGTTGTTCGTTTCTTTCTCCTCAATTCACCATATAGCCGGACCCCCAGCCCAGCTGCCTGTGTATTAGACAGCAAGAAAAAGAAAGGCATTACATATCCAACATAACAGACTCCTGACCAGTTTGGAGGTAATCTTCGGTAAGCATGTTTCCCACAAATCCAATAATGGCCCTCTAAGGCCCAAGCCCCGTTGGCAAAGGGACCGTCCCATGTTTCATCACCTTGTGGTGTTTCATAGTATAGCGGATCTTCTGTGCCCCATGGTCCTCCTGAGGCGTTTAAATCCCCATTGGAGTCACAATAGTCACATTCAAAGGCCTCTGCATCCGGATGCCATTTACAGTTGCATCCTCCCTCTCTTATCGTTCGGTTTGTAGCTGACCAGAACTTTGTGAAATATGTTCTGGTCCCATTTGAATTTTGCCAAGCCCATTGATAGACTCTTATTACATGGTTTTTGCTGGTAGTATTGTCCCGCTGACAAGCCAGGAACAGAGAATCTTTAAAACCCCCCTTTTTGCCAATCTCTCTTGCCACTGCCCTGCAACCAGCATGCCAAGGTTCATGGAAGGAACATCTTACCCAGGTGCCATCTCTAAGCTTAATGTGTGTTTGGTTCCATCTTCCTTGGTACCTCCGGCAATTATAAGGAGTACACAGTGAGTCATAACAATCCATTCCTGGTGATAATGTCCACTCACATTCACTTTTCCCTAAATATTTCCCTCCCGATTTGGTTCTGTTCAGGCAATAATTCCCTTTTCCTGGGTACAATATTTTCCATGCAGCTCCCTCTTCTGCCCAGACCTTTGTTCCATGGCGTACTGTACTTAAGCTACTCACCAGCCACTTAGGCTGCACAGGCCGGGCTACCCATGGCCATTCTTCAGATCCCCTCGGGCTTCCACATACCCAACAATTACTCAAATTAAAGCTTTTTGCTATTTCATTCCCTAATGTTACAAATTGGTTATCTTCCATTTGACTGCAACACAGAGGGATGGTCACAAGGTTCATTAGTATGGTAGCATAAAACCTGCCAAGGTCTGGCACAGCCTTCCCTCCCATCTCTCAACGCCTACTGGATTGCAGCCAGCAGCGGAGACTGCTCACAGAAGAGGAGTGAAGAGACTGAGCCAGTCTTGCCCTTGGCTTTAGTTTTTAGAACCTTTGCTGGTAACCTCCCCAGGTATTACACTTTTATTTCATTACTCTCGATTTTACCAATTCTGTCTTTTAAGAGTCAATTTCAGTGGATCACTTCCCTGGGTTACTGTCCACTCTCCAGGAGGTGGGGCTATTGGTCCTTTTACCCGTGTAGCATGTGTCCACCCCTTCTCCTTACTTCGCACAGCTGCTTCTGTTGTCAGGAGTACCAGGAAAGGTCCTTCCCACGCTGGAGTCAGAGTATCCTCTTGCCAGGACTTCACTAGTACCCAGTCTCCAGGCTGTATCTGGTGTAGTTTGAAATCCAGTGGAGCCGTCTGAGGCAGCAATCCACGCTGTCTCAAATCTGTAAGAGATTGGGCTAACCCCCACAGGTAATTTTTAAGAAAGACATCATTAATTTCAGGAATTGGCACACCTTCTTCCCTTCCCAGATATGGAAGTCCGAATAGCATTTCATAGGGAGATACTCCTAAATCCTTCCTTGGAGCAGTCCTAATTCTCAACAGGGCTAGGGGCAGGCATTTGGTCCAGGGCAACTTAGTCTCTATTACCAGCTGGGTGATATGTGTTTTGTGGTTTGATACTCTATGATATCGAGACCATTATGCCCTGGTACCTCTTCCTCTGTCTTCCCCTATAAATATTGGGAAGGGTTGATGCTTTTGTCAGTAGTTAAAACTAAGTCATCTTTTTCCATTAAGATGGTTTCGTATTTCAGAATCCTAGAATCAGTCAACCACCGTCCGGATTTTTGGCTTAATATTGTTCTCACTATGTGGGGGGTGGATACTATCAGTGTTCCCCCAAAGGTCAGTTTCCGGCTTTCCTCCACCAGTAAGGCTGTTGCTGCCACCGCTTGCACCCAGGTTGGCCACCCTCGTGACACCGGATCCAATACTTTAGATCAATAGGCTACTGGTTGTTTCTGCCCTCCCCAGACCTGGGCTAACGCTCCATAGGCCATTCCACTCTCAACATTTACATAAAGGTGGAATGGCTTTCCTAGGGAAGGAAGAGACAATACAGGTGCTTGTATTAGTTTTTGTTTAAGTTCTTCAAACTGCTGCCGCTCCTCTGCTGTCCACTGGGGGTCTTCTGTCTCTTCTTGCAATTTTTCATACAAAAATTTCACATGTTGGCTAAAACTATCAATCCATAGTCGGCAGTATCCAAGGAGGCCCAAAAACTTTCTTATTTCTTTCTTACTCCTTGGAATTGGAGTTGTTACAATACCAGAAATTCGTTCTGGGTTTATTCTCCTTTTCCCTTCGCTGATCACGTGCCCGAGGTACCTCACCTCCTTTTCTACAAACTGCAACTTAGTTTCTGAGACTCGGAGCCCTTTTTCTCCCAAGTAGTTAAGTAATTTGATGGTTGCAGGTCGAACCTCCATCTCCTCTTCCCCCGATATTAGTAAATCATCTACATACTGAAGCAGCTTGATCCCTGGGGAAAACGAAATTTCCTCAAGTATTTGTTCCAACACTTGCCCAAAAAGGTTGGGTGATTCCGTAAACCCCTGTGGTAACGTGGTCCAGCGGAATTGCTGCCTCCTCCCTGTTACCGGGTCCTCCCATTCAAAGGCAAACATGTCCCGACTTTCCACCGCCAAGGGACAGGTCCAAAAAGCATCTTTAAGGTCTACTACACTGAACCACTTGTGTTCATGAGGTATTTTGCTTAGCAATGTATAAGGATTGGGTACTACCGGGTGACGTGTCTGAACAATTTTATTCAGCTCCCTTAAATCTTGCACTAATCTCCAACTCCCATCCGACTTTCTGACGGGTAAAATAGGTGTATTATAAGGAGACATGCAGGGCTCTAAGAGACCATCTTTCAACAATCCCTCAATTACAGGTTGGAGCCTCTTCCTCCCTTCTAGAGATATAGGATATTGTTTTACACGCACAGGCTGACTTTCTTTCTTTAATTCCACTTTGAGGGGGAGTATGTCCAGTCCTCCCCGGTTTCCCTCCGCCACCCAGACTATTGGATTAATCACTTTTTCATCCTCTGTGGTCAACTTATAAAGCTGCACCATCATCCTATCATCTTTTGGAACTATTCCGATCCCTAACAATATCTGTAAATCCCTCCCCAATAAGTTCGCTCCTACTTCAGGTATCACTACTAAGTCCATTTTTGCTTCTCGGTTATTCCCTCGTATAGTTACTTGCTCTACAATAGGGACTGAAAACCCTTCCCCTTTTCTCCCAACCACGTTCGTCGTAAGTTCCCCAATTTCATATCCCTGTGGGATTTTGGTTATACTTGTTCTTTCTGCTCCTGTGTCCACTAGGAATACATATTCCTCCTTCTGGGGTCCTACTTTTAAATTTATCAAGGGCTCAATGTGATGGTTCGACCCCAGAAGGTAGAGCCCCTGACACCCCTATTCTAAAGAATAATCATCCCGCTCCATTACTCGAAACACTCCGTTTTCCTTCTGCCTCATCGGACAATCCCTCTTAAAGTGCCCCTCTCTCCCACAATGAAAACACCTTCTAGGACCTACTTGCCACCCATGAGGGTTCCCCCTCCCAGCCGGTTGAACCTTATATTCTCTGCGCTCACGCTGTGGCCCGCGGCTGGGACCTCTGCCACGTTCACACCACCTCTCTCCCTCTCTCAGGCTGCCGCCCCGTTACTTGTTCCACTGCTGCCACCATCAACTTAGCTTTAGCTTTCTGCTTCTCATCATCTCTCCTGACATACACTTTCTGAGCCTCTCGCAACAATTCATTCAAGCTCTGATCATGCCAGTCTTCCAGTTTCTCTAACTCCTTCTTTATATCAGGCCACGCCTTAGTGACAAAATTAACCTTCAACAACTCTCGCCCCACATCATTCTCGGGATCTATTCCTGAGTATTGTTGCATATTTCTCCTTAACCTTTCCAGCCAATCTGTAGGAGATTCATCTTTTTGTTGCGTGCTTTCAAGGCTTTATCAAAATTCTGTCCTTTTGGGACTGCCTCTTTTATTCCCCTTGTTATAGTTGAATTTTAAGACAAATCGAGTCCGAAATAGATTTATTAAATATTTATTAAGGTAGGAAAGCAAAAGCAGCGCTGGGCGGCCGGGGAGTCGCAGCTCCACCAAAGACTCGCAAATTCAGCCAAGCTAAACGACTCCTTTTGTCTTCACAGAGGTCGATTGCAACATCTTCGGTACGCCCCTCAGCTTCTTCCGAGGGGCTTCTTGCTTGGGGCAATTTCGATAAGATATCGTCACAGAATCAGCTTATACAATCTATTCTTTTCAGGGTTGATTGGTACAATGGCACACGTTAGCAAGACATTAACGGTTTAACATTCGCTCAAGGTAACACATTCTGATGACATTGTGGTTAAGCCTTTCTTGTCAAACAGGGTGTTCCCATGTTTGGTGTTGCCAGATAACATTGTGGACGTGTATCTTCTGGTTAAATAGGAAGTTCTCAAGACTGCTACAATGGGTTCGTTCCTCTTGCTTAACCTGTTTGATCAGCAAATTACCCTTAGTTACTTATTACACCCTGATTACTAATCTTCTGTAATCAGACATATTATTCCTCCCCTCCGCATTATTCTGATCCCAGGCAGGCCTGATCACAGGGAATTTCTGTTCCCCTAGGACTCCCCCAGGGATATCGGGAGGATTTTCTCGCTCCCAAATTCTAATACCCGCAGCCTGGATCGTTTGTCTTTCTTCCGGTGTGAACAGGGCTCCTAAAATGAACTGCATTTCATCCCAAGTGTAAAGATTAGGGCCCAGAAACTGGTCGAGCTGCTCTGACAACCCTAAAGGGTCCTCTAATAACTTTTTCATCTCTTTCTTAAATTCCCGCACCTCGGTGCTAGTCAGAGGTACATTCACAAAGCCTACCCCCCCCGGGGCTCCCGGCATGGGTACCTCTCTCAAAGGGAACATACCCTCCTTATGTTCCCCTTTACAAGACGGCAAAGGAAAATTCCGAACATCCCTTACTATCTGATCTAATTCAGTGACCCGGGTTCTCCGAGTCTCCCCGAGCAGAGGGGCACCCGGTCTCACAGAGTCCCCCCCCTTCCCGTTCATTATCCTCCTCCTCCCCCCCCCAATCTTCTTCTGTTTCGTCGAATTCAGGGTTGTATGGGGGTGGCAAATGATCCAGAGGTTCCCAACTTTCTTCTCTCTTCTTAATCTTCTTTCCCCCAAGGTCCTTTGTCATGAATAAGGAGTGAGACCTCCTCCAACATGAAGCATATTCAATTTCTTCTTGGTTTACTGGAGTCTTACTACATACGTAGAGATTCAAAGCCTGGCACAACCAATTCTCCATTGACCCGAACTGCGGCCAGCACAGTGGGTCAGATCTAATAGGTTCTTTCACCCACTCAAACATACAGTACTGTATCATTGTTTTTTTCTCTTTTCCCCGGGTGCAACCCTGCCCCCACTTCCCGAGCATCACCCCTAAAGGACTGTCGGGTGGAATGCTCGCACCAGGACTTTCAAGTCCTTGATTCTTTATAGCCTTCTCTCTGCTAGGCCTATTTCCCATTTCACTTTCCCGTGGGACTTTTTCACCTGGAACCGTTTCGCTTCGCCCCTTCACTGGCCGGTCTCCTCGCGGAGAAACGGAACCGCAGTTAGAAGGGCTCCACACTCGCTCCGCAGACAATTCTGCGTCTCACACACACAGTCCCAATCCCGCTATCCCAGCCGCCCGAGTAGTACTTAACAGTCAATTTTCTTACCCGGGTCCCGTGCACAGAAATTATCGGCTGCCGCGCGTAACTCAATCCCGTTAACTCAATTCTTCCCTTCCCCTCCTTTGCTCCGGGAGTCCTCTGTCCGGATAGGACCCGCTGCCCCTCACGGGATGAGACAGTGGGTTGGAGACCACTGAAATCAGCGGGGCGCGCCGTCCCCTCTTCGCTGTCTCACCTCGCAGGAACAGGAGCGCTGGATCCCGGACGAGCCCCCAAATTGTGAGAAACACCGGCTCACACTTAAAATTTTAAAGAGGACGAAGTCACTGGAGCAAAGGTTTATTGTACGAAGCAGCGCTGAATCGGGTGCATCTCAAAGTAGAGGCACACACATCTTTAGTTTTTTAGAAATGTTATACCTTTCTTTCCCGGCCGCCTGAATACCTGTCTCTCTTCTCATTGGCTGAGAAGTTGGAGCTCACATTCTTCCCGACCGCCTACAGACACAAACCTTTAATTAACAATACATTGTTTCACAGTCTCTGCTAATATCTACTGTCTAATGTTAGTAGTTACAAACATCCCGGTGGTCATCTTCTTGACCTAGTGTCCATATCCTTCTTTTCTTCAGTCACCCCCCAGGTGGCCTTTATCCACTTATCACCTTCCACCGTCCTTTGTTCGCTTATCAGTCTACCATCAATTCGGTTCTCTTTACCTAAATGGCTTCTTGTAAACCAGAGTCTCTGGGCCATTCCAGGGTACTTGTAAGGATTAGTTAGATGCTATAACCGAGCACACAAATAGAAATATACCAAGTAGCTGAAGCAAAATTCAGCTCATTTCTCACAAGTGCATCGGAAGTTGTAGGAGCTGCCGGGGGGGTCTGCTGAGGGGTAAAAATTGGGGGCAGTGAGGGGGGGCACCCCTAAAATATCGGGGTGCTAGTTTGGGGAAGGGGGGGGGGCTCACCTGCGGGCGGCGGGGGGGCGGGCGGCGGCGGGACCCCCCCTGGCCCTGCCCTGAAGGGAAGCTGTAAGAGACCCTCCGTATCCTGTCCTGGTTTTGGGGGGGGCCCCCCCGGGCGGGGGGGTTCAGGGGGAAGGTTTGGGGGTGCAGGGGGGAGGTTGGGGGGGGGGAACCCCCAGAGCCCCCCCCCCGCTGTTACCTACTGGGCGGAGAGCAGCCGGGGCCGCTCACCTGCTGTCGGTGAGCGGGGAGGGTGGGGCGGCAGGGGGGTGTAATGGATAACTGAGGAAGATTTGTTGCTGATCAAATCGTAGGATTATCCATTTCTGTTGTACAGAACAACATGTAACAATGTTGTAAGAAAGTCCTGACTTACACAAACTGCAATGCTATCAAAATGTGTCCATGTAAGCGAATGTTTATCTTTGTATTAACCAAATGTATGTAAGAGATGGCACAAGCTAATTATGCCACCACCACCTGCAAAACTCCCCTGAAGCTGGATTGTAATTTATTGTGGCAGTCTTGAGAACTCCCTAACAAGAAGAGACGTCCACTATATTATATTACTAAACTGTATAGGAATGTCCTGTTTTTACAAGATAAGCTTAACCCCAATGTTATCCCTGTTTTAACTTTGTAACTAATCAATCGTGTAGAAGGGGAAGGGTGTAAACTAATTTACAACCAACATTGCCTTGAAACCGCTGTGAAGCAAGACAGACCAGAGGGAGTAAAGATAACGGAAGAAGCAGAGGGGCGTACTGAAGATGTCGAACCCGACCTCTGTGAGGATAAAAAGAGATGTTCAGTTTGCTTGAATTTGCGAGCCTTTGGTGGAGCTGTGACTCCCCGGCCGCCCAGCGCTGTTTTTGCTTTCCTACCTTAATAAACATTTAGTGAATCTATTTCGGACTTAGCCTTTTTTATTTTAAACTATAACAAATTTGGTGCCGTGACTCGGATCCAGACAGCTGACTCGGAATTCAACTCTGGGAGGGCGCCCCATCTTCGGATGGTCCCGGAGGAGATTCCGACCTAGCTCACCTGGATTTTCCGAACTGAGGTAGGAAAGCAAAAAGAAAGAGAAAGGAGATACTGCAGTTCCCCGTAATTTTTGTGCACAAAGAGCCGGACGAAGACTCGGGAGTGAGTGAGTATATTGCGGTTCCGTTCGGTCGGGGATTGGGTACCCGGGGTGTGAGTGACTGAGACGTCCACTGGGCTTAGTAGCCCACCGGGCGAAGTGAGTGTCGTGCTCCTAGTAGTGCGGTTCCCATTGTCCGCGAGGACGTGGGCCACGAACGGAGGGAAGCGAGTGAAATTTGAGTGAAAGAAGGCACTCTCGGAAGATGGGCCAGAAGAAAAGTAAGGTTTCTGGTTCCATGCAGGAGATACGGGGCGGGGGTGGGCTCCCTGATATACCCCAAGACAGCCCGCTAGGATTGATGATTCAATATTGGGATAATTCCCCGTGTCGGAAAGGAAAATCTAAGGAGAAAATGATCCATTATTGTATGGAAAAATGGGGAGGAAAACAGATAAGAAAAGATTTATATTGGCCAATTTATGGATCCTTAGAGGATTGGATATGCCAACAATTAAACATATACGTTAACAACAAACGACCATTTAATAAGGAGGAGAGTGAATATGCCTTTTTGTGGATCCTGGGCACATCCCAGGCCGCTAATCTGTTTCCATTAAAAGAAAAGAAAAATGATAAAAAGAAAAGGTGGGAAGTAAACGAACCTCCAGCGTCCCCCCCACCCTATGTCCCCCCTCCCCCCCCACCGCAAGGTCCTGAGCAAAATCTCCCTCCAACAGCCCCCTCAGAACCTGAGGAAGAGACTCCTCCTTCTAATCGAAGAATAACTAGAAGTCAAACCAGAGAAAGGAGGGAGGAAAATCAATTGTATCCCTTAAGGGAGACTGCTATGGGGGGACCACAACCCGGAGTTGGATTTGTATCTGTACCTCTCAGCTCCGGGGATGTGAGGGAGTTTAAGAAAGAAATGGGACACCTGTTAGAGGACCCATTAGGGGTAGCAGAGCGTTTTGATCAATTCCTCGGGCCTAACATTTATACTTGGGACGAGATGGAGTCTATCTTAAAAATCTTGTTTACAAACGAAGAACGAGGAATGATTAGAACGGCGGGCATGAGGTACTGGGATCAGAGGCATCTGAATGGTCCCAATGGAGATATTAAATGGCCCCTGCAGCGGCCTAACTGGGATAACCAGGATCCTGCACATAGAAATAACATGGTTGACCTCCGGGATATGGTAATTCAGGGGATTAGAGACTCTGTACCCCGGGGGCAGAACATTAATAAGGCCTTTAATGAGCAACAAAAGAAAGATGAGACCCCCACTGAATGGCTAGAAAGATTAAGGAAAAGTTTGCAGTTGTATTCCGGGGTTAGACCCTGATAACCCAGTGGGTCGAACTCTATTAAAAACTCAATTTGTGGCTAAATCGTGGACAGATATCAGAAAGAAGTTAGAGAAAATAGAGGACTGGCAGGGGAGAGGGTTAGATGAGCTACTCCGAGAAGCTCAAAAGGTATACGTAAGGAGGGAAGAAGAAAATCAGAAGAAACAAGCCAGAATTCTGATGGCAGCGGTGAGAGAGGGGCAAAATCAAGTCAGGGGAAGGGAAGGTCCCCAAAGGGGTCCAGTGGAGCTGAGGAAACAGAAGGTTGATACACAAAGCATGGAATGTTTTTATTGTCATAAGAAGGGACACATTCAGAGAAACTGCCGGAAGAGGGCGCAGGATGAAAGGATTTTTAAGGAGGATTAGGGGGGTCAGGGGCTCTATTTGCTGGGGACCCAGAGAAACACAGAGCCCTTGATAAAACTGAAATTGGGTCCTCAGCATGAGGTGTTCGAGTTCCTTGTGGACTCAGGCGCCGAGAGATCAACCGTCCAAAGATTACCATCTGGATGTGTTAAATCAAAAGATACACTCCAAATAATTGGTGCAAAGGGGGAACCTTTCAAAGTACCCCTGATAAGGAATGTAACAATAGAAGCCCCAAACAAATACGGGGTGGGAACCTTTTTATTGGTCCCTGAAGCTGAATATAACCTCTTGGGATGGGACCTGATGGTAGAATTAGGAATCAATTTAGAAGTAGACCAAGATAAATTGAAAATAAAATTATGTTTATTAACCGCCGAAGATGAAGCCAAGATAAATCCAGAAATTTGGTATAGCCCAGGGTCGGTGGGAAAGCTAAATATCAAACCAATTACGGTTTCCATAAAAAACCCAGACCGGCCAATTAGGATAAAACAGTATCCCATCTCTAGAGAGGGGAGGGAAGGGTTGCAGCCAGTAATTGAGAGACTTTTAGCCCAAGGGCTTCTGGAACCCTGTATGTCTCCCCATAATACTCCCATATTGCCCATAAAGAAATCAGATGGGTCTTATCGCTTAGTACAGGACCTGAGAGCTGTAAATGAACAAACCGTTACCCGGTTCCCTGTGGTGGCTAATCCTCACACTATACTCAATCGGTTAAGTCCCGATTATAAATGGTATAGTGTTATAGATTTAAAAGATGCTTTTTGGGCCTGTCCATTAGAGGAAAAATGCAGAGACTATTTTGCTTTCGAGTGGGAGAATCCCAAGACGCATAGGAAACAACAGTTACGGTGGACCGTTTTGCCCCAGGGATTCACAGAATCCCCAAATTTGTTTGGACAGGCTCTGGAACAGTTATTAGAATCTTACGAATTAGGTCAGGGACAAATCCTAATACAATATGTGGATGATTTACTAATTGCTGGAAAGACTCAGGAAGAAGTCAGAAATGAGAGCATCAAGCTATTGAACTTTTTAGGCCTCAAAGGATTAAAGGTTGCTAAATCCAAACTACAGTTCACTGAAGAAGAGGTAAAATACTTAGGGCATTGGCTCACAAAGGGACATAAGAAATTAGATCCTGAAAGAGTAAAAGGAATTTTGTCTCTAACAGCGCCCACTAATAAAAGACAGATAAGACAGTTATTGGGATTATTAGGGTATTGTCGACAGTGGATAGAAAATTACAGTAGTAAAGTAAAATTCTTGTATGAAAAATTAACTAAAAACGGATTAGTAAAATGGTCCATCGAGGATGACAATCGCTGGGAGAATATAAAAAGAGATCTGATAGAAGCACCTGTCCTCAGTTTACCCGATATCCGAAAACCCTTTCAACTTTTTATCAATGTAGATAATGGGACTGCTTATGGGGTTCTGACCCAAGGGTGGGCAGGACAAAGAAAGCCTATAGGATATTATTCTAAAATACTGGATCCTGTAAGCCGCGGGTGGCCCACCTGCCTGCAGGCCATAGTGGCCACTGCATTACTGGTAGAAGAGGTTGGAAAAGTCACCTTAGGAGGTGAACTAAAGGTATACACCCCCCATAACATTCGGGGAGTATTACAACAAAGGGCTGATAAGTGGCTTACAGACAGTCGATTGTTAAAATATGAGGGAATTTTAATCAACTCCCCTAGGCTAGAAATGGAAACCACTGCTATTCAAAATCCCGCCCAATTTTTGTACGGAGAACCTAAAGAAAATTTGACCCACGACTGCCTCCAACTAATAAATTTACAGACTAAGATAAGGGAAGACTTAGAAGAATATGAACTGGATGAAGGAGAAAAATTATTTGTGGACGGCTCTTCACGAGTGGTCGAAGGAAAACGGAAATCAGGATATGCTATTGTGGATGGGCATACCTTTGAGGTAAAAGAATCAGGACCATTAAGTAAAGCATGGTCCGCACAAGCGTGCGAGCTATATGCCATGTTAAGAGCATTAAATCTCTTAGAAAATAAAATTGGAACTATTTATACAGATTCAAAGTATGCCTTTGGGGTGGTACATACTTTTGGAAAAATTTGGGAAGAGCGAGGTTTAATCAACACCCAAGGAAAGGGATTAGTCCATGAAAAACTAATCCAGGAGATTGTAAAGGCCTTACGAGGTCCACTAAGGATAGCTATAGTCCATGTAAACGGACATCAGAAGGGACTAACACATACAGTAAGAGGGAACAATCTAGCCGATGCAGAGGCGAAACAGGCCACATTGTTAATAGTTCAGACATTGGGAGAAGAACCTGAACGGCTAAAATTAGATAAGACATTCACCCTCCAAGAATTGGATAAGTTAAAACAAATTGGAGCAAAAAGAAATGGTGATAAGTGGCTGCTACCGGATGGCAGAGAGATTCTCCCAAAAGGACTAGCTCGAAAAGTATTAAACAAGTTGCATGATAAAACACACTGGGGGGTTCAGGCATTAGTAGATCAATTCGAAACGAACTATGCCTGTGTTGGAATCTACAATCTGGCCAAGAGAATTTTAGAAGGGTGTCTAACGTGTCGCAGAGTGAATAAACGACAACTGAGGGAAAAGGTTCAAGGGGGTCGGGAACTGGCTAAGAGACCCTTTGAGAAAATACAGGTGGATTTTACCGAATTGCCGAAGGTCGGGCGATATCAGTATTTATTAGTCTTGGTTGATCACCTCACACACTTTGTAGAAGCCTTTCCAGTGGTAAGGGCTACTGCCAAGACAGTTATTAAAATTCTGTTGGAAGAAATTATCCCGAGATATGGAACTATTGCAGTAATAGACTCAGACCGAGGCCCACACTTTACATCTAAAGTGATTAAAGGAATAACTGAATTGTTCGGTACAAAGTGGGAGTATCATACCCCCTGGCACCCACAAAGTTCTGGAAGAGTAGAGAGAATGAATGGGGAAATAAAGAAACACTTAACTAAACTTATGGTGGAAACAAAAATGAATTGGGTTAAATGTTTACCGTTGGCTTTGCTTTATATTAGGACCCAACCAAGAACAGATACTGGTATATCCCCCTTTGAAATGTTGTATGGGATGCCTTATGATTTTGGGTTATTAGTAGAGCATCCAAAGGTTGAAGATAAAATATTAACAGAATACATTTTGGAACTCACAAAAAGAAGACAGGAACTAAGAAGGAAGGGCTTGGTAGTACAAAGACCCCCCTTGGACATCTCTTTGCACCGAGTCCAGCCTGGAGACCAGGTATTAATTAAGACCTGGAAAGAAACCTCCTTAACACCCTGTTGGGAGGGACCTTTTGTTGTTTTACTTACTACAGATACGGCTGTACGGACAGCGGAAAAAGGATGGACTCATGCCAGCCGAATTAAGGGACCTATCTTTCCAGAAAAGTGGACAGTAACGACGCAACCAGGGGATCTCCGGGTAACAATCAGACGGAGTGAAGTTGGTAAATGAATCATTCTAGGAGAGAAGTAAGAAATAGTTTATATCAATGGTTCCAACTATCACCCGGAAATAATCTGCGGAGAGTATATTTTGCACCCTGGAGTGAAGAGAGGATCCCTGACCAAACGGGGGGGTCTGGGCTATATAAACTCACTGGAACTCCCCAGGTTTTTCCCTTTTGTTGTGAAACAGAAACAGAAATACATGTGTCATCCGGGATAGGAGGTCCCCGTGGAATACCCTGTCTAAAACACCCTACCTCTGGGCACTTATGTTGGGTTGTATGCCAGCGTTTAAATTGTAACAGAAAATGGTCTTGTGTTTCATTTAACAGGCAAAATTATTGCATGAAATATCGTAAAGACTTAAGGTATATCCGGGAACCAGATGATCCAGTGGAGATCTGTAAATTATTTTGTGGATGGGAATTGTCAATACCTGAACTTTGGGAAGTATATGAAACGGACTGGTATAAAGTTCTAAGACTGTGTGCCATAGAATTTGTCTGGAAACGGGCACAACAGCCAAACAGGTGGAAATATTTAAATTGTTGACAGGATACCAGCTGGGTTCCCCTGAAGACTACCTGCTGCTGCCGAGAAGATACTGAAATCCCGTTGCTCTCCGCAAAAGAGTAGACGAGGAAGGCAGAGAGGTATTGAACTGTGGGGAAATGAAGGCTGTTATCTTACTAAGTCTTTTAATATCCAGGATATTAGGGTATCCACATCAGCCCTTTAATTGGACTATCTCCAGTTGGAATGAAGCCAGGATCCTCCCAATGAATATTACTGCGGGAGCACCCTCTTTTAATTTAACCAATTGCGAACTAATAGGAGCTGCAGTGGGATTTCCTGGGGGCACAGGGTGTGAACCCTGGGTGAATGTAAGGGCTACCTATTGGTGTCCCAGCTCAAATCCGGGAAAAGGTTACTGTAATCACCCTAATCATCATTATTGTGCCTATTGGGGTTGCGAAACCATAGCCACCGCCAGATGGCCAGTCGCGTCTCCAGACAAATATCTCAATGTTACTTGGTGGCCTGAAGGGTGCACCCAGCCAAGCTATGGTAGTAGTGGCTAGGGGGGGTCTTTTAGGGGGTTGGGAGGGGCTGGGGGCTTGGAGGGGGGGCTTCGGAGCTTTGGGGGGGGCTTTGAGATGAACCTGGGGGGAGAGGGGGGGGCTGCGGGGGCTGAGAGATGAACCTGGGGGGGGGAGGAGGGGTTTGAGGGGATCTGGGGGGGGTTAAGGGGGGGTCTTTTAGGGGCTTGGGGGAGCTGGGGGCTTGGGGGGGAGGCATTGAGATGAACCAAGGGGGAGAGGGGGGGCTGAGAGATGAACCTGGGGGGGGAGAGGGGGGGTTGGGGGGGAGGGGCGCTTCTGGAGAGGGCTGGGGGGGGGGCCTGATGGGGGGGCCTTGGGTTTGGGGGGAGGGTCTTGTGGGGGTCTGGAGGGGGCTCTGGGGTGGTTTGGGGGAGGGGGGGGGCGTTTGGGGGGGCTGAGAGATGAACCTGGGGAGGAGGAAGGGTTTGGGGAGGGGGCTGGGGGGGGCCTTTGGGGTGGTTTGGAGGGGTCGGGGGGGGTCTTTTAGGGGGTCTGGGAGGGGCTGGGAGCTTGGAGGGGGGGCTTTGGGGGGGGCTTTGAGATGAACCTGGGGGGAGAGGGGGGGGCTGAGAAGCGAACATGGGGGCAGGGGTCTGGGGGGCTTTGGGGGGGGTTCGTGGGGGGCTGGGGGCATTCAGGGGCATCAGGAAGGATTTAGGGGTGCTGGGGGGGTGGGGGGGTCAGGAGGGGTTTGGGGGTTCGGAGGGGGGCACCCACCTGTCCTTGTGGGCGCTGAGAGCCCCCAGCAGCTGCCCGTAGCGCTCCCCTTTGGGGGTCTCGGCGAGCTGCAGGGGGGGGGGGGTTGCAGGGGCATAGGGGGGGTGAGACCACCCCTCCCCGACCCCCCCCCGTGGTTTTTGGGGTGCGGGCACCCCCCGTACCGGCCCCAGCAGCAGCGCGTCCCAGTTGGCGTTGGTGAAGGGCAGGATCTCCCGCTCCAGATCGAAGTATTTCTTCTTGCAGCAGACGCTCAGGTGGTAGAGGATGAGGTGGGCGATGTCCACCCTGGGGGGGGGGCCGAAAATAAGGGGGAGGCCCCCAAAAAAAATCAGGGGGGGTGGAGGGAAGGGTGTCCTGGGGGGGCCCCCAAAAATACAGAGTGATGACGGGAACGGTTCTCTGGGAAACCCCCAAAAATGGGGGGTGATGGGGGGGCAATGTCCACCCTGGGGGGGCCCCCAAAAATGAGGGGGGGTGGAGGGACCCCAAAAATGAGGGGGTGCGGGGGGGTGGGTGCAGTTTGGGGGGGGGTACAGGGTGGGGGAGGTGCATTGGGGGGGTGCTGGGGGGGTGGGGTGGAGTTTGGGGGCTGCAGATTGAGGGATGCCGGGGGGTGCAGTTTGGGGGGTGCGATTTGGGGGGGGGGGGAGGTGCAGTTGGGGGGGGTGCAGTTGGGGGGGGTGCAGTTGGGGCCCCCCCGCCCCCTCACCACCGCAGCGGCAGCCGCCGGACGCTCTCGACCCCCCCGGTGCAGACGCAGCACTCGAAGACGTAAAACCTGGGGGCAAGAATTTCAAAGCGGGGGGGAGGGGGGGATTTAACAGTGTGTCCCCCCCCATTAGGAAGCCGGAGGGGGGGGGGGGGGTGGTGTCACCCCTTTTCCCCCCCTTGCCCCCCCCCCCGGACCCACCGGTCCCCGTAGAGCAGGGGTTTGCTCAGACACTGGGTACAGGCTTCGTGGAACCACTGGGCGCAGCCCCGGCACTGCAGCATCTTCAGGTTCCACCTGGGGGGGGGATTAATTAATTAATTAATTTAAGGGGGGGGGGGCACCCCGAAATTGCAAAGCGGGGGGGGTTAGGGGGGGGTCTGTACTCACTCGCCGGGCCCCCCGCAGTAGCAGTAGCACTGCTGGCGGTTGGCGAGGTGGGGGGGGTCCCACTCCAGGGTCTTCAGCTGGTAGGGCAGCACCGCCTTCATGCTGAGCATCGCCTTGGCTTGGGGGCCCTTCTTCAGCGCCCCCCCCCTCTGCGGGGACAAGGAAGGGGGGGGGGAGGGAAATGAAGGGGAGGGGGCGTCCCGTGTGGTGCCCCCCCCCAAAACACCCCTCGCCCCCCCCCTCGTTGGGGCTCATCTTGGTGGCCAAGGCGAAGACGCAGCGGCGGCACATCCAGGGTCCGGCGGGGTGGGCGGCGGGGAGGTGGCACTGCTGGTGGTAGGCTTTGGGGGGGGGGCTGTTACATTTTGGGGGGGGGTGTCCCCGGAATAGGTGCGGGGGGGGGCACACTCACCATGGCCGCACTTCTCGCAGCGAACCAGGAGGTTTTCGGGGTTCAGGGCTCGGCCGGAGCAGACGCAGCAGGATTGTTCCTCACCCGGCACTGCCGCTAGCGGGGGGGGGGGGCAATTAACAACGGGGGGGTAATTAATTAAAGGAGAGGGGGGCGTTCATTAATTAAAGGAAGGTTCATTAATTTAGGAGGAGGCTCTTAACGGGGCTGATGTCTTTCCAAAGGACGAGGAATTGGGAATTATCCTCGAATTGCACCAGGCAGCCCCGGCGCCCCGTGTCCACCTGGGGGGGGGGGCAAAAAAAAAAAGGGGGGGGTGTGTTAAAATGGGAGGTGCCATTTGGGGGGAGGGGGGCATTTAGGGGGGTCGGGCACCCACTTTTTTGATGGTGCCAGGTAGAGGAGCCCGTCTGTCCAATGGGCCAGAACGTCCTGGCCCTCCCAAAAGCGGGGGGCGGCTGGGGGGGGGCAGCGGGGGGCGCGGCTGGGGGGGGGCCCCGCCTCGCTCGCCATCACATCCTGGGTGCCTGTTGGGGGGGGGGGGGGGTTGGAGCTGAGTGACCACCAGCTAGGGACACCCCCCCCCAAAAATGCATTGGGGGAGAGGGATGGGGGGGGGCAGGATTTACCACCCCCCCCCCCCAAAGGAATGGGGCTGGGAGGGGCTCACAGTTTGGGGGGGGGAGCATGCTGGGATGGGGGGAGGGTCCCAGTTTGGGGGGGTCCCAGCCTGGGTGGCTCATGCAGGATTGGGCGGGGTTCCCACTTTGGGGGGGTCTCGGACTGGGGGGGCTCAGGGAAGAATGGGAGGGGCTCCCAGTTTGGAGGGGGTGTCTTGGATTGGAGGGGGCTCCCAGTTTGGGGGGGTGCCAGTTTTAGGGGGGGGGGCATGCTGGGATGGGGGCAGGGTCCCAGTTTGGGGGGGTCCCAGTTTGGGGTGGCTTGCAGTGGGGGCAGGGGGAGGGGCATGCTGGGACGTGGGGGCTCCCAGTTGGGGGGGATCCCAATCTGGGGGTGCTCACGCAGGGGATTGGGGGGGGGGCAGGATTTGGGGGACCCCCCCCCAAAGGAATGGGGCTGAGGGGGGGTGCCAATTTGAGGAGGGGTCCAGATCTTGGGGGGGGGGCTCATGGAGTAATAGGCGGGGCTTCCAGTTTGGGGGGGCCCATGCAGGACTGGGGGGGGTCCCACTTTGGGGGGGTCTCGGACTGGGGGGGCTCAGGGAAGAACGGGAGGGGCTCCCAGTTTGGAGGGGGTGTCTTGGATTGGAGGGGGCTCCCAGTTTGGGGGGGGGGGTGTCCCAGCCTGGGGGGGGTCATGGAGGAATGGGGGAGGGGGCAGGTTCCCAATCGGAGGGGGTCTCGGTCCGGGGGGGGGCTCACACAGCGATGGGGGGGTCCCGGTTTGCGGGCGGGGGGGGGGTGCATTTTGAGTGCTCCCGGTTTGGGGGGGCCCCTCCCAGGCTGGGGGGTGTGTCCCGGATTGGGGGGGGTGTCCCGGTTTAGTGGGGTCCCGTTTCGGGAGGAGCTCCCCGGGTTTGGGGGGGGGGGGGATGTATCCCGCTCGGGGGGGTCCCGATTTGGGGGACGGGGGGGCTGTCCCGGTTGGGAGGGGGGGTGTCCCGGTCGGGGGGGGCTCACGCAGGCAGCGGGGCGGTCCCGTCCAGGGAGGTCGCCTCCCCAGCCCCCCTGCCCCGGGGGGGGGGGTTGACACCGGGGGGGTCCCGGCGGGGCGCGGGGTGTCCCGGGGTCCCGGCCCCCCCCCCTTTACCGGCGGCGGCGGGGCCGAGCGGGGGGGACAGGGAGGGCGCGGAGGGACGGCGGCACCGGTCCCCCCCCCCCACCCCGGGGACCCCCGCGGGCACCAGCCCCGGGGCGGGGGAGGGGGAACCCGGGGCTGCTCCGGCGCTGCCCCCCCCCCCCCCTCACGGCGCTGCCCCCCCCGCCCCGTTCCCCCTCCCCGAACTGCCCCGGCCCCCCCCCCACCCCGGGGCTGCCCCGGCCCCGCCCCCGCCGCGCAGGCCCCGCCCCCAACTCACCCCCGGGGCTCGGCTTGTGCCCCCCAGCTCCAGGCCCCGCCCCCGCCGCGCTGACCACGCCCCTCTCTCCGCCCCCACCGCCCATTCCCCGGCCGCTCCGCCAAAATCAGACCACGCCTCCCTCCAGCAAGTCCCGCCTATCTCTCCGCCCCCAACGGCTCCGCCCCCCGCTGCTCCGCCAGCCCCAGGCCCCGCCCCCGTCGCCCAAGCCACGCCTATCTCCACGCCCCGCGCCGGCAGTCGGGCCTGGCGGGAGCGGCCCGTGCGGCATCACGTGACGCAAAAGGAGGGGCAGCCTCTGGCAGCCGATTGGCTGGGCGAGGCGGCGAGAGAGCGGCGATTGGCGGAGAGCCGCGCGCGGGGGCGGGGCGGGGCGGTGCCGGGCTATTCAAAGGGGCGCGGGGCGCGCCGGGGGCCGGGGCCGCTTTCTTTCCTTGGGCCGGTGCGTGCGGGGGAGTGGCACTGGTCCCAGTAACATACTGGGAGCCCACCCTCCCTCCCTCCATGTCCCTTCCCCCATGTCCCTTCCCCCGTGTCCCTTCCCCCGTGTCCCTCCCCAGCCCCTCAACTGGCCGCTGCAGCCGCCCCACGGCCTGGTGAGTGATGGGACCAGTCCCTTGGTGTCCCCCAACTCCCTTGGTGTCCCCGGGGCCACCCCTCCCATGTCACCCGGTGTTCCCCAAGTCCCTCTTCACCTCCTCACAGGCGCCCCTTTGGCGTCCCCAAGCCCCTCTCCCATTTTCCCCGTGTCCCCACAGGTGTCTCCCCTCCGATGTCCCCCTGGAGCCCCCAACTCCCAGTGTCCCCTCGAGTGCCCCCCCATGTCCCCTCATATCCCCAACCCCTCCAGTGTCCCCACAGTTGTCTCCCCTCTGATGTCCCCCTGGTGCCCCCAACCCCCCCGATGTCCGCACAGGTGCCCCACCAGCAGCACCAACCGCTGCCACCTGCCCCAAGCGCCCCCCCGGGACCTGAAGGGGCAGGTGTCAGACCTGCGGGCTGCGCTGGGGGAGAGCCGCCGGGTGAGAGCGGGGCTGGAGCAGCAGGAGAAGGAGCTGCGCCAGCGCCTGGAGCAGCAGGAGAAGGAGCTGCAGGAACAGCAGCAGCAGGGGACCCTCCTCACCCTCCGCCTGGAGTGAGACCCCCCCCGCCCCCCACCCCGGGAATTGGGGTGTCACTTCCCCCCCTAACACGAGGTGTGCGTGTCCCCCAGGAGCATGGAGAGGGAGCTGACGAGCTGCCGGGATGAGAGAGATCAATGGCGGAGGGAGGCGCAGCGCTTGGCAGAGGACAAGCGGCGTCTGGAGGAGGAGGTGGAGGAAGGGGGGCGAGCGGTGGCCGAGGCCGAAGGGCAGGCCAGGGCGCTGGCGGCCGCGCTGCAGGAAAGGGAGGTGGGTCACGGAGGGGGGAGATCTCCCTGCTTTCCTCCAGCAAAATGAGGAGAAAAATAAAAAAAAAGGTGGTTTTCTGCTCCGATTGCTCTCAGCCCCAAAGCGCCACCCGGGAGCGGGGCTGTCTCAGCACCCCGCAGTCGAGGCTGGTTTCTGTGTGTGTGCGTCCCCCCAACCAGGGCTGCTTTTCCACCCCTGCGGAGCCAGTCTTTCCCCCTCCTGTGTTAACCGAGGGCTGTTCTCCCCCACCCCCGGGGGCCGTTTCCCCCCCCAGGTCCAGCTGCAGGTGATAGAGGAGCACCTGCAGGTGGAGGCGACACTGGCAGCTGGGGGAGCAGCTCCACGGGCAGGAGATGGAGCGTCGTTTGGGGGGGGCCGGAGCGGGTTGGGGGGGTGGGAGGGTTGAGGGAGGTTTGGGGGGGCCTGGGGGAGGTGTGGGGGGGGATGGGGAGGCTGGGGGGAGTTTTGGGGGTGGGGGGGCTTGGGGGTTCTTTGTGGCTAGGGTTTGTTGGGGGGGAGGCTTATGAGGGGGATGTGGGGGGGCTGGAAGGTGTTTGGGGTTATTGGGGGTGGGGGAGGTTTGGGGGGGCCCCTTTGACACCCCACACCCCCCGACTCCCCCCAGGCTCATGTTTGTGAACATCTCCCCCCTGGAGGAGAACTTCTGTGAGACCCTCAACTCCCTGCGCTTGGCCAGCAAGGTGGGGGGGGGAGGTTTGGATGGAGGGGGGGAGGGGGGGGAGCTCAAGGATAATTTGGGAAACAAGCAATGGGGAAATTTTCGGGGGGGGGGGGGGGGGCATTAATATGGCTTTGGGGGGATGGATGATTTGGGAAGGGGGGGATGGTTGGGGGCGCAGAGGAGTGTAACTGGGGGGACTGGGGCAGATTTGGGGGCAGGGGGTGATTTGGGGGTGAACTGTTTGGGTGGGGGGGAGTCAAGGGGGGGCTGTTTTGGGGGCAACGGGAGGTAGGTTTGGGGCTGGGGGGCTGTTTTGGGGGAAAAGGGGTAGATTGGGGGGGGGGCTATTTTGGGAGGGCGGGGGGTAGATTTGGGTGAGGTTGGAGCTGTTGGAGAAGGGGAAGGTGTTTGGGGGGGGGGGGTGTCCAAGGGCCGTTCTGGGGGGTCCCACAACACCCCCCCCCCTTCCCCCTCCCTCAGGTGAACCAGTGCGTGGTGGGCACGGCCCACCCCAACCGGAAGTAACCCCCGCCACTTCCTGCCCCATCGCTGATTGGTTGTTCGCGCTCACGTGTCCCGGGGGAAAATGGCGGCGCCCTGCGAGGGGACCGCTGCTGCCGCCACCGAGCGCTGATCTGAAATAAATGTAAAAATAATTGGATTGAACAATTGGATTGAACAATTGGATTGAACAATTGGATTGAACAATTGGATTTAATTGGATTTTTTTTTCAATCAATAAAAATGTAAAAATAATAAAGTAAAATAAAGTTAATTGAAACAAAAAAAACAGTCAAAGAGCTGAAACGGGTGATTTATTTTAATAATAAAGGGTTTGGGGGGGTGGTCGAGGGCATCTTTTAGCCGCTGGGGGGGGGAACGACGACCTTGGGGGGGGCTGTGAGATGAACATAAAGGGGGGGTCTGGGGGGGAGGGGTGGGATGAGCCTGGGGGGGTCTGAGGGGCTGAGAGATGAACATAAGGGTGGGTTGGGGGGGCTTCAGGGCTTTGAGGGGGTTTGTGGGGGACTTTGGGGGGGCTGGGGGCATTCAGGCGCGTCAGGAAGTATTTAGGGGTGCTGGGGGTGGTTTGGGGGGGTCTCAGAGGGCACCCGCCTGTCCTTGTAGGCTTTGGGGGGGGGAGGTGCGGGGGGGCTGTTGCATCTTGGCGGGGGGTAAAGGGGCTGGGAGGGGTCACTGGAAAAGGTGGGGGGGGGGGCATGTTAGGTCCCGGTCCCATTCCGTGACTCTCAGGCCTTGGTGAGGGTGGGTGGTGGGGAGGGGTCCCCCACTGCAGTGGGGCACGACGGTCATTTATAGTCCCTGTCGGCCCGTAGCGGGGCCCATCGATGTGACAGTCACGGAATCACGGAGTTGTCGGAGTTGGAAGGGACCTCTAGAGACCATCCGGTCCAACTCCCCTGCTGAAGCAGGGCTGCCCAGAGCACATCGCTCGGGAGCATCCAGGCGGGTCTCGAAGATCTCCAGGGAAGGGGACTCCACCCCCTCCCTGGGCAGCCTGTTCCAGGGCTCTGCCACCCTCACAGGAAAGAAGTTTCTCCTCATATTTGGATGGAACTTCCCATGTTCCAGCTTGTGCCCGTTGCCCCTCGTCCTGTCACTGGGAACCCCTGAAAAGAGTCCGGCTCCATCCTCCTTCAACCCACCCTTTAGGTACTTGTAAACACAGATAAGGTCTCCCCTCAGCCTTCTCTTCTCCAGGCTGAAGAGCCCCAGCTCTCCCAGCCTTTCCTCATCAGGGAGATGCTCCAATCCCTCAGTCATCTTTGTTGCCCTGCGTTGGACTCTCTCCAGTAGTTCCCTGTCTCTCTTGAACTGGGGAGCCCAGAACTGGACGCAGTATTCCAGTTGTGGCCTCACCAGTGCAGAGCAGAGGGGGAGAATGACCTCCCTCCACCTACTGGCCACACTCTTCCCTACGCAGCCCAGGATCCCGTTGGCCTCTTGGCCACAAGGGCGCACTGCTGGCTCATGGAAAGTTTGCTATCCACCAGGACTCCCAGATCCTTCTCCTCAGTAGTGCTTTCCAGAAGATCCATCCCTAACCTGTATCGGTGCCTGGGGTTCTTCCTCCCCAGGTGCAGGACCCTACGCTTGCCCTCGTTGACCCTCATGAGGTTCTTCTCTGCCCAGCTCTCCAGCCTGTCCAGGTCATGCTGGATGGCGGCACAGCCCTCTGGAGTGTCGACCAGCCCTCCCAGTTTGGTGTCATCAGCGAACTTGCTGAGGATACACTCTGTCCCCTCGTCCAGGTCATTGATGAATATGTTGAACAGGACTGGGCCGAGTATTGACCCCTGGGGGACACCGCTGGTTACAGGCCTCCAGCTTGACCCTGCTCCATTAATTATGACCCTCTGAGTTCTGTCACACAGCCAGCTCCGTCATTTTTGAGAGGTCTTGGAGAACAGGTGAAGTGCCTGAGGACTGGAGGAAGGCAAATATCACACCAGTCTACAAAAAGGGCGAGGAGGAGGACGCAGGGAACTACAGGCCGGTTAGTCTCACCTCCATCCCTGGGAAAATAACGGAGAGACTCGTTCTGGGTGTCATCTCCAAACACGTTGAAGATCAAGAAGTTACTGGACGTGGTCAACACGGATTTACCAAGGGTAAATCATGCTTGACCAGTCTGATAGCCTTCTGTGACGTTATAACTGGATGGCTGGATGAGGGGAGAGCAGCAGATGTCATCTACCTTGACTTCAGCAAGGCTTTTGGCACTGTCTCCCACTGTGCTCATCCCATCGGTGTCCCACACGGTTGCTGCACGAGCCCCCTCCCCCCCGCCCTGCCTCTGCCTCGTGAGCAGCGCTGGGCCTTGAGAAACAGGCAAGTTTTTGGGTTAAACAGGGTAGAGTTTTGAGAACCAAGGACACAAATCCTTTGTTATGGGTACACCGGCGATAGAAGTCCTGCGGCGAGCGGGCTTTGAGGCATCTTATCGGTCTGTCGGGCTCTTACATCCACCCCGCGGCTCGAAGGTCCCCGAGGAGTTCTTCAGGACCCGTGGTGGGTGAGGAGGGGGGAGGGAAAGAGGGAGAATTAGGCAGGAGTTTACACAATATTTAGGGGCAAAGAAACAGGTTCTGGGACGGCCCGTACACACTTCACGCCGTTAGGGGAGACAGTAGGTACAAACTCCGTATTTTGTACCGCACTTTGAATCCATCGTATTAAACACGGAATTATACACGGTAAGAAGAAAAGCATTGCAGTTCCACACAGCAAGTAGAACAGAATTCGTTTGACCCATGGACCTCCTAGAAGCCAGGAAAAGGGATCAATTTCCCGGTCTTTCCAGGTTTGGACAGGGACGTGGGCTAACTTTCTTATCCCAGAGGTTATTTGTTTGACAATCTGGCCGTTATCATCAATTTTTAAGCAACAATTTGAGTCATTCAATTTACCACAAACACCTCCTCCTTCAGCCAGCAGGTGGTCGAGAACCACGTGGTGTTGCAAAATTGGGGTTTGCATTTGCGTGGCCTGGCCCCCCAACAGATCTGGGGCGCGAGCAGTTTCGTTAGTAACGATTCCTAAAACAGCTTGAAGGTGAATTATGCGGTTTAGGTTATAGATGGGTTCTCGAGCACCGCTAATTAACTCAGTAGGATTCCAGGTGGCTGGCCCGTGATGTTCAATGGTTTGTTGCGGGGGACCAGCCATCTTTTCCCCATTTTTGGCTACTTCCAGGTGTCAGACTGGTGTCAATAGATCGCTTATTCCGTGTGAGATCATCGTACAGCTTAACACTTAGATCATTACCACCGCTTTCGGGAAGGAGGACAAACAAAGGGTGGATTCCTCCAACGTAACCTGTTCCTGTCCAATTTGCTGGTGGCATTTCGTGTGCATGGTGTCCAGAGATCCAATAGTGGCCTTGCGGTGCTCTGGTGCCATTTTCAAATAGACCAGTGGGAGTCTAGGGCACCTGAAAAATAGGTCGAATTACTCAATCCTAAAGGGGTATGGAATGCCAAATTTTGCCATGGACTGGAATGGTGGGCTCTATCTATAACACTGCAACACCAAGCACCCGTGCTATTCCTCCAGTTACAACTTATGTTTTTTTCTGGTGTATACCAACAGTCTGTGTGGACAGTTATATTTACCGGAGACCAGAAGCCAGAAAACAGCTTCACGTGCCCCGATTCATTCACCCAAACCTATCGAGGACCTTTGGCAGTGAAGTTAAATTGCTTTCGGATACCACAAAAAGATCATTAGGGGGAGACGCGTGATTCCCACGTGTGAAGGTCCAATTACAAGTGCTGATCCCTACAAAGGTACCACCTGGTTGAGTGCGGCTCAGACAGTATTGGCCTCGAGCTGGGTATCGGATTGGCCAAGGAGATGGTGAGCTTTCTTCTTCCCAACAGATGTCCTTTTTTTCCTCGCTGTAATTGCTCACTAGCCATTAGGGGAAACAGGGACCGAGGTCCACGGCCAGGTCGCTGAACCAAGTGGTCCTCCGCACACCCAACAATTAGTGAGGTTGAATGCCCGGGCTACAGAGGTCCCTAACGTCACAAACTCATTTTTCTATTCAGTAACATCTATGAGACTACAGCTTCCCCAAGAGCTAAGGGTAAAGAGTTGCCCAAAACAGTTTCTGTGATGATACACAATACATCCTAAAAGCATAAGCGAAACAAAGCAATTGTACCAATACGATGCAAAGGATTAAAGCATTAAAGCCTACATATATCTTCAGTACAGCTTGCAGTAGAGTCTTTGGTTTTTGGTGGACTGTTCCTGGAAAGACAAGATGAAAGAAAAGCCATCCTCGGTTCAAAACGGGAAGCGGGATTACAGATACTAAAAAGATGGGACGGTCCATCTAGTATTAATTTTGTATTCTTTGTCTAGGGCATCTTTTGCAATCCAGGTATATTTGTTAAGGGGTGTACCCAATGCTAGGGGAACTGCTCCTATCGTAGGTAGTTCCACCAGGACTGGTTGTCCAGGGTAATGCGAGGGTTTACTGGGGTGGTCTGGGCCAGGAGCTGTTGGGACTATGGTAGGAGCTTGTGGGCTAAAGGCTGTAATTTTGGGGCATCCATTCACCCCCCACCGGCTGTTACCGTGGGCAACAGCTTCCGAAAGGCTGTTTGTCCCACTCTGATTCATGGGGTTTGAGGAGGCCATTAGTACGTTCCACTGTTCCATTAGCCTGAGGATAGTACGGAGTGTGAAATACCCATTGAATTCCTTTCTCTTTGGCCCAGTCCTGAACAATTTTAGCTGTAAAGTGAGAGCCATTGTCCGACTGAATTGCCTGAGGCTTAGGAAGGGTACTAAGCCACAGTTGCAAGGCTTTAACAGCGTTCTCTCCTGTGGCACGGGGAAAAGCCTCGGCTTGCACTAGGCCTGATGTTATTTCTACCCCTACTCGTACATAATATTTTCCATTAGATCTTGGGAATGGACCCATGTGATCTATTTGCCAGGCACCCCACAGTCCTTCACCCGTTCGAATACGTAGTGGGTCTTCCCTAAGAGGATGTTTTCCTAATGGCGCGCGGCATCGGCCACGAGCTGGAATACAAGTCTGACAATTTCCTCGGGTGACTGGCCAACCTCTTGTTTGAGCTTCTCCATGCAGATCTTTTGCCCCAGTGTGCCCCCTTTTCACATGTAACCATTCCAGAAGTCGTTCCCAATTCTCCCCTATTGGTTCATTTTGCGAGGGGGCAAGTCGGGCCATCTCATCGGCTTCATTGTTCCATCGGCTAGCCGGAGTTTCGTGGGTCTGGTGGGAGGCAATCCATGCCACTGCAAAGCTCCCTTGTTTAGCAATTGCTGGAATATCTTGCCACTTTTCCTTTAACTTCCCCCCCGTTCTGTTCCCAGAATGGGAGCCACTCAGTGCACCCTTAAAAGACAGCGAAAGAATCAGTGTAGATATAGGCAGGAGAGGTAGATTGATCCTCGTGCTGAAAGACATTGCACACAGCCAATAATTCTCCTACTTGAGCACTGCCTTATCCTTCAGGGACTATTTTTGTGTCCAGTTTTGGGCCCCTTACAACAAAAGAGACATTGAGGGGCCGGAGCAGGTCCAGAGAAGGGCAACGGAGCTGGTGAGGGGTCTGGAGAACAAGTCTTGTGAGGAGCGGCTGAGGGAGCTGGGGGCGTTCAGCCTGGAGAAAAGGAGGCTGAGGGGAGACCTTCTCGCTCTCTACAACTCCCTGAAAGGATGGTGTAGCCGGGGGGGGGTCGGTCTCTTCTCCCAAGTCACAGGCGATGGGACAAGAGGAAACGGCCTCAAGTTGCCCCAGGGGAGGTTCAGACTGGACATTAGGAAAAATTTTGACACTGAAAGGGTTATCAAGCCTTGGAATGGGCTGCCCAGGGAAGGGGCTGAGGCACCATCCCTGGAGGTGTTCAAAAGACGGGTTGACATGGTGCTGGGGGACATGGTTTAGTGATGGTTTTTTTTGTCAGAGTTAGGTTGATGGTTGGACTAGATGACCTTGAAGGTCCCTTCCAACCTGAGTGATTCTATGATCAATTCTCTTTTCCACCCAGAGATCTCACCTCCGCGGGAAGACTCTCGGGTGTCCCCAGGAAGAAGCCGGACACCGTCTGATGGACCGGTAAAGACGACGTCGTTTACTGGACTCACTGGAAGGCGTCTCCATGGGCGAACGCATCCAAGGGCTCGGTGCTGGAAGACAGAGAGACAGTATTAAACCACACAAATTAAAGCACTTAAAGCTTTATCTCCCTAGGAACGCTTAGTGACAAGGTTTACGCAGCTTCCTAAGACCCTCGTGTTTAATTAGAGCAAAAACCAAACAGAAATCATGTTGTATGAGATTTTGGGAGGAGGTGACGGGAAAGGGAAAGAGGTCTTGAGACCTAAATTTTTACTACTTCATGTGAAAAAGAAAACAAGACAGAAGTTCATTCTTTAACACAGACTTCTGCAGCATCCAAAAGTTCAGCTGAAGCTCACAAAAGAGCAACTTTCCAGCTGGCTTTTTTAATAAGTTTTCTTGGTTTTCCGGGACAGACCAGGCATATTTTTATCAGGTTGTAAAAGCAGCAAAAAAGAACACCCTAAAAATAATTCTGCCGGAAGTACCTCCATTTCAGCCATTCTGCAGCTCTAAAAAAAAAGAAAAAGCCCGATCTCCCTTCTTTTCCCAACTTCTTAGATCATTTAAAAAGGAGGAAACAGCGGCATGGAAAAGCCAAAAGCTAAAATAATAAGACAGAAGATTCGGGGCTTGTTTTATTTCTTTAGAGATCACACTTTGTACACAATCCTTATGTCTCATAGAAACGTCATCAAAGAGATCCCACATAAAATCAGTGTTTTGCTCACATGGCAATTGATGTTCTTGGTGACAGACCTACTCCTTCCTCATGGACCGTTCACAGAAAGACCAAAAATGCAGTAACGGAAAAAAAACCAACACATTTAAACGTATGTAAAAGGTTGTTAGACCAAGTGTTATCATTCAAGAAGACAGAGTAACTTGCTGCAGAAATTAATTAGAATTCAGTGTGTCAGACTAGTAAGGTTTCTTTCAGAGGATCACACAAATAGCCATAGGGAAAATAATTCCGTATGGGTTACAACTGGGCTTAGACACCAACCCTTCCCCCGCCCCCCGATAACAAAAGCATTAGAAGAGAAAGAGGAATTGAGTTTTGCCCATCTCTCATGTAAGATTTAGACAAGAAGTAGATAGAAGCAGAGTGGAAGGCAGATGCAGGCTGGTGGGTTCAATGCAAAGGCTTTGGACAAACCTAGAAAGAAGTATTTCCAAATGATGTCAACCGGGATTCAGGCAACTCAAAAAGATTTAAGGTTTTATATTTCTCTGTTCTTACACGTGTCTCTTCCGGCTTTTGCTTTCTACTCCATTTTCTTGAGTTCAGGGTATTTAAACGGTCGTTGCGTAAATCTGTAGAAGTTATTAGCACTTCTTTAAACATTTAAACTTTACAGTTTTTCTACCTCAAAAGCAGCAAGCTCAAAAAATAGGATAGCTACCCAACTCCAATCTAGTACATTACCGCTCCTGCAGTAATTATATTTTCATTAACAGCCTTTATCTTGATGTAGCACAACAAAGCCGAGTTCCATCCTCTTTCCCAAGGTCGAAACGATGCACAACCCAAGCACTAAAAATAATAATTGTGTGAGCCGATGCAGGCAGGACGCAGGAACAACCACAAAAACACAGATTAAAGGCAAAGAACAAATTTAACCTCGGCACCTCATGGATCGGGGAATCTCTGAGGCAGTCCCCAGGCAGAGGAAGGCAAGCAGGGGATGCAGGAGCAAGATGATGAGGGGCCTGGAGCACCTCTCTGATGAGGAAAGGCTGAGGGACTTGGGTCTTTTTAGTCTGGAGAAGAGAAGACTGAGGGGGGATCTGATCAACGCCTATAAATACTTAAAGGGTGGGTGTCAGGAGGACGGGACCAGTCTTTTTTCAGTGGTGCCCAGGGACAGGACAAGAGGAAATGGGCACAAACTTGAATTTAAGAAGTTCCACCTAAACACGAGGAGGAACTTCTTTCCTGTGAGGGTGGCAGAGCTCTGGAACAGGCTGCCCAGGGAGGTGGTGGAGTCTCCTTCTCTGGAGACGTTCAAACCCCACCTGGACACCTTCCTCTGGGACCTGCTCTGGCAGGGTGTTGGAGGAGATGATCTCCAGAGGTCCCTTGCAACCCCATGTGATTCTGTGATTCCATAATGTGGTGATACCATGGGCAGTTTTGCCCAGGGACTTACAGAAGTCGCTTTTGATGAATCTGGTTTTCAGGAATCCTTTCGTACATCATGCCGCTGCCTTTAGATACATTCAGCACAGGGAGCTCTCGAGGTTTCATCTGTAGGACACGCAGGACCTGCCACCGGGGTGTTCCTGCCCAGGGTCTGAGCTGGGAGCCGTGATTTGCTGCGGTCCATTCCCTGTGAGTGTCACTCTGAACTTCCTGAAAGATCTAGAAACACCAGTGGTGTCCCCCGGGGCTGGGTGCTGGGGCCGGTTCTCTTCAACATCTTCATCAATGATCTGCAGGAGGGGATTGAGTGCTCCCTCAAGCACTTCAGAGACGACACCAAGCTGGGTGGGATGTTGATCTGCTGGAGGGCAGGAAGGCTTTGCAGAGGGATCTGGACAGACTGGATCGATGGGCCGAGGCCAATGGGATGAGGTTCCACAAGGCCAAGTGCCGGGTCCTGCCCTTGGGTCACACCAATCCCATGGATGCTCCAGGCTGGGGCAGAGCGGCTGGAGCCGCCCCAAGGAAAAGGACCTGGGGGTGTTGGTCGACTGTGGGCTGAACATGAGCCAGCAGCGTGCCCAGGTGGCCAAGGAGGCCAACAGCCTGTGTCAGGAACAGCGTGGTGAGTAGGACTCGGGAGGTGACCGTCCCCCTGTACTGGGCACTGGGGAGGTCCCACCTCAAGGGCTGTGTCCGGTTTTGGGCCCCTCACCACAAAAAAAGACCTTGAGGTGCTGGAGCGGGTCCAGAGAAGGGCAACGGAGCTGGTGAGGGGTCTGGAGACCTTCTGAGGAACAGCCGAAGGAGCTGTGGGTATTCAGTCTGGAGAAGAGGAGGCTGAGGGGAGACCTTCTCGCTCGCTCCAACTCCCTGAAAGGCGGGTGTAGCCAGGGGGGGTGTGTCGGTCTCTTCTCCCAAGGAACAGGCGATGGGACGAGAGGAGACGGCCTCAAGTTGCACCAGGGGAGGTTCAGATTGGATATTGGGAACATTTTTTCCATGGAAAGTGTTATGAAGCCTTGGAATGGGCTGCCCAGGGAAGGCGTGGAGGCACCATCCCTGGAGGGATTCAAAAGCCCGGTTGAGATGGTGCTTAGAGACATGGGTCAGTGATGGCTTTTATCAGCGTTGGGTTCATGGTTGGAGCAGATGATCCCACAGGTCCCTTCCGACCCCGACAATCCCATGGTTCTATGATTGTGTCACCTCCATTGGTCAAACCAGGAGTCGAGAGGGACCCTTCACCCGGCTTCTCCCGTCCTTCTCTCCTACTCCTCTCCTTTGGTCTGTTGCCACCTGCCAGAATTTTAAGGTAAAAATAGTCCCTTCAAGTAAAGGGACATCAGGCCCAGTAAGAACTGCTCCCCCTAAATTAATGAACCCCTCCCCTCCTTTAATTAGTTACCCCCCTGTCATTAATTGCATCCCCCCCCAGCGGCGGTGTCGGGCAAGGAACAATCCTGCTGCGTCTGCTCCGGCCGAGCCCTGAACCCCGAAAACCTCCCGGTTCGCTGCGAGAAGTGCGGCCATGGTGAGTGCGCCCTGTAAGGACCCGACAGAAAGACTGATAGGACGAGGAGGACCTTCAGGATCTTTTTGCCGAAAGCGTAATGACCATCCTGATTGAGAGAACCCCCACTCAATTTGCACAGGATCCGTGGGATATACAGGGCCAAGTGCCTGGTGATTCGCTGCTTCATGTATTAAAAGCTGCAAAGCTTCTTCACGAATGGGGTCCAGTCCCAAGACACACCTGTTCTCAGTAAGTCATACAAAGGTCTGGCAATGATAGAAAAGTCTGGGATATGTTTTCTCCAAAACACGAGCAATCCCAACACATGCTGCAACTCTTTCTTTGATCCGGGCATTTTTCCCTGGTCTAGCGTGGTAAGAGTATCTTTAGGAATGCAGGTCATTCCTCCTTTCCACAAGATTCCTAAGAATTTAACCTCGTTGGAGGGGGCTTGAACCTTTTCAGGTGGAATCTTTAATCCTAAGCTCTCCAAATGGACAATAATGTCATTTTGTGTTTTTTGAGCCTTTTCTGTCTGATTTCCTCCTATTAGCACATCATCGATGTATTGGTAAATTCTGACTCCTTCTTCTAGCGGGATCAGTTCAAGTTCTTTTGCTAAAGCATGGTGGGCTAATGCGGGAGAATGCTTGTACCCTCGAAACGATCCTGGTCCTCAGGTTGCAGAGGGACCATTGAAAACATATCCTTAACATCGATAGTTGCCATAACAGGGTGAGCTCGCTCCTGGGTAGTAGCTGTGAGGTCAGCTGGTTTTGGCACTGCAGCTGTTAATGGACCAGTATTTGCATTTACTCTTGGATAATCTACAGTCAATCTCCATTTGCCATTTGGCTTTCGGACTGGCCGTACCGGGGAATTAAAAGGAGAGTGAGTAGGACCGACAGCTCCTTGTTCCCTTAAGTCCTCTAACAGTGGGGCTATTCCCTCTCGTGCCCCGAGGGGTTTGATGTTTGTTATTTTCAAGGGGGGAAGTGGGGGTGCGGTTTGTAAAAGTCGCACCTCCACTGCACCAAAAGACCAGCTCCCTCCCCCTGTGTCCGTCCACTTTCTATCTTTCAAGACACCCAGCCCTAAGAGGTTAAGTGGGAATGGTCCGACAACCATTGGTGTTAAAACGGTTGTTTCCTCTCCCGGCAGTGTCCAGTTAACTGTGGCTAATGATTGTGCTTGTACATTGCCGACCGCATCAGCTACAACAACCCTCGCTTCCGTACTGAAATGCCACTACGGGACGCATCCTCAGTTCTCAAGGCTGAAATTCGAGCTCCAGTATCTACCAAAAATGTAATTGGGATTTTCTTAGGTCCTACAAAACAGGTAATCATAACATCTCCTCGCTGGTTCATAGGGAGCTGTCTGATACGTAGCCAGGCCCCTCCGCTCCTCCGCCCGCTGTTGAGAAGCGGAGCAGTGAGTTTCCCGCAGATTCCTGCTGGAGAGATCGAAAGCGGGGGGGCAGCGGAGACTCGGGGTAGAATTGCCCGGCGTCTTTGTCCAGCTTGAAGTTAAATTTTGGGGAGCCACAGGTTTCTCGGGCCACTCCTTAACCAGTTTTTCTAGCGTGTCAGTTGGTAACCCATCCATCAGATCTCGGGGAGTACCTTTCTGCCATCCCATAGTCCACAAGGTATTTCGCCTCTTGGATATCTCCCTCCCGCCACTGACCCATTGTTTTTTCTCTGGCTCTGGCAGCCGGAGGGGTTTCTAGCTCTGTCTGTCTTAACCCTTTCGAGTCTGGTTTGGCAGAGGGGACACTAACAGGACCATATTTTCACCCGTAGTTAATTAATTCTTGGGCAACTTCTCCCCATGTCCACGCCCTCCGGTTTGGATCTCTGTGATCGGGGGGTGCTCTTTCTTCCCCTTCCTCTGCTGCAGCTGCCTCACCTCGGCACGCTGCCCTAATGGTTCCTCGCAGCTGTGTACCGATTGGTTTCAAAGAGCCAGGGAGTCCTCTTATCGGCGGTGCCGTTCATTCGGGGTCTACTGGCAGCATCACGGGGGATTCTCGTTGGAGTCTAAGCTCATGGTTGGACATCATTTGCAGGCAAACCCCTTTTTGCACACTTTCCACTATCTGATCGACCGACCCGGAGATAGCAAGGGGGTCTCCTCCTTCTGAAGGACTGAGACCTCCAGCCCAATAGGCTGCTTTTTGAGTTAGGGACCAGGGAGCCCGGTGGTGGCCAGTAGTTAAGAACATTCCAGGGGCCCAATATCCTTCAGCTTCCTTCTCACTTAACAGTACCTGATCTCCACCCGATGAGGACACTCTCCACACATACTCTGTCTCTGACTCCCTGGGAGCACGGCTAAATTCTTTCTTTAGTTTAGCTAATTCCACAGCGGAGTAAGGCATTTCCTTAATGGTAAGTTGAGGGGCAGCATTTTGACCATCGTCAAACTCATACTCCACTTTGACAAGAGGCCTGGAGCGAACAAGGAGGGGCTTTCCCCTCGTCCAATTTAGCTTTCGCTTCGCCTAATTCTGTGCTGGGGTATAAGGGATCTCTTCTGCTCCCGTCCGCAAGGAGTTGTTCTTTAAGGGCGGACTGCAAACAACTCGCCTGAGCTCGCTCTTGATCTCACTGCCCCTTTAACTCCTCCACTCCTCCTTGCAAAGATGATTGTACCAGAGTCTGCAGAGACTATACAATTTGAGACTCGGCGCCGCGTCGCTGATCCCGAGCTTCTACGGCAGCAACTAAACTAGCACCCAGAACGGCGCATAGAATAGATTGCCCTTTTCCAAAGCAAAGTCTGGCATCCCTTTGTAAGGCGCTGATTCGATCGGAAACACTCTGCAGATTATGCCAATTATCTCGTGCCCAATCACTACCCGGTACTGAAGGGCGCGCATTATGTTTTTCCAAAAGATCAGACAAAACTTCTCGCCCCGAAGGGGGTGAGAGGCTCTCACTCATATTTACTCAACAACAACAAAAAAAATCAAAACTCAAATCTGGTTTTCAACAACAAAGGTCGGGGGCAGTCACTCGGAGAGGTCGCACATAGCACACTAAACAATTCAACACAGATTCCCACCCCCTTACGTCTCCGAGAGGCGCACACGTATGTTCACAGACCACTAACAGTCAATAAACAAATCCAAAAATAAATTCCTACTGTTCACAAAAACTTCAGCACTTCTCCAATACACACAATAAGCAAATAGTAAAAACAGCACTCCCAGTCCCCAGAATCCTATCCCACCTTCGTCACCAGTAATATGTTAGGTCCCGGTCTGATTTTTTTGTCCGGGAGGGGGTTCAAAATGATTCCGGGGGCGCGATTGAGACACAAATGAGGTCTGATGCTCTTTACTGTAGTTTTATTGTTGGTACCTAAAAAATGATGCCAGCAATAGAGAAAAGGCAGAGGGAGAGGAAAGGAGGAAAGGAGAAGCAGAATTTGGGAGAGCTGCAAGACAAGAAATAGTCTATCACCACCACGATGGTGGGTCCACAGGACGGCTCGATGATCCTCCGGAGTCACCGGCGTCCCATTGATCCGCGATTCTCAGGCCTTGGCAAGGGTGAGGGTGGGTGGTGGGGAGGGGTCCCCCATTGCAGTGGGGCACAACGGTCATTTATAGTCCCTGTCGACCCATAGCGGGGCCCATCGATGTGACAGTCACCTGTGCTCATCCCATCGGTGTCCCACACAGTCACTGCACGAGCCCCCCCTCGCCTCTGCTAAACGAGAAGGCAAAATCTGGAAAAACCGTGCAGTTGCATTGCAGATCAAAACCGACCAAAAAGTAGAATCATAGAATCACCCAGGTTGGAAGGGACCTTCAAGGTCATCTAGTCCAACCATCAACCTAACTCTGACAAAAAAAACCATCACTAAACCATGTCCCCCAGCACCATGTCAACCCGTCTTTTGAACACCTCCAGGGATGGTGCCTCAGCCCCTTCCCTGGGCAGCCCATTCCAAGGCTTGATAACCCTTTCAGTGTCAAAATTTTTCCTAATGTCCAGTCTGAACCTCCCCTGGGGCAACTTGAGGCCGTTTCCTCTTGTCCCATCGCCTGTGACTTGGGAGCAGAGACCGAACCCCCCCGGCTACACCCTCCTTTCAGGGAGCTGTAGAGAGCGAGAAGGTCTCCCCTCAGCCTCCTTTTCTCCAGGCTGAACGCCCCCAGCTCCCTCAGCCGCTCCTCACAGGACTTGTTCTCCAGACCCCTCACCAGCTCCGTTGCCCTTCTCTGGACCCGCTCCAGCCCCTCAATGTCTTTTTTGTGGTAGGGGACCCAAAACCGGACACAGCCCTCGAGGTGGGGCCTCACCAGTGCCGATCTCAGAAGAATTTGGGCAAGGCAAGGAAGGAAAACATTCTGTTTCTCTGGGGCGATGGGAGCATCGGGGTGACATCCGAGGCATCCTTCTTGTGGGCAGCGACAGGCCAGCCCTGGTCTCTGCGGTTCAGTGTCACCATCTGCAGTGACTTCACCGAGTGCCAGCATGGAGCTTGGTGTGAAGAGGTTCTACCTCGGGTACAGAAGCAGCAGAGGACATGTTTTTCCACTGAAAACATCTTGCTGAACCTGAAATCAATTAGGAACGTGGGGCATTTTTTTGGTTTGTTTTGTCTATAGCCCGGGATAAAAAATTTGTGGACGTTTAGAAAGCTGTTATTTTGGTGTGAATAATTATCCAAAGCTCTTTATCTACCTCCCAGCGCCACTGAGAATTGTTCTTACGCATAATGTTTTCTGGTTGCAGGGAAACTTGGAGCCCTTATGTGATAACGGGGAAGTTGAATTATTCCTTCAGTCTTTGTTTTGTAAAACAAAACCGAATCGGGTTTTTTCATGTAACAAACCTACAGCTTCTCAAAACACTGCAATCTGTGGTTGTACAGCCGCAGGTTTAAAGCCAAAGAATCTCAGTTTAGAATTGTAGTTACATAAATTTGGAGAGGAATGCTTCAGTAATTGAGTTTCAGTGTATGAATTCTTAAGTAATACTTCGGAAAGTGAATTTGTGAGTTTACCCCATCCTAAAGAACCCAAAGCTGACAAATTAAAACCGAGCAAGCTGCAGGAGAACAGAATCTGGTGCCCTTCCTTCATAGCTAAAATAAACTTTCATCTTTTTCTTTTGTAAGCTGATGACATGCAATCGCCTTCACTCCTCATTTCTGTGGGTCTTACAGGAAAGTCGTTTATGGCCCTGAACTCCAGCTTATCTATTTTGTGGCAATTTGTACACATGTAATTCTGGGTCAAAGTTGCTGTTTAACTGAATTAGCTTTTCCCACACCTAGTGAGTTTGATAACTTTTCTAGACTGAGATTCTGTCTCTTCTTGATTAGGAAATGAAAGCTGAAACAAGACATACTGTATAGTCTCACAGGAGTCCTTTAGAGCCTCCGGGATCGTGAGGGCTTCATTGAACATGACGAATCAGAATTAGGTCTTTCTTGATAAGCTCCGCCAGAATACTTGGAGTAGATTGCTTCTTGATGTCCTCCCGACCCCAGGAACATTACCTTTGTATATTAAAACATTCTAAAAAACAAGGCACACGGGATACATATGTCACAGACTTTATTAAAACTATCCGTAACGGCTCTTCTCTGGACCGGTCTCCGAGGAGCTGATTGGGAACCTCCCTCTTACAAGTCCCTTACAAGCACAGGGAACTGTTGTCTTCCTGGGGGTGTTGGTGGACAGCCGGCTGAACATGAGCCAGAAGTGTGCCCAGGTGGCCAAGAAGGCCAACGGCATCCTGGCCTGTCTCAGGAACAGCGTGGCCAGCAGGAGCAGGGCAGTGATGGTGCCTCTGTACTGGGCACTGGTGAGGCCTCACCTCGAGGGCTGTGTTCAGTTCTGGGCCCCTCACTACAGGAAAGACATTGAGCTGCTGGAGCGTGGCCAGAGGAGAGCCACCAAGCTGGTGAGGGGTCTGGAGAACAAGTCATACGAGGAGAGGCTGAGGGAACTGGGCATGTTTAGTTTGGAGAAGAGGAGGCTGAGGGGAGACCTCATTGATCTCTACAGCTCCCTGAAAGGAGGGTGTAGAGAGGTGGGTGTTGGCCTCTTCTCCCAAGGGAATAATGACAGGAGCAGAGGAGATGGTCTGAAGTTGGTGGCAGGCCCCCCCCCAGGCCCCCCGCCAAGACACTCGGAACCCCCCCAGTCCTCCTACAGCCCCCCCAGCCCCCCCAACCCCCAGAGCCCCCCCAATCCTCCTACAGCCCCCCCCAGGCCCCCTGACTCCCCCCAAACCTGGGGGGGCAGCGGGCGTCAGTGCGTCGGAAGTTGTAGGAGCTGCCGGGGGGCCCTGGGGAGGGGTAAAAATTGGGGGCAGTGAGGGGGGGCACCCCTAAAATATCGGGGTGCTAGTTTAGGGAAGGGGGGGGGCTCACCTGCGGGCGGCGGGGGGGCGGGCGGCGGCGGGACCCCCCCTGGCCCTGCCCTGAAGGGAAGCTGTAAGACACCCTCCGTATCCTGCCCGGGTTTTGGGGGGGGCCCCCCCGGGCGGGGGGGCACAGGGGGGAGGTTTGGGGGTGCAGGGGGTAGGTTGGGGGGGGAACCCCCAGAGCCCCCCCCCCGCCGTTACCTACTGGGCGGAGGGCGGCCGGGGCCGCTCACCTGCTGTCGGTGAGCGGGGAGGGGGGGGCAGCAGGGGGGGGGCCCCCCAGGAAAGCGGGGGGCAGCGGGGTGGGCGCCCGCGTGTGCAGCCCAAAGAGCCCCTTGCGCTTCTTCATCTCTCGGCCCGAGATGAACCTGGGAGGAGAGGGGGGGTCGAGGGGGGGGGGCTGCTGGGGTGGGCTGAGAGATCAACCTGGGGGGGGAGGATGGGGTGGGGGGGGGGCTGTGGGGGGGCTTTGGGGTGGTTTCGGGGGGGGGGTCTTTTAGGGGGTTGGGAGGGGCTGGGGGCTTGGAGGGGGGGCTTCGGAGCTTTGGGGGGGGCTTTGAGATGAACCTGGGGGGAGAGGGGGGGGCTGCGGGGGCTGAGAGATGAACCTGGGGGGGGAGGAGGGGTTTGAGGGGATCTGGGGGGGTTTAAGGGGGGGTCTTTTAGGGGCTTGGGGGAGCTGGGGGCTTGGGGGGGAGGCATTGAGATGAACCAAGGGGGAGAGGGGGGGCTGAGAGATGAACCTGGGGGGGGGAGAGGGGGGGTTGGGGGGGAGGGGCGCTTCTGGAGAGGGCTGGGGGGGGGGCCTGATGGGGGGGCCTTGGGTTTGGGGGGAGGGTCTTGTGGGGGTCTGGAGGGGGCTCTGGGGTGGTTTGGGGGAGGGGGGGGGCTTTTGGGGGGGCTGAGAGATGAACCTGGGGAGGAGGAAGGGTTTGGGGAGGGGGCTGGGGGGGGCCTTTGGGGTGGTTTGGAGGGGTCGGGGGGGGTCTTTTAGGGGGTCTGGGAGGGGCTGGGGGCTTGGAGGGGGGGCTTTGGGGGGGGCTCTGAGATGAACCTGGGGGGAGAGGGGGGGAGAGGGGGGGCTGAGAAGCGAACATGGGGGCAGGGGTCTGGGGGGCTTTGGGGGGAGTTCGTGGGGGGCTGGGGGCATTCAGGGGCATCAGGAAGGATTTAGGGGTGCTGGGGGGGTGGGGGGGTCAGGAGGGGTTTGGGGGTTCGGGGGGGGGGGAGGCACCCACCTGTCCTTGTGGGCGCTGAGAGCCCCCAGCAGCTGCCCGTAGCGCTCCCCTTTGGGGGTCTCGGCGAGCTGCGGGGGGGGGGGGTTGCAGGGGCGTAGGGGGGGTGAGACCACCCCTACCCGACCCCCCCCGACCCCCGCCCGTGGTTTTTGGGGTGCGGGCCCCCCCCGTACCGGCCCCAGCAGCAGCGCGTCCCAGTTGGCGCTGGCGAAGGGCAGGATCTCCCGCTCCAGGTCGAATCGGACCCCCCGGACCCACCGGTCCCCGTAGAGCAGGGGTTTGCTCAGACACTGGGTACAGGCTTCGTGGAACCACTGGGCGCAGCCCCGGCACTGCAGCATCTTCAGGTTCCACCTGGGGGGGGGATTAATTAATTAATTAATTTAAGGGGGGGGGGCACCCCGAAATTGCAAAGCGGGGGGGGGGGTAGGGGGGGGGTCTGTACTCACTCGCCGGACCCCCCGCAGTAGCAGTAGCACTGCTGGCGGTTGGCGAGGTGGGGGGGGGTCCCACTCCAGGGTCTTCAGCTGGTAGGGCAGCACCGCCTTCATGCTGAGCATCGCCTTGGCTTGGGGGCCCTTCTTCAGCGCCCCCCCCCTCTGCGGGGACAAGGAAGGGGGGGGGGGAGGGAAATGAAGGGGAGGGGGCGTCCCGTGTGGTGCCCCCCCCCAAAACACCCCTCGCCCCCCCCCTCGTTGGGGCTCACCTTGGTGGCCACGGCGAAGACGCAGCGGCGGCACATCCAGGGTCCGGCGGGGTGGGCGGCGGGGAGGTGGCACTGCTGGTGGTAGGCTTTGGGGGGGGGGGCTGTTACATTTTGGGGGGGGGTGTCCCCGGAATAGGTGCGGGGGGGGGCACACTCACCATGGCCGCACTTCTCGCAGCGAACCAGGAGGTTTTCGGGGTTCAGGGCTCGGCCGGAGCAGACGCAGCAGGATTGTTCCTCACCCGGCACTGCCACTAGCGGGGGGGGGGGGGCAATTAACAACGGGGGGGTAATTAATTAAAGGAGAGGGGGGGGTTCATTAATTAAAGGAAGGTTCATTAATTTAGGAGGAGGCTCTTACCGGGGCTGATGTCTTTCCAAAGGACGAGGAATTGGGAATTATCCTCGAATTGCACCAGGCAGCCCCGGCGCCCTGTGTCCACCTTGGGGGGGGGGGGGGGGCAAAAAAAAAAAGGGGGGGGGGTGTTAAAATGAGAGGGGCCATTTGGGGGGAGGGGGGCATTTAGGGGGGTCGGGCACCCACCTTTTTGATGGTGCCCAGGTAGAGGAGCCCGTCCGTCCAACGGGCCAGAACGTCCTGGCCCTCCCAAAAGCGGGGGGCGGCTGGGGGGGGGCAGCGGGGGGCGCGGCTGGGGGGGGGCCCCGCCTCGCTCGCCATCACATCCTGGGTGCCTGTTGGGGGGGGGGGGTTGGAGCTGGGTGACCACCAGCTAGGGACACCCCCCCCCAAAAATGCATCGGAGGAGAGGGATTGGGGGGGGCAGGATTTACCACCCCCCCCCCCAAAGGAATGGGGCTGGGAGGGGCTCCCAGTTTGGGGGGGGGAGCATGCTGGGATGGGGGGAGGGGTCCCAGTTTGGGGGGGTCCCAGCCTGGGTGGCTCATGCAGGATTGGGCGGGGTTCCCACTTTGGGGGGGTCTCGGACTGGGGGGGCTCAGGGAAGAATGGGAGGGGCTCCCAGTTTGGAGGGGGTGTCTTGGATTGGAGGGGGCTCCCAGTTTGGGGGGGGTGCCAGTTTTAGGGGGGGGGGCATGCTGGGATGGGGGCAGGGTCCCAGTTTGGGGGGGTCCCAGTTTGGGGTGGCTTGCAGTGGGGGCAGGGGGAGGGGCATGCTGGGACGTGGGGGCTCCCAGTTGGGGGGGGGTCCCAATCTGGGGGTGCTCACGCAGGGGATTGGGGGGGGGGCAGGATTTGGGGGGACCCCCCCCAAAGGAATGGGGCTGAGGGGGGGTGCCAATTTGAGGAGGGGTCCAGATCTTGGGGGAGGGGGGGCTCATGGAGTAATAGGCGGGGCTTCCAGTTTGGGGGGGCCCATGCAGGACTGGGGGGGGTCCCACTTTGGGGGGGTCTCGGACTGGGGGGGCTCAGGGAAGAACGGGAGGGGCTCCCAGTTTGGAGGGGGTGTCTTGGATTGGAGGGGGCTCCCAGTTTGGGGGGGGGGGGTGTCCCAGCCTGGGGGGGGTCATGGAGGAATGGGGGAGGGGGCAGGTTCCCAATCGGAGGGGGTCTCGGTCCGGGGGGGGCTCACACAGCGATGGGGGGGGTCCCGGTTTGCGGGCGGGGGTGGGGTGCGTTTTGAGTGCTCCCGGTTTGGGGGGGCCCCTCCCAGGCTGGGGGGTGTGTCCCGGATTGGGGGGGGTGTCCGGTTTAGTGGGGTCCCGTTTCGGGAGGAGCTCCCCGGGTTTGGGGGGGGGGAGATGTATCCCGCTCGGGGGGGGTCCCGATTTGGGGGGCGGGGGGGCTGTCCCGGTTGGGGGGGGGGTGTCCCGGTCGGGGGGGGCTCACGCAGGCAGGGAGGCGGTCCCGTCCAGGGAGGTCGCCTCCCCAGCCCCCCTGCCCCGGGGGGGGGGTTGGCACCGGGGGGGTCCCGGCGGGGCGCGGGGTGTCCCGGGGTCCCGGCCCCCCCCCTTACCGGCGGCGGCGGGGCCGAGCGGGGGGGACAGGGGGGGCGCGGAGGGACGGCGGCACCGGTCCCCCCCCCCCCACCCCGGGGACCCCCGCGGGCACCAGCCCCGGGGCGGGGGAGGGGGAACCCGGGGCTGCTCCGGCGCTGCCCCCCCCCCCCCTCACGGCGCTGCCCCCCCCGCCCCGTTCCCCCTCCCCGAACTGCCCCGGCCCCCCCCCACCCCGGGGCTGCCCCGGCCCCGCCCCCGCCGCGCAGGCCCCGCCCCCAACTCACCCCCGGGGCTCGGCTTGTGCCCCCCAGCTCCAGGCCCCGCCCCCGCCGCGCTGACCACGCCCCTCTCTCCGCCCCCACCGCCCATTCCCCGGCCGCTCCGCCAAAATCAGACCACGCCTCCCTCCAGCAAGTCCCGCCTATCTCTCCGCCCCCAACGGCTCCGCGCCCCGCTGCTCCGCCAGCCCCAGGCCCCGCCCCGTCGCCCAAGCCACGCCTATCTCCACGCCCCGCGCCGGCAGTCGGGCCTGGCGGGAGCGGCCGGTGCGGCATCACGTGACGCAAAAGGAGGGGCAGCCTCTGACAGCCGATTGGCTGGGCGAGGCGGCGAGAGAGCGGCGATTGGCGGAGAGCCGCGCGCGGGGGCGGGGCGGGGCGGGGCGGGGCGGTGCCGGGCTATTCAAAGGGGCGCGGGGCGCGGCGGGTGCCGCTTTCTTCCCGCGGGCCGGTGCGTGGAGCCCCCGACAGGAGACCGGCCCCCGCCGGGGAGAAGGTGGCGGCGCCCGAGCGGAAACGGGTCCAGACCGCGGGGGACGACGGCTGCGCCCCGCTCCTGCCCCTTAGCGTGGGGGCGGCGGGCAGGGCAGGTAACGGGGAACTGGGGGGGGGAGTAGGGACTGGGGGGGCGACTGGGGAGGGGAGTAGGGACTGGGGCTGGGGCTGGGGCTGGGGGGGGGGAACTGGGGAGGGGAGTAGGGACTGGGGCTGGGGGAGTGGCACTGGTCCCAGTACCATACTGGGAGCCCACCCTCCCTCCCTCCATGTCCCTTCCCCCGTGTCCCTCCCCAGCCCCTCAACTGGCCGCTGCAGCCGCCGCCAATTATTAAATCCAATTATTAAATCCAATTATTAAATCCAATTATTAAATCCAATTATTAAATCCAATTATTAAATCCAATTATTAAATCCAATTATTAAATCCAATTATTAAATCCAATTATTAAATCCAATTATTAAATCCAATTATTAAATCCAATTATTAAATCCAATTATTAAATCCAATTATTTCAGATCAGCGCTCGGTGGCGGCAGCAGCGGTCCCCTCGCGGGGCGCCGCCATTTTCCCCCGGGACACGTGAACGCGAACAACCAATCAGCGATGGGGCAGGAAGTGGCGGGGGTTACTTCCGGTTGGGGTGGGCCGTGCCCACCACGCACTGGTTCACCTGAGTGACCCCCCCAAAACGGCCCTTAGACACCCCCCCCCCCCCAAACACCTGCCCCTTCTCCAACAGCTCCAACCTCACCCAAATCTACCCCCGCCCTCCCAAAATAGCCCCCCCCCAAATCTACCCCTTTTCCCCCCAAACCGGCCCCCCCTTGACTCCCCCCCACCCAAACAGTTCACCCCCAAATCTGCCCCAGTCCCCCCAGTTACACTCCTCTGCCCCCCCAACCATCCTCCCCCTTCCCAAATCATCCATCCCCCCAAAGCCATATTAATGCCCCCCCCCCCCCCCGAAAATTTCCCCATTGCTTGTTTCCCAAATTATCCTTGAGCTCCCCCCCCTCCCCCCCTCCATCCAAACCTCCCCCCCCCACCTTGCTGGCGAAGCGCAGGGAGTTGAGGGTCTCGGAGAAGTTCTCCTCCAGGGGGGAGATGTTCACAAACATGAGCCTGGGGGAAGTCGCGGGGGTGTGGGGTGTCAAAGGGGCCCCCCCAAACCTCCCCCACCCCCCAATAACCCCAAACACCCTCCAGACCCCCCCAAACCACCTCCCCACCCCCCACAAACCCCCCCAACAACCCCTAGCCACAAAGAACCCCCAAGCACCCCCACCCCCAAAACTCCCCCCAGCCTCCCCAGGCCCCCCCAAACCTCCCTCAACCCTCCCACCCCCCAACCCGCTCTGGCCCCCCCCAAACCTCCCCCCCCTCACATCTTGGCGGAGCCCCCCAGGGAGTTCTGCAGCAGGTAGGTCAGTTTGCTGTTGCGATAGGGAATGTGGGGCTCCTGTGGGGACAGCGGGGGCTCGGGGGGGGGGCCCTGAGGAACCCCCAAACCCCAGGCCCCACCCCCCCATCCCCAGTGCCCCCCCCTGACCCTCAGGGCCCTCCCCCACCCCCCCAATACCTTGTTGGAGAGGGCCATGAGGACGTGCCCCAGGGTGGGCAGGCTGGCATCAATGGGGGTCCTGAGGAACCCCCCAACCACCAGTGGCCCCCCCGATCCCCAGGGCCCCCCTGTGCCCCCCCCAACCTCCTCACAACCCCCAGGGCCCCCTTGTGCCCCCCCCTCGCCTCCCCCTTTGTTGGAGAGGGCCATGAGGAGATGCCCCAGGGCTGGCATTGATGGGGTCCTGAGGAACCCCCAGTGCCCCCCCCCGCAAGCCCCAGGGGCCCCCCTGTGCACCCCCCCAGGCCCCCTACCTTGTTGGAGAGGGCCATGATGACGTGCCCCAGGGCGGACAGGCTGGCGTTGATGGCCTGGGTCTCCCGCAGCCGCTCCCCCTGCGACAGCGACTTCTCCAGCCGCTCGCTACCCGCCAGGTCCACCAGGCTCAGCACAGCTGGGGGCACCCCAGAAAGGGGGGGGAGAAGGGGTCACCCCAAAGCTGGGGCCACAGAGGGAGCCCCCCCAAAAAGGGGGGGAGTCCCAAAAGGGCTCAGCCTAAACTGGGGGCTCTAAACCTGTGGCCCCCAAAGGGGGGACCCCGAAAGGGCTCAACCCTGATCGTGGCCCCAAACTTGTGGCCCGGGAGGGGGCGGGGGGGGCCCAAACCAGTGGCCGTAAACTGGGTGACCCCTAAAATGTCACCCCAAACTGGTGGTCCCTAAAGGGTTGCCTATAGAGAGTGTCCCCGAAGGCTCCCCCTATAGAGCCTATATTTTTTTTTTTAACTCACTTCCCAGCCCTTTTCCCCCAGTTCCTGGGCTCCCTGGAAAAGCTGCCGCACGGCGCGAGGGATCACCCCCCTGCTCTGCTCGTCCGCCCCTCCGGCCCCTCCATTGTGTAGGTCTTTCCGCTCCCCGTCTGCCCGTAGGTGAAGATGCAGACGTGGTACCCGTCCAGCGCTGACTGTGGGGGGAGGGGAGGTGGCAAGAGAGGTGAGGAGGGGGCTGTTTGCCATTTTCGGGGGGGGTGGTGGGGGTTCAGGGGGAGATTTCGAGGGGAAGGGGGAATCTGGGACCTGCACCAGCAGCGCGATCTCCTGCTGGGAGGCAGCCGGGGGGAAGACGCGGTCAAAGCTGAAGTCGTAGCGTACGTCGCCTCGGGACTAGCGCCCCAGATGAGACTTTTTCTGGGGGGAAAAAGGGGTTTTTTTGAGGGGTCCCCAACTCCATCCTCGGGTCCCCTGGGTGAGCAGGAGCTGGAAAGCCCCCCTTTTGTCCTTAAAAAACTCATTTGGCCTGGAGAGCACCAGCACAGTGTTGTCCTCAGGGGGGAACTGCAGATGCTCCAGCCCCCTCTGGTGCTCCTGCTCCTCGGGCAACACCAGCCGCACACGGCAAAAGACACGGATGTTGTGTCTTTTTTTTTAATTGTCTCCTCATTTTGCTGGAGGAAAGCAGGGAGATCTCCCCCCTCCGTGACCCACCTCCCTTTCCTGCAGCGCGGCCGCCAGCGCCCTGGCCTGCCCTTCGGCCTCGGCCACCGCTCGCCCCCCTTCCTCCACCTCCTCCTCCAGACGCCGCTTGTCCTCTGCCAAGCGCTGGCGCCTCCCTCCGCCGGGTCCCAGCTCCGTCTGCCGCTGCCGCGGGTTCTGGTTCTCCCGCTCCAGCCCCCGCCTTGCCATCACACCCCGCAACGCGAGGAACCCGGCCCTCACCGCCCCCATCTTCCCCCTGCGCTCCTTCAAACCGCCCCGCCCCGCCCCCCAGCGCGGCTCTCCGCCAATCGCGGCTCTCCCGCCGCCCCACCCAGCCAATCGGCTGCCAGAGGAGAGACCGCCCCTCCCGTGCGTCACCTGCCTGAGCCCCCCCCACCTGAGCCCCCCCCCCCGAAAGGTGTCTGCCTGACGGGCCACGGCGGGCCTCGGGCTGTGCTGCGGGGCTCTTGTGCTTCCTCAACATTATTTTCCACTTTCTGTGGAAAAATTGTTCCCAATATCCAATCTGAACCTCCCCTGGTGCAACTTGAGGCCGTCTCCTCTTGTCCCATCGCCTGTTCCTTGGGAGAAGAGACCGACACCCCCCCCCCGGCTACACCCGCCTTTCAGGGAGTTGGAGCGAGCGAGAAGGTCTCCCCTCAGCCTCCTCTTCTCCAGACTGAACACCCACAGCTCCTTCGGCTGTTCCTCAGAAGGTCTCCGGACCCCTCACCAGCTCCGTTGCCCTTCTCTGGACCCGCTCCAGCACCTCAAGGTCTTTTTTTGTGGTGAGGGGCCCAAAACCGGACACAGCCCTTGAGGTGGGACCTCCCCAGTGCCCAGTACAGGGGGACGGTCACCTCCCGAGTCCTACTCACCACGCTGTTCCTGACACAGGCTGCTGGCCTCCTTGGCCACCTGGGCACGCTGCTGGCTCATGTTCAGCCCACAGTCGACCAACACCCTCAGGTCCTCTTCCTTGGGGCAGCTCCAGCCGCTCTGCCCCAGCCTGGAGCATCCATGGGATTGGTGTGACCCAAGGGCAGGACCCGGCACTTGGCCTTGTGGAACCTCATCCCATTGGCCTCGGCCCATCGATCCAGCCTGTCCAGATCCCTCTGCAAAGCCTTCCTGCCCTCCAGCAGATCAACATCCCACCCAGCTTGGTGTCGTCTCTGAAGTGCTTGAGGGAGCACTCAATCCCCTCCTGCAGATCATCGATGAAGATGTTGAAGAGAACCGGCCCCAGCACCCAGCCCCGGGGGACACCACTGGTGTTTCTAGATCTTTCAGGAAGTTCAGAGTGACACTCACAGGGAATGGACCGCAGCAAATCACGGCTCCCAGCTCAGACCCCGGGCAGGAACACCCCGTTGCCAGGTCCTGCGTGTCCTACAGATGAAACCTCGAGAGCTCCCTGTGCTGAATGTGTCTAAAGGCAGCGGCATGATGGACGAAAGGATTCCTGAAAACCAGATTCATCAAAAGCGACTTCTGTAAGTCCCTGGGCAAAACTGCCCACGGTATCACCACATTATGGAATCACAGAATCACACGGGGTTGCAAGGGACCTCTGGAGATCATCTCCTCCAACCCCCTGCCAGAGCAGGTCCACCCAGAGCAGGTCCCAGAGGAAGGTGTCCAGGTGGGGTTTGAATGTCTCCAGAGAAGGAGACTCCACCACCTCCCTGGGCAGCCTGTCCCAGGGCTCTGCCACCCTCACAGGAAAGAAGTTCCTCCTCGTGTTTAGGTGGAACTTCTTATACTCAAGTTTGTGCCCGTTTCCTCTTGTCCTGTCCCTGGGCACCACTGAAAAAAGACCGGCCCCGTCCTCCCGACACCCACCCTTTAAGTATTTATAGGCGTTGATCAGATCCCCCCTCAGTCTTCTCTTCTCCAGACTAAAAAGACCCAAGTCCCTCAGCCTTTCCTCATCAGAGAGGTGCTCCAGGCCCCTCATCATCTTGCTCCTGCATCCCCTGCTTGCCTTCCTCTGCCCGGGGACTGCCTCAGAGATTCCCCGATCCATGAGGTGCCAAGGTTAAATTTGTTCTTTGCCTTTAAGCTGTGTTTTTGTGGTTGTTCCTGCGTCCTGCCTGCATCGGCTCACACAATTATTATTTTTAGTGCTTGGGTTGTGCATCGTTTCGACCTTGGGAAAGAGGATGGAACTCGGCTTTGTTGTGCTACATCAAGATAAAGGCTGTTAATGAAAATATAATTACTGCAGGAGCGGTAATGTACTAGATTGGAGTTGGGTAGCTATCCTATTTTTTGAGCTTGCTGCTTTTGAAGTAGAAAAACTGCAAAGTTTAAACGTTTAAAGAAGTCCCTCAGCCTTTCCTCATCAGAGAGATGCTCCAGGCCCCTCAGCATCTTTGTAGCCCTCTGCTGTACCCTCTCCAGCAGTTCCCTGTCCTTCTTGAACAGGGGAGCCCAGAACTGGTCCCAGTGCTCCAGACGGGGCCTCCCCAGGGCAGAGGAGAGGGGGAGGATGACCTCTCTCCACCTGCTGGTCACGCTCTTCCTGATGACCCCCAGGATGCCATTGGCCTTCTTGGCCACAAGGGCCCATTGCTGGCTCACGGCCATCCTGTTTTCCACCAGGACCTCCATGATTTCTGAATGATTCAGATGATTGCTGACCCTCCCCCAGGCTTCACCTTGAGCTTCTGCATGACATGGTGGAGGCGGCACCGCTCCATAGAATCATAGAATTCCAGCTCCAGCTCCAGCCCGTGGAACCACTCCTGCTGATGTCCCAACTGCTGCTGCCCCTGGGAAGCCCCAGACTGGACTCAGCGACAAGTGGGAACCGGATTCCAGCTCTGGGGTCAGGAAGGCACGGATCGGGATCAAAGGCAGATGAACAGACAGGGTCCTCCTCGGACGTCGGCCATTGGAGAAAGAGCTGACCCTTTGATCCCTCAGCTTTTATCCTGAGCGTGGGGCAGATGGGATGGAACACCCCCTTGGTCAGTCTGGGGTCACCTCTCCTGTCCCCCTCCTCCCTGGGAGTGGGACCCTTCCACGCTTTTTCCCGCTTCTGACCCTCCAATGGGGCCAATGACGAAATGGGATGCCCTTGGTTGTGACAGCAATAAGTGGAAGCAGGAGCCTCTCTGCTCCTCGGCCCTTGGCGTGACGCACAGACCTTGCTCCGGGCGCTCCAAGAACCAGCGGTTTTCTCCACAAGACACTGTTAATTTCAGAGAGTCGGAAGAGGCCGAGTTGAGAAGTAAAATTACTGACCAGGAAGTTGGTTCTGTTTTGCCTCAAACCGGGCCATCAGTGCAAAAAACCATCTTTTTTTCCTACTTTTTCTGGAGGAAAGCAGGAAGAACTCCCGCCCCGTGACACACATCCCTCTCCTGCAGCGCAGCCGCCAGCTCCCTCCTTGCGTTCCTCCAGCCGCTTCTCCTTTGCCAAACTTTCAGCCTCCCTCCGCCAGGTCACCAGCTCCAGCTCCAGGCTCCTGGGGGGGGGACACGACACCCCGATTGCTGGGGGGACTCATCTCAGACAGAGGGCCTCCCACTTCCCCCGCTCCAGCCCCACCGTCGCTCCCCGGCTGTCCCTCAGCGCAGCCCACGGGTCTGTCACCTGCCCTTTCAGGTACCAGGGGGCACTTGGGGCGGGGGGCGGCAGCTGGTGCTGCTGGTGGGGCACCTGTGGGGACACTGGGGGGATTAGGGCTCTGGAAGGTTTGGGGAGGCACAGGGGGGCTGTAGGAGGACTGGGGGCGTTCTGAGGTACTGAGGGGGGGTCTCAGTTTGGGTTGAGGGGCTTGGGGAGGGGCTGGGAGTTGGGAGGCTGTTTTTGGATGGGAGGGTTGTGGGTTTTTGGAGAGGCCAGGCCCTCCCCATTTTAACACCCACCCCTCCGCATCCCCCCCCATCCGGATGTTCGCCTCCTTCCACCCCTCAGGCCGGGGGTGCTTTGGGGGTACCCCAAACTCACCACCTCCTGGTCCCCATCCTCCTGCGCTCTACACCCCAAAACACCCCCATGCTCCATGGGCTCTGCACCCCCACATTTATTCAGCTGTGTTGAAGTTGCCTTGGGGGGGTGTGGAGGGAAGCACCTGTTTTGGGGACAGAAATGCCTATTTGGGCACCAGCACAGTGTTGTCCTTGGGGGGAACTGGAGATGCTCCAGCCCCCTCTGGTGCTCCTGCTCCTCGGGCAACACCGGCCGCACACGGCAAAAGACACGGATGTTGCCCTGCAGAAGGGGAAGAGCCGTGATTTTGGAGGTACGGGGCGGGGGATTCAGATGATTTCCCACCCCCCCCCCAGACCCCCTCCCGGCTTCACCTTGAGCTCCTGGACCAGATTATGGAGACGACGACGCTCCATCTCCTGCCCGTGGAGCTGCTCCCCCTGCTGCTCCACCTTCTGCTTCTGGGCGGCTGCCTCCAGTCGCAGCTCGGCTGCCAGCGCTGCCTCCGCCCGCAGGTGCCCCTCTGTCACCTGCAGCTGGACCTGGGGGGGGAGGAGAACAGCCCTCGGTTAACACAGGAGGGGGAAAGACTGACTCCGCAGGGGTGGAAAAGCAGCCCTGGTTGGGGGGACGCACACACACAGAAACCAGCCTCGACTGTGGGGTGCTGAGACAGCCCCGCTCCCGGGTGGCGCTTTGGGGCTGAGAGCAATCGGAGCAGAAAACCACCTTTTTTTTTATTTTTCTCCTCATTTTGCTGGAGGAAAGCAGGGAGATCTCCCCCCTCCGTGACCCACCTCCCTTTCCTGCAGCGCGGCCGCCAGCGCCCTGGCCTGCCCTTCGGCCTCGGCCACCGCTCGCCCCCCTTCCTCCACCTCCTCCTCCAGACGCCGCTTGTCCTCTGCCAAGCGCTGCGCCTCCCTCCGCCATTGATCTCTCTCATCCCGGCAGCTTGTCAGCTCCTTCTCCGTGCTCCTGGGGGACACGCACACCTCGTGTTAGGGGGGGGAAGTGACACCCCAATTCCCGGGGTGGGGGGCGGGGGGGGTCTCACTCCAGGCGGAGGGTGAGGAGGGTCCCCTGCTGCTGCTGTTCCTGCAGCTCCTTCTCCTGCTGCTCCAGGCGCTGGCGCAGCTCCTGGACCTGCTGCTCCAGCCCCGCTCTCACCCGGCGGCTGTCCCCCAGCGCAGCCCGCAGGTCTGACACCTGCCCCTTCAGGTCCCAGGGGGGGCGCTTGGGGCGGGGGGCGGCGGCTGGTGCTGCTGGTGGGGCACCTGTGGGGACACTGGGGGGATTAGGGCTCTGGAAGGTTTGGGGAGGCACAGGGGGGCTGTAGGAGGACTGGGGGCGTTCTGAGGTACTGAGGGGGGGTCTCAGTTTGGGTTGAGGGGCTTGGGGAGGGGCTGGGAGTTGGGAGGCTGTTTTTGGATGGGAGGGTTGTGGGTTTTTGGAGAGGCCAGGCCCTCCCCATTTTAACACCCACCCCTCCGCATCCCCCCCCATCCGGATGTTCGCCTCCTTCCACCCCTCAGGCCGGGGGTGCTTTGGGGGTACCCCAAACTCACCACCTCCTGGTCCCCATCCTCCTGCGCTCTGCACCCCAAAACACCCCCATGCTCCATGGGCTCTGCACCCCCACATTTATTCAGCTGTGTTGAAGTTGCCTTGGGGGGGTGTGGAGGGAAGCACCTGTTTTGGGGACAGAAATGCCTATTTGGGCACCAGCACAGTGTTGTCCTTGGGGGGAACTGGAGATGCTCCAGCCCCCTCTGGTGCTCCTGCTCCTCGGGCAACACCGGCCGCACACGGCAAAAGACACGGATGTTGTGTCTTTTTTTTTAATTGTCTCCTCATTTTGCTGGAGGAAAGCAGGGAGATCTCCCCCCTCCGTGACCCACCTCCCTTTCCTGCAGCGCGGCCGCCAGCGCCCTGGCCTGCCCTTCGGCCTCGGCCACCGCTCGCCCCCCTTCCTCCACCTCCTCCTTCAGACGCCGCTTGTCCTCTGCCAAGCGCTGCGCCTCCCTCCGCCGGGTCCCAGCTCCGTCTGCCGCTGCCGCGGGTTCTGGTTCTCCCGCTCCAGCCCCCGCCTTGCCATCACACCCCGCAACGCGAGGAACCCGGCCCTCACCGCCCCCATCTTCCCCCCGCGCTCCTTCAAACCGCCCCGCCCCGCCCCCCAGCGCGGCTCTCCGCCAATCGCGGCTCTCCCGCCGCCCCACCCAGCCAATCGGCTGCCAGAGGAGAGACCGCCCCTCCCGTGCGTCACCTGCCTGAGCCCCCCCCACCTGAGCCCCCCCCCCCCGAAAGGTGTCTGCCTGACGGGCCACGGCGGGCCTCGGGCTGTGCTGCGGGGCTCTTGTGCTTCCTCAACATTATTTTCCACTTTCTGTGGAAAAATTGTTCCCAATATCCAATCTGAACCTCCCCTGGTGCAACTTGAGGCCGTCTCCTCTCGTCCCATCGCCTGTTCCTTGGGAGAAGAGACCGACAACCCCCCCCCCCGGCTACACCCGCCTTTCAGGGAGTTGGAGCGAGCGAGAAGGTCTCCCCTCAGCCTCCTCTTCTCCAGACTGAACACCCACAGCTCCTTCGGCTGTTCCTCAGAAGGTCTCCGGACCCCTCACCAGCTCCGTTGCCCTTCTCTGGACCCGCTCCAGCACCTCAAGGTCTTTTTTTGTGGTGAGGGGCCCAAAACCGGACACAGCCCTTGAGGTGGGACCTCCCCAGTGCCCAGTACAGGGGGACGGTCACCTCCCGAGTCCTACTCACCACGCTGTTCCTGACACAGGCTGCTGGCCTCCTTGGCCACCTGGGCACGCTGCTGGCTCATGTTCAGCCCACAGTCGACCAACACCCTCAGGTCCTCTTCCTTGGGGCAGCTCCAGCCGCTCTGCCCCAGCCTGGAGCATCCATGGGATTGGTGTGACCCAAGGGCAGGACCCGGCACTTGGCCTTGTGGAACCTCATCCCATTGGCCTCGGCCCATCGATCCAGCCTGTCCAGATCCCTCTGCAAAGCCTTCCTGCCCTCCAGCAGATCAACATCCCACCCAGCTTGGTGTCGTCTCTGAAGTGCTTGAGGGAGCACTCAATCCCCTCCTGCAGATCATCGATGAAGATGTTGAAGAGAACCGGCCCCAGCACCCAGCCCCGGGGGACACCACTGGTGTTTCTAGATCTTTCAGGAAGTTCAGAGTGACACTCACAGGGAATGGACCGCAGCAAATCACGGCTCCCAGCTCAGACCCCGGGCAGGAACACCCCGTTGCCAGGTCCTGCGTGTCCTACAGATGAAACCTCGAGAGCTCCCTGTGCTGAATGTGTCTAAAGGCAGCGGCATGATGTACGAAAGGATTCCTGAAAACCAGATTCATCAAAAGCGACTTCTGTAAGTCCCTGGGCAAAACTGCCCACGGTGTCACCACATTATGGAATCACAGAATCACACGGGGTTGCAAGGGACCTCTGGAGATCATCTCCTCCAACCCCCTGCCAGAGCAGGTCCACCCAGAGCAGGTCCCAGAGGAAGGTGTCCAGGTGGGGTTTGAATGTCTCCAGAGAAGGAGACTCCACCACCTCCCTGGGCAGCCTGTCCCAGGGCTCTGCCACCCTCCCAGGAAAGAAGTTCCTCCTCGTGTTTAGGTGGAACTTCTTATATTCAAGTTTGTGCCCGTTTCCTCTTGTCCTGTCCCTGGGCACCACTGAAAAAAGACCGGCCCCGTCCTCCTGACACCCACCCTTTAAGTATTTATAGGCGTTGAACAGATCCCCCCTCAGTCTTCTCTTCTCCAGACTAAAAAGACCCAAGTCCCTCAGCCTTTCCTCATCAGAGAGGTGCTCCAGGCCCCTCATCATCTTGCTCCTGCATCCCCTGCTTGCCTTCCTCTGCCCGGGGACTGCCTCAGAGATTCCCCGATCCATGAGGTGCCAAGGTTAAATTTGTTCTTTGCCTTTAAGCTGTGTTTTTGTGGTTGTTCCTGCGTCCTGCCTGCATCGGCTCACACAATTATTATTTTTAGTGCTTGGGTTGTGCATCGTTTCGACCTTGGGAAAGAGGATGGAACTCGGCTTTGTTGTGCTACATCAAGATAAAGGCTGTTAATGAAAATATAATTACTGCAGGAGCGGTAATGTACTAGATTGGAGTTGGGTAGCTATCCTATTTTTTGAGCTTGCTGCTTTTGAAGTAGAAAAACTGCAAAGTTTAAACGTTTAAAGAAGTCCCTCAGCCTTTCCTCATCAGAGAGATGCTCCAGGCCCCTCAGCATCTTTGTAGCCCTCTGCTGTACCCTCTCCAGCAGTTCCCTGTCCTTCTTGAACAGGGGAGCCCAGAACTGGTCCCAGTGCTCCAGACGGGGCCTCCCCAGGGCAGAGGAGAGGGGGAGGATGACCTCTCTCCACCTGCTGGTCACGCTCTTCCTGATGACCCCCAGGATGCCATTGGCCTTCTTGGCCACAAGGGCCCATTGCTGGCTCACGGCCATCCTGTTTTCCACCAGGACCTCCATGATTTCTGAATGATTCAGATGATTGCTGACCCTCCCCCAGGCTTCACCTTGAGCTTCTGCATGACATGGTGGAGGCGGCACCGCTCCATAGAATCATAGAATTTCCAGCTCCAGCTCCAGCCCGTGGAACCACTCCTGCTGATGTCCCAACTGCTGCTGCCCCTGGGAAGCCCCAGACTGGACTCAGCGACAAGTGGGAACCGGATTCCAGCTCTGGGGTCAGGAAGGCACGGATCGGGATCAAAGGCAGATGAACAGACAGGGTCCTCCTCGGACGTCGGCCATTGGAGAAAGAGCTGACCCTTTGATCCCTCAGCTTTTATCCTGAGCGTGGGGCAGATGGGATGGAACACCCCCTTGGTCAGTCTGGGGTCACCTCTCCTGTCCCCCTCCTCCCTGGGAGTGGGACCCTTCCACGCTTTTTCCCGCTTCTGACCCTCCAATGGGGCCAATGACGAAATGGGATGCCCTTGGTTGTGACAGCAATAAGTGGAAGCAGGAGCCTCTCTGCTCCTCGGCCCTTGGCGTGACGCACAGACCTTGCTCCGGGCGCTCCAAGAACCAGCGGTTTTCTCCACAAGACACTGTTAATTTCAGAGAGTCGGAAGAGGCCGAGTTGAGAAGTAAAATTACTGACCAGGAAGTTGGTTCTGTTTTGCCTCAAACCGGGCCATCAGTGCAAAAAACCATCTTTTTTTCCTACTTTTTCTGGAGGAAAGCAGGAAGAACTCCCGCCCCGTGACACACATCCCTCTCCTGCAGCGCAGCCGCCAGCTCCCTCCTTGCGTTCCTCCAGCCGCTTCTCCTTTGCCAAACTTTCAGCCTCCCTCCGCCAGGTCACCAGCTCCAGCTCCAGGCTCCTGGGGGGGGGACACGACACCCCGATTGCTGGGGGGACTCATCTCAGACAGAGGGCCTCCCACTTCCCCCGCTCCAGCCCCACCGTCGCTCCCCGGCTGTCCCTCAGCGCAGCCCACGGGTCTGTCACCTGCCCTTTCAGGTACCAGGGGGCACTTGGGGCGGGGGGCGGCAGCTGGTGCTGCTGGTGGGGCACCTGTGGGGACACTGGGGGGATTAGGGCTCTGGAAGGTTTGGGGAGGCACAGGGGGGCTGTAGGAGGACTGGGGGCGTTCTGAGGTACTGAGGGGGGGTCTCAGTTTGGGTTGAGGGGCTTGGGGAGGGGCTGGGAGTTGGGAGGCTGTTTTTGGATGGGAGGGTTGTGGGTTTTTGGAGAGGCCAGGCCCTCCCCATTTTAACACCCACCCCTCCGCATCCCCCCCCATCCGGATGTTCGCCTCCTTCCACCCCTCAGGCCGGGGGTGCTTTGGGGGTACCCCAAACTCACCACCTCCTGGTCCCCATCCTCCTGCGCTCTGCACCCCAAAACACCCCCATGCTCCATGGGCTCTGCACCCCCACATTTATTCAGCTGTGTTGAAGTTGCCTTGGGGGGGTGTGGAGGGAAGCACCTGTTTTGGGGACAGAAATGCCTATTTGGGCACCAGCACAGTGTTGTCCTTGGGGGGAACTGGAGATGCTCCAGCCCCCTCTGGTGCTCCTGCTCCTCGGGCAACACCGGCCGCACACGGCAAAAGACACGGATGTTGCCCTGCAGAAGGGGAAGAGCCGTGATTTTGGAGGTACGGGGCGGGGGATTCAGATGATTTCCCACCCCCCCCCCAGACCCCCTCCCGGCTTCACCTTGAGCTCCTGGACCAGATTATGGAGACGACGACGCTCCATCTCCTGCCCGTGGAGCTGCTCCCCCTGCTGCTCCACCTTCTGCTTCTGGGCGGCTGCCTCCAGTCGCAGCTCGGCTGCCAGCGCTGCCTCCGCCCGCAGGTGCCCCTCTGTCACCTGCAGCTGGACCTGGGGGGGGAGGAGAACAGCCCTCGGTTAACACAGGAGGGGGAAAGACTGGCTCCGCAGGGGTGGAAAAGCAGCCCTGGTTGGGGGGACGCACACACACAGAAACCAGCCTCGACTGCGGGGTGCTGAGACAGCCCCGCTCCCGGGTGGCGCTTTGGGGCTGAGAGCAATCGGAGCAGAAAACCACCTTTTTTTTTATTTTTCTCCTCATTTTGCTGGAGGAAAGCAGGGAGATCTCCCCCCTCCGTGACCCACCTCCCTTTCCTGCAGCGCGGCCGCCAGCGCCCTGGCCTGCCCTTCGGCCTCGGCCACCGCTCGCCCCCCTTCCTCCACCTCCTCCTCCAGACGCCGCTTGTCCTCTGCCAAGCGCTGCGCCTCCCTCCGCCATTGATCTCTCTCATCCCGGCAGCTCGTCAGCTCCTTCTCCGTGCTCCTGGGGGACACGCACACCTCGTGTTAGGGGGGGGAAGTGACACCCCAATTCCCGGGGTGGGGGGCGGGGGGGGTCTCACTCCAGGCGGAGGGTGAGGAGGGTCCCCTGCTGCTGCTGTTCCTGCAGCTCCTTCTCCTGCTGCTCCAGGCGCTGGCGCAGCTCCTGGACCTGCTGCTCCAGCCCCGCTCTCACCCGGCGGCTGTCCCCCAGCGCAGCCCGCAGGTCTGACACCTGCCCCTTCAGGTCCCAGGGGGGGCGCTTGGGGCGGGGGGCGGCGGCTGGTGCTGCTGGTGGGGCACCTGTGGGGACACTGGGGGGATTAGGGCTCTGGAAGGTTTGGGGAGGCACAGGGGGGCTGTAGGAGGACTGGGGGCGTTCTGAGGTACTGAGGGGGGGTCTCAGTTTGGGTTGAGGGGCTTGGGGAGGGGCTGGGAGTTGGGAGGCTGTTTTTGGATGGGAGGGTTGTGGGTTTTTGGAGAGGCCAGGCCCTCCCCATTTTAACACCCACCCCTCCGCATCCCCCCCCATCCGGATGTTTGCCTCCTTCCACCCCTCAGGCCGGGGGTGCTTTGGGGGTACCCCAAACTCACCACCTCCTGGTCCCCATCCTCCTGCGCTCTGCACCCCAAAACACCCCCATGCTCCATGGGCTCTGCACCCCCACATTTATTCAGCTGTGTTGAAGTTGCCTTGGGGGGGTGTGGAGGGAAGCACCTGTTTTGGGGACAGAAATGCCTATTTGGGCACCAGCACAGTGTTGTCCTTGGGGGGAACTGGAGATGCTCCAGCCCCCTCTGGTGCTCCTGCTCCTCGGGCAACACCGGCCGCACACGGCAAAAGACACGGATGTTGTGTCTTTTTTTTTAATTGTCTCCTCATTTTGCTGGAGGAAAGCAGGGAGATCTCCCCCCTCCGTGACCCACCTCCCTTTCCTGCAGCGCGGCCGCCAGCGCCCTGGCCTGCCCTTCGGCCTCGGCCACCACTCGCCCCCCTTCCTCCACCTCCTCCTTCAGACGCCGCTTGTCCTCTGCCAAGCGCTGCGCCTCCCTCCGCCGGGTCCCAGCTCCGTCTGCCGCTGCCGCGGGTTCTGGTTCTCCCGCTCCAGCCCCCGCCTTGCCATCACACCCCGCAACGCGAGGAACCCGGCCCTCACCGCCCCCATCTTCCCCCCGCGCTCCTTCAAACCGCCCCGCCCCGCCCCCCAGCGCGGCTCTCCGCCAATCGCGGCTCTCCCGCCGCCCCACCCAGCCAATCGGCTGCCAGAGGAGAGACCGCCCCTCCCGTGCGTCACCTGCCTGAGCCCCCCCCACCTGAGCCCCCCCCCCCGAAAGGTGTCTGCCTGACGGGCCACGGCGGGCCTCGGGCTGTGCTGCGGGGCTCTTGTGCTTCCTCAACATTATTTTCCACTTTCTGTGGAAAAATTGTTCCCAATATCCAATCTGAACCTCCCCTGGTGCAACTTGAGGCCGTCTCCTCTCGTCCCATCGCCTGTTCCTTGGGAGAAGAGACCGACAACCCCCCCCCCGGCTACACCCGCCTTTCAGGGAGTTGGAGCGAGCGAGAAGGTCTCCCCTCAGCCTCCTCTTCTCCAGACTGAACACCCACAGCTCCTTCGGCTGTTCCTCAGAAGGTCTCCGGACCCCTCACCAGCTCCGTTGCCCTTCTCTGGACCCGCTCCAGCACCTCAAGGTCTTTTTTTGTGGTGAGGGGCCCAAAACCGGACACAGCCCTTGAGGTGGGACCTCCCCAGTGCCCAGTACAGGGGGACGGTCACCTCCCGAGTCCTACTCACCACGCTGTTCCTGACACAGGCTGCTGGCCTCCTTGGCCACCTGGGCACGCTGCTGGCTCATGTTCAGCCCACAGTCGACCAACACCCTCAGGTCCTCTTCCTTGGGGCAGCTCCAGCCGCTCTGCCCCAGCCTGGAGCATCCATGGGATTGGTGTGACCCAAGGGCAGGACCCGGCACTTGGCCTTGTGGAACCTCATCCCATTGGCCTCGGCCCATCGATCCAGCCTGTCCAGATCCCTCTGCAAAGCCTTCCTGCCCTCCAGCAGATCAACATCCCACCCAGCTTGGTGTCGTCTCTGAAGTGCTTGAGGGAGCACTCAATCCCCTCCTGCAGATCATCGATGAAGATGTTGAAGAGAACCGGCCCCAGCACCCAGCCCCGGGGGACACCACTGGTGTTTCTAGATCTTTCAGGAAGTTCAGAGTGACACTCACAGGGAATGGACCGCAGCAAATCACGGCTCCCAGCTCAGACCCCGGGCAGGAACACCCCGTTGCCAGGTCCTGCGTGTCCTACAGATGAAACCTCGAGAGCTCCCTGTGCTGAATGTGTCTAAAGGCAGCGGCATGATGTACGAAAGGATTCCTGAAAACCAGATTCATCAAAAGCGACTTCTGTAAGTCCCTGGGCAAAACTGCCCACGGTGTCACCACATTATGGAATCACAGAATCACACGGGGTTGCAAGGGACCTCTGGAGATCATCTCCTCCAACCCCCTGCCAGAGCAGGTCCACCCAGAGCAGGTCCCAGAGGAAGGTGTCCAGGTGGGGTTTGAATGTCTCCAGAGAAGGAGACTCCACCACCTCCCTGGGCAGCCTGTCCCAGGGCTCTGCCACCCTCCCAGGAAAGAAGTTCCTCCTCGTGTTTAGGTGGAACTTCTTATATTCAAGTTTGTGCCCGTTTCCTCTTGTCCTGTCCCTGGGCACCACTGAAAAAAGACCGGCCCCGTCCTCCTGACACCCACCCTTTAAGTATTTATAGGCGTTGAACAGATCCCCCCTCAGTCTTCTCTTCTCCAGACTAAAAAGACCCAAGTCCCTCAGCCTTTCCTCATCAGAGAGGTGCTCCAGGCCCCTCATCATCTTGCTCCTGCATCCCCTGCTTGCCTTCCTCTGCCCGGGGACTGCCTCAGAGATTCCCCGATCCATGAGGTGCCAAGGTTAAATTTGTTCTTTGCCTTTAAGCTGTGTTTTTGTGGTTGTTCCTGCGTCCTGCCTGCATCGGCTCACACAATTATTATTTTTAGTGCTTGGGTTGTGCATCGTTTCGACCTTGGGAAAGAGGATGGAACTCGGCTTTGTTGTGCTACATCAAGATAAAGGCTGTTAATGAAAATATAATTACTGCAGGAGCGGTAATGTACTAGATTGGAGTTGGGTAGCTATCCTATTTTTTGAGCTTGCTGCTTTTGAAGTAGAAAAACTGCAAAGTTTAAACGTTTAAAGAAGTCCCTCAGCCTTTCCTCATCAGAGAGATGCTCCAGGCCCCTCAGCATCTTTGTAGCCCTCTGCTGTACCCTCTCCAGCAGTTCCCTGTCCTTCTTGAACAGGGGAGCCCAGAACTGGTCCCAGTGCTCCAGACGGGGCCTCCCCAGGGCAGAGGAGAGGGGGAGGATGACCTCTCTCCACCTGCTGGTCACGCTCTTCCTGATGACCCCCAGGATGCCATTGGCCTTCTTGGCCACAAGGGCCCATTGCTGGCTCACGGCCATCCTGTTTTCCACCAGGACCTCCATGATTTCTGAATGATTCAGATGATTGCTGACCCTCCCCCAGGCTTCACCTTGAGCTTCTGCATGACATGGTGGAGGCGGCACCGCTCCATAGAATCATAGAATTTCCAGCTCCAGCTCCAGCCCGTGGAACCACTCCTGCTGATGTCCCAACTGCTGCTGCCCCTGGGAAGCCCCAGACTGGACTCAGCGACAAGTGGGAACCGGATTCCAGCTCTGGGGTCAGGAAGGCACGGATCGGGATCAAAGGCAGATGAACAGACAGGGTCCTCCTCGGACGTCGGCCATTGGAGAAAGAGCTGACCCTTTGATCCCTCAGCTTTTATCCTGAGCGTGGGGCAGATGGGATGGAACACCCCCTTGGTCAGTCTGGGGTCACCTCTCCTGTCCCCCTCCTCCCTGGGAGTGGGACCCTTCCACGCTTTTTCCCGCTTCTGACCCTCCAATGGGGCCAATGACGAAATGGGATGCCCTTGGTTGTGACAGCAATAAGTGGAAGCAGGAGCCTCTCTGCTCCTCGGCCCTTGGCGTGACGCACAGACCTTGCTCCGGGCGCTCCAAGAACCAGCGGTTTTCTCCACAAGACACTGTTAATTTCAGAGAGTCGGAAGAGGCCGAGTTGAGAAGTAAAATTACTGACCAGGAAGTTGGTTCTGTTTTGCCTCAAACCGGGCCATCAGTGCAAAAAACCATCTTTTTTTCCTACTTTTTCTGGAGGAAAGCAGGAAGAACTCCCGCCCCGTGACACACATCCCTCTCCTGCAGCGCAGCCGCCAGCTCCCTCCTTGCGTTCCTCCAGCCGCTTCTCCTTTGCCAAACTTTCAGCCTCCCTCCGCCAGGTCACCAGCTCCAGCTCCAGGCTCCTGGGGGGGGGACACGACACCCCGATTGCTGGGGGGACTCATCTCAGACAGAGGGCCTCCCACTTCCCCCGCTCCAGCCCCACCGTCGCTCCCCGGCTGTCCCTCAGCGCAGCCCACGGGTCTGTCACCTGCCCTTTCAGGTACCAGGGGGCACTTGGGGCGGGGGGCGGCAGCTGGTGCTGCTGGTGGGGCATCTGTGGGGACACTGGGGGGATTAGGGCTCTGGAAGGTTTGGGGAGGCACAGGGGGGCTGTAGGAGGACTGGGGGCGTTCTGAGGTACTGAGGGGGGGTCTCAGTTTGGGTTGAGGGGCTTGGGGAGGGGCTGGGAGTTGGGAGGCTGTTTTTGGATGGGAGGGTTGTGGGTTTTTGGAGAGGCCAGGCCCTCCCCATTTTAACACCCACCCCTCCGCATCCCCCCCCATCCGGATGTTCGCCTCCTTCCACCCCTCAGGCCGGGCGTGCTTTGGGGGTACCCCAAACTCACCACCTCCTGGTCCCCATCCTCCTGCGCTCTGCACCCCAAAACACCCCCATGCTCCATGGGCTCTGCACCCCCACATTTATTCAGCTGTGTTGAAGTTGCCTTGGGGGGGTGTGGAGGGAAGCACCTGTTTTGGGGACAGAAATGCCTATTTGGGCACCAGCACAGTGTTGTCCTTGGGGGGAACTGGAGATGCTCCAGCCCCCTCTGGTGCTCCTGCTCCTCGGGCAACACCGGCCGCACACGGCAAAAGACACGGATGTTGCCCTGCAGAAGGGGAAGAGCCGTGATTTTGGAGGTACGGGGCGGGGGATTCAGATGATTTCCCACCCCCCCCCCAGACCCCCTCCCGGCTTCACCTTGAGCTCCTGGACCAGATTATGGAGACGACGACGCTCCATCTCCTGCCCGTGGAGCTGCTCCCCCTGCTGCTCCACCTTCTGCTTCTGGGCGGCTGCCTCCACTCGCAGCTCGGCTGCCAGCGCTGCCTCCGCCCGCAGGTGCCCCTCTGTCACCTGCAGCTGGACCTGGGGGGGGAGGAGAACAGCCCTCGGTTAACACAGGAGGGGGAAAGACTGGCTCCGCAGGGGTGGAAAAGCAGCCCTGGTTGGGGGGACGCACACACACAGAAACCAGCCTCGACTGCGGGGTGCTGAGACAGCCCCGCTCCCGGGTGGCGCTTTGGGGCTGAGAGCAATCGGAGCAGAAAACCACCTTTTTTTTTATTTTTCTCCTCATTTTGCTGGAGGAAAGCAGGGAGATCTCCCCCCTCCGTGACCCACCTCCCTTTCCTGCAGCGCGGCCGCCAGCGCCCTGGCCTGCCCTTCGGCCTCGGCCACCGCTCGCCCCCCTTCCTCCACCTCCTCCTCCAGACGCCGCTTGTCCTCTGCCAAGCGCTGCGCCTCCCTCCGCCATTGATCTCTCTCATCCCGGCAGCTCGTCAGCTCCTTCTCCGTGCTCCTGGGGGACACGCACACCTCGTGTTAGGGGGGGGAAGTGACACCCCAATTCCCGGGGTGGGGGGCGGGGGGGGTCTCACTCCAGGCGGAGGGTGAGGAGGGTCCCCTGCTGCTGCTGTTCCTGCAGCTCCTTCTCCTGCTGCTCCAGGCGCTGGCGCAGCTCCTGGACCTGCTGCTCCAGCCCCGCTCTCACCCGGCGGCTGTCCCCCAGCGCAGCCCGCAGGTCTGACACCTGCCCCTTCAGGTCCCAGGGGGGGCGCTTGGGGCGGGGGGCGGCGGCTGGTGCTGCTGGTGGGGCACCTGTGGGGACACTGGGGGGATTAGGGCTCTGGAAGGTTTGGGGAGGCACAGGGGGGCTGTAGGAGGACTGGGGGCGTTCTGAGGTACTGAGGGGGGGTCTCAGTTTGGGTTGAGGGGCTTGGGGAGGGGCTGGGAGTTGGGAGGCTGTTTTTGGATGGGAGGGTTGTGGGTTTTTGGAGAGGCCAGGCCCTCCCCATTTTAACACCCACCCCTCCGCATCCCCCCCCATCCGGATGTTTGCCTCCTTCCACCCCTCAGGCCGGGGGTGCTTTGGGGGTACCCCAAACTCACCACCTCCTGGTCCCCATCCTCCTGCGCTCTGCACCCCAAAACACCCCCATGCTCCATGGGCTCTGCACCCCCACATTTATTCAGCTGTGTTGAAGTTGCCTTGGGGGGGTGTGGAGGGAAGCACCTGTTTTGGGGACAGAAATGCCTATTTGGGCACCAGCACAGTGTTGTCCTTGGGGGGAACTGGAGATGCTCCAGCCCCCTCTGGTGCTCCTGCTCCTCGGGCAACACCGGCCGCACACGGCAAAAGACACGGATGTTGTGTCTTTTTTTTTAATTGTCTCCTCATTTTGCTGGAGGAAAGCAGGGAGATCTCCCCCCTCCGTGACCCACCTCCCTTTCCTGCAGCGCGGCCGCCAGCGCCCTGGCCTGCCCTTCGGCCTCGGCCACCACTCGCCCCCCTTCCTCCACCTCCTCCTTCAGACGCCGCTTGTCCTCTGCCAAGCGCTGCGCCTCCCTCCGCCGGGTCCCAGCTCCGTCTGCCGCTGCCGCGGGTTCTGGTTCTCCCGCTCCAGCCCCCGCCTTGCCATCACACCCCGCAACGCGAGGAACCCGGCCCTCACCGCCCCCATCTTCCCCCCGCGCTCCTTCAAACCGCCCCGCCCCGCCCCCCAGCGCGGCTCTCCGCCAATCGCGGCTCTCCCGCCGCCCCACCCAGCCAATCGGCTGCCAGAGGAGAGACCGCCCCTCCCGTGCGTCACCTGCCTGAGCCCCCCCCACCTGAGCCCCCCCCCCCGAAAGGTGTCTGCCTGACGGGCCACGGCGGGCCTCGGGCTGTGCTGCGGGGCTCTTGTGCTTCCTCAACATTATTTTCCACTTTCTGTGGAAAAATTGTTCCCAATATCCAATCTGAACCTCCCCTGGTGCAACTTGAGGCCGTCTCCTCTCGTCCCATCGCCTGTTCCTTGGGAGAAGAGACCGACAACCCCCCCCCCGGCTACACCCGCCTTTCAGGGAGTTGGAGCGAGCGAGAAGGTCTCCCCTCAGCCTCCTCTTCTCCAGACTGAACACCCACAGCTCCTTCGGCTGTTCCTCAGAAGGTCTCCGGACCCCTCACCAGCTCCGTTGCCCTTCTCTGGACCCGCTCCAGCACCTCAAGGTCTTTTTTTGTGGTGAGGGGCCCAAAACCGGACACAGCCCTTGAGGTGGGACCTCCCCAGTGCCCAGTACAGGGGGACGGTCACCTCCCGAGTCCTACTCACCACGCTGTTCCTGACACAGGCTGCTGGCCTCCTTGGCCACCTGGGCACGCTGCTGGCTCATGTTCAGCCCACAGTCGACCAACACCCTCAGGTCCTCTTCCTTGGGGCAGCTCCAGCCGCTCTGCCCCAGCCTGGAGCATCCATGGGATTGGTGTGACCCAAGGGCAGGACCCGGCACTTGGCCTTGTGGAACCTCATCCCATTGGCCTCGGCCCATCGATCCAGCCTGTCCAGATCCCTCTGCAAAGCCTTCCTGCCCTCCAGCAGATCAACATCCCACCCAGCTTGGTGTCGTCTCTGAAGTGCTTGAGGGAGCACTCAATCCCCTCCTGCAGATCATCGATGAAGATGTTGAAGAGAACCGGCCCCAGCACCCAGCCCCGGGGGACACCACTGGTGTTTCTAGATCTTTCAGGAAGTTCAGAGTGACACTCACAGGGAATGGACCGCAGCAAATCACGGCTCCCAGCTCAGACCCCGGGCAGGAACACCCCGTTGCCAGGTCCTGCGTGTCCTACAGATGAAACCTCGAGAGCTCCCTGTGCTGAATGTGTCTAAAGGCAGCGGCATGATGTACGAAAGGATTCCTGAAAACCAGATTCATCAAAAGCGACTTCTGTAAGTCCCTGGGCAAAACTGCCCACGGTGTCACCACATTATGGAATCACAGAATCACACGGGGTTGCAAGGGACCTCTGGAGATCATCTCCTCCAACCCCCTGCCAGAGCAGGTCCACCCAGAGCAGGTCCCAGAGGAAGGTGTCCAGGTGGGGTTTGAATGTCTCCAGAGAAGGAGACTCCACCACCTCCCTGGGCAGCCTGTCCCAGGGCTCTGCCACCCTCCCAGGAAAGAAGTTCCTCCTCGTGTTTAGGTGGAACTTCTTATATTCAAGTTTGTGCCCGTTTCCTCTTGTCCTGTCCCTGGGCACCACTGAAAAAAGACCGGCCCCGTCCTCCTGACACCCACCCTTTAAGTATTTATAGGCGTTGAACAGATCCCCCCTCAGTCTTCTCTTCTCCAGACTAAAAAGACCCAAGTCCCTCAGCCTTTCCTCATCAGAGAGGTGCTCCAGGCCCCTCATCATCTTGCTCCTGCATCCCCTGCTTGCCTTCCTCTGCCCGGGGACTGCCTCAGAGATTCCCCGATCCATGA